>NW_005871059.1:13441877-13443311 GCF_000147115.1 Myotis lucifugus | reverse complement strand
TAGCCTGTCCATTAATCAACTTGATGAATGTCTTCTAAGAATATACTGCCCATTAGAAGAATGAATACATCTTCAAAAAAAGGGAAGGTATAGAGTATTTAGGGGATCAGAGGCACTCATTGCATTTTATAAAAATAGGATCATATATGACCAATTTTATATTAGCACAATTAGGATACATTGAAAATCCAACACACACACACACACACACACACACACAATTTTTTTCAGTCTTTCTTGGTCAAAGAGCTAAGATAATTGTTTGTGAAACCTTCCTTTCCCCACTGCCCCAGGAAGAATTTGTAGTTTCCTCCTCTGTGCTTTCTTTGTTCTTCAGGCATATGTCTAATATGAAACATATATTTTATGTTATAATTATTGTGTATATTTCTGCCCACCTTTACCTCTAACTAGACTGTGAAAGCAAGGAGCATATCCTATTCAGATTTATTCCTCAATGCTTAGCACAATGCTTAGTATATATTAAGTGCTCAAAGAATGCTTATTGAGTGCACAAGTGAATCAATGAATTAATGAAACTCCTTTGAGTCTAAGAAGTCATACATGGGTTCTTGTGAAAAAATTCCAACTGCCCAGCCTGATATCTGCAATTGATGATACCTCCCTGTGCCTCCAGCATATGTCCTCAAACAGAACCCCATTTGATATCACCTGGGTTGAAAGAGACTTAATTTAGAGCAGGGGTGAATGGATTGGTTTTCGCTGGGTACCCCAAAGAGTCAATGGCTTCAAGATGATATAAATATCAACAATTAATCTTTGCAATTTGCTCAGCACAGGAGAATCTTTTACCTCCAAACCTGAGAGCTAATATTATTAATTGCTTTCTATACCTGAGAGAATTGAGATTCAGACAAGTGAAATAGTTTCCCAGATCACACAGAGAGAACGAAGACATTATTAGAACTCAGACATCTGGCTTCAAATCCCATCATCTTTCTCCTACAATGTCCACCTAATCTCAGAGTTGCCTGAGTGAACAAAAAAGCCAGATATATTTTAAACTCCCAAGTCAAGACTGTCCCAAAATTTTCCCAAGCTGTTCTCATAACAGGCAGACTCAGACCATGTCCAGGCAAATATTTTTTATAAGAATGAGACTTTAATGAGTTTTAAGTGGAGTTTATATTTTATTTTTAAATGAGCTAACATTGGTTTATAACATTATATAAAATCCAGATATACAACATTATACACTGAGTGGCCAGATTATTATGACCACCTGACGTTTGTAGGCAAATTAGCTATAATTTTGCGCTGAAGTTGCTAGAGGGCCAGACCATTATAAACAGGGAAACAGGTTGTTTACCATGACAGTAGAAGTGATTTTTTTCTGAAGATATGGGTAAACAATGTGATTTAACAGCCTTTGAATGTGGGATATATATATATATATATATATATATATATATA
>NW_005871059.1:13332172-13441777 GCF_000147115.1 Myotis lucifugus | reverse complement strand
CAGTATATATACTGTATAACTGTATATGACAACTGTATATACTATATGATGCTCAATGCCAAAAGTTATTTCCACCATACAATTGACCTCTTTTACCCATTTTGCCCTCCCTCCACCCTCCTTTTCCTCTGGTAACCACCAATCTGTTATCTGCCTCTATGAGTTTGTTTTTTAAAAATATATGTTCCACATATAACTTAAATCCTATATATTTATCTTTTGCCATCTGACATATTTCACTTAGCATAATGCCCTTAAGATTTATCCATGTTGTCACAAATGGCAAGATTTTATCATTTTTATGGATGAGTAGTATTCCATATCTATCAATATCTATATCTATCTATATAACTATCTATCATCTATCTATCTATTTATCTATACTCTTTGTAAGAAGGTATTTTAGAATCAACACAACTTGTGTGCATGTATAAGTCTGCATCTTTCTGGAAACAAAATGATCTACCTATTTTTACTTTATTAGAAAGAATACTGGAAAGTATATTTGTTATAAAATCTTATAGCAGCCATATTTAGAATTTTAATATGTTTAATTCTTTTTCCTATCCTTCAAGAAAAACATAGGATAACTTCAAGATGATACTTCAAATCACAAAAGTGGATAAGGCAAGATTGGTTTCTACAGTTTTTATAAGTAGGTGCTATTTCCCTAATTCCTTCTTACTAGAGAAACTCTTAAAATTTATTATAATTGAAAGAAAATTCTACCTTCTCTAACAAACAAGAATTTAAAATATGTTATCCTAGAATAATAGGTAAAGAAGACATATAAATAGACTGCAAAGAAAACTCATGAATAAATAGCAAATTTTGAAGAAAGTTAAGGATGATGCCTTCATTCATTGAGATCATGGAAAGAGATTATAATATGGTCCCTGCTACCCCTGTTAAAAGTGAGCTTGATTGGTTGTTGACCCGAGGTGACTTTTTAAAGTACCTCTATCTAGTCTACTGATCAGAGTTTCTCACTGTGCTTTGCCTAGTCTTCTTCTAATGGAAGAAAAAGAGAAACGCCAGTTTAATCATCATTCTCATCATCACAAGCTCTCTATGGCTTCTCAAATAATGGAGGCTAAAGTCAACAAAACCAATAAAAACAAAATTACTACGGCCAAAAAAATTTCTTGGAAAGAGAAAGCTATGTATTTTTCTCTCTGTTTCCTGTATCACCTGACCTTTGCCCTTTTAATAAGTTTGATCTTTCTCTAGAAATCAATGACACAGCAGAAAGCAGAGAACAAATGGGTCAGTTCCTGGCATTGGGGTTTCAAAAATTAGACAGCTTATCTAGGAGAACATTTAATGCATAAGAAGAAACTTTTCCAGATTTTCAAGATTCTGGGCAAGGCCTCTGGTTGAGGGAAGGAAGAGACAGAGCTGTAAAGACATAGTGCATCCCTGAGAAAGATGAGTCTTGTGCCTTGTCCCCTTCCAAAGGCCAAACCCTGAGAGGAATGACAGCAAGACCTTAGATAAGTTTGTGGTTTTCAAGGACAGAGAGACCTGGGAGGAGCAAGACCAGTGCATAGGAAGACAAGGCCCTAGACCAGTGATGGCGAACCTATGACACGCGTGTCAGAGGTGACACGCGAACTCATATTTTTTGGTTGATTTTTCTTTCTTAAATGGCATTTAAATATATAAAATAAATATCAAAAATATAAATCTTTTTTATACTATGGTTGCAAATATCAAAAAATTTCTATATGTGACACGGCACCAGAGTTAAGTTAGGGTTTTTCAAAATGCTGACACGCCAAGCTCAAAAGGTTCGCCATCACTGCCCTAGACCTTCTGGGATCAGAGGTCCAGTTTGGGTGGAAAACAGAGTTTGAGAAGAGCATGATGCAGGTCAGGCCTTCGGGAGCCTCATCGTTCCTCCTTATCTCAAAGTGATTTGTGACCGATACTGTCTCCTTTGCATGTGAAAATAGCACTGAGTGGGCTGACAGTGAAGAGGCTCAGGGAGTTTTCCACGGCCCAGCATGGCCCAACAGGAGCAGAACGGTCCCTGTGCCCCCTAGAGGGCCTTGGTAGACTTAAAAGAGGGCTGGGCCTAGCTGGTCTGGCTCAGTGGATAGAGTCTCCACCTGTGGACCAAAGGGCTCTGGGTTTGATTCCAGTCAAAAGCTTGTACCTTGGTTGCAAGCTCCTCCCTGGGCCGGGCCCTGGTCAGGGCTCGTGCAAGAGGCAACCAATCGATGTGCTTCTCCCTGTCATTCCCTCTCTCTAAAAATCAGTGGAAAAATATCCTTGGGTGAGGATTTTAAAAAAAAAGAGGGCTGAAAGCCATCTGGCATTGTATTGGGGAGCATGGGACAACCCAGCATGGATCTGCATGGAACAATGATGAAAGGCCAAAAAGACCGAGGGATTTTCAGGAATGTCTTCAAGGACCAGATGCCACGACGCTCTCAAAGCCTTGGCCTGGGAAAGGTCCTCCAGGAACATAAGCAAACCCAGGAGAACGGGGGCTAAAAATAGACATTCCCTCAAGTAGAGATAAATGAAGTTGTTATATCTGCACACATGACTTTTAACCCACTGTATGCCATAAATCACATTTCAAAGACTCGGATCCTCCTCAGTTGTACTGGTTTACTTTAATCAAAAGTTGGGGGGATGTGTCAACAGCTCACAAAACCTTCAGGTATTCCTGAGTCCAAATCTCTCCTGAGTCTATGCAACTCAGTATTCTAATTTGGAAAACTTTGAAAGTTTAATGATAATTCATGGTAGTACTTTTGTACTTTCTAAAACTTCTGAAATGGCTTCTCATGCTTTATTTTATTTTGTTTAGTTTATTCATCTTCTAAAATGAGAGCTGAATATGTTTTTTTTTTTCACTAAAGCCCATCCTATTATCCCAGAAGTCAAGAATGAGAATTACACATATTACAGGCTTTTTGTCTTGCAGCAATAGAGATTTATTCTGTACATGGGGAACAAGCTTTGGCTTGCAACAAATCAAAAGAACACTTTGTAACAGACTTGCATTGTATTCAGAAATACAGCTCACTAATAAAGACACCAATAGACACTATTCAGCCTCCGGTTCAAATATTTTCTAAATGATTGGTCTCTCTGTGAGAACATTTTCCTCTGGTATAAAAAATGGGCATGAATAGGACGAGTGTTTGAACAGTACAAAAGTACCAGGTTTCTTCCTGTTATCCAAACAGCAATAAACACCAATAGTACAGCGCCCTGTACAGTAGCTTTTGTCAGACAACTGGGCTTACGCATGAGGAGCAGAGACGTCCAGTTCTCTGATAACATGAATGTCTAGTCCCAGCTGGAGAGACACCAACAGCCAAAGTTAACAGTTGCAAAAGAGCCATTGAAGAAGAGTGGAAAGGCTTCCTTTCCCTCCAAAGTCATTGCAGAATGCAGCGGAGCTACATCTGGGTGTCTGGGAATGAATCATGCTATTGTAGCAAGGAACTGAGCTCATGTTCTGTTACCTTCCCGCCCCCACCACCTGTTCCCAAGGATGTTGTCCTATTGATTTATCTTATCAGGGCCACCTGTATCTGTATATGTCAGTGTCAATGAAGAAAACAAGGAATGAGGTTTAAAAACATTGATTTTCTTTAAAGTAATTTTAAAGAAGTTAAGGACAGAAATAATGACTTACATGATCTTTAAAAAGCATTAAGCATTTAGATCTGTCTTTTAAGAAAGCATTTAGCATTGAGATCTTTTTAAAAATTTCAAAGATAACTGTCATTCTTTCCTTCATTTTTCAAGTGGGGACCATAACCAGAGGTTAAATAAAAGTTTTGTGTCTGAGATGCCAGCTCAAGCGTGTCTGGCTCCAGATTCTCTCCTGAGAATTATGAAGATGATAACTAAGACAGTGACTCTCACACTTTTTTTTACTGCAATTCACAAGAAGAAATTTATCTTTTACTAACACCTACAGCACAACTCAGTGTATATGTGTAACAAGAGTTTCATGAAACAATAACAAAATGATATGCCACTTTCCTGCAGATCCAGAACACACATATTTCCTATTTTACTCTTTTAAAGAAACACAAACTGTAGTGATCCACTAAGATTTCATTTTATGACTCTCAAACAGGTCTTGAACCACATTTGAAAAAGACACTTTAACTAAAACATCTCCAGTAAATGTTTCCCCAGCTTTTTGGTTGAACACCCTATTAAAGGAATCTGAATTCTTCTGTAACTATTTTATTCATGAACATTTCTATGCGTGGAAGCAGGTCCATGTCTCTGCTGTTTCTGTGATAGCCTGCCAGGGACTGGGAATGACTGTCAAATCCCTTATGAGCAGAAGGTAATGTCCAAATTGGATATTACCACTTTCTTTGATCTTCATATGATACAGTTTCCATTCTGTCCACTCATCTAAGAATACACACCATTTTAAAATATTCCAGCTGTGTGAGGCTGGTTGGGACTCCAGTCCTTTGTCTTAAATGTCAAACCTAGGTTTTGCTGCCCAGAGCTATATTTTTATTTACAGTTTAAAATCATATTAATCTTTTTTGGTGGCTACAGTCACACTGTGGTGCTTAATGAAGTTGTCTGGTACAACCAGAAAGTCCATTTACTTATGACAGCGAAACTCGCTCTAGCCTAATGCCAATCTGATATAGGTATTTTCAATCACAAATTAAATATTTACAGGTTTGTAATACATAAACTGTGCTATATATAAGTCACAAAATGCAAAGGAAAGTTCACTTTAACAGTTACCTTAATTTTGAGATTAAATAATGCACATTACCGCAGAATGGTAAGTTAAAATAATGCCTGATGTTCACACTATTTCTTTGTAGGTTAACACACATTACTTTTTTTGATATGCTTATGTGACCTAAATTTGATTTGCTATCTTTTCTTCATTCAATAAGGTTTTATTACCAAAGCAATTTTTTTTACTGTAGTCAGTTGTTTTTACTTTGATATTCCAACATTGATTAAAAATTTCATCTTAGGGACTGTGCTTTTGTGTGTGTGTATATATATATGTATATATATATATAAATGCTATTTATTTCCCAAATTTTACTGAAATTTCTTCCCAGCAGATTTTCCCTATATGTAAATGCTATTTATTTCCCAAATTTTACTGAAATTTCTTCCCAGCAGATTTTCCCTTTTCTAAATACTCTTTTTTTCTTCTGTTTTCAGTATAATCTATATATATAAAAGGCTAAGTGACTGTCTGACCGTCCAACTGGTAGCTATGACACACAATGGCCATCAGGGGGCAGATGCTCAATGCAGGAGGTGCCAAACTGTGGTGACTTGGCAGCGGTGGTTCTCAGGTGACACATCCTGGAACCAGATAGGAGGGAGCCTGATTCCGGGGTCTGTCACCCGAGAATTGCCCTCTCACAATCTGGGACCCCTTGGGGGATGTCAGAGAGCCAGTTCCGGCCTGATCCCCGCAGGCCAGGCCGAGGGACCCCACCTGATGGAGGGATCCTGCTCACTCCACAGATGCCCTTTGAGCCGCTGCACCCGGAAGGTTGGCTCCAGGGCATGTCTGGCCCATCTTGCCCAGCCCCGCCTTGCTGGCCATCTTCTAATTAATTTCCTTTCAATGTGTATGAATACATGCACTGGGGTACTCGTACAAATATAAACCTAGAAATGTGCAACTATATTGAGTCATAATTTAAATAATATCTGTATAAATTGGTTATTTTATATAAAACTTAGGTGATATTGTCCATTACATGGACCTACAGAATTAGCTCATTTATACTATCTATGTAAAGGTGTTTTTCTTCTATTGTGGTAGTCCAAAGCCAGATTGCAGTGTACTTGGGGCCCAAGAATCAGTCATCTGAAACTTTTTATTTCTTAATCCCACCTCTCTAACCCAATCCAGGGCCCATGAATCCCTAAAAATGTTCTCACAAAGTCACAGAAACCCATGGTGTGTGTCTAAGTGATCCCCTGGGTGAACACACAGTTCCTTCCTATGAGATGTGACTTGGAGCATGAATGGTGTGTTAGTGTGACTCTATTCTAAACTGCCTTAGTGATGCTGTGACACCTGCCTGCCTCACCCAGGAAAGTCTGGCCTGGCTGGGCCTGTAGTGGCTGTGCCCTGAGAGCTGCCCCCCGCCCCCTCCACCACCACCACCAATCCATCCATCCCCTACTCCTGGGCGGGTAAAGGCTCTCTTTCTGCTTGTTCTCTGATGAACGAACGAGTTCTGAAAAAGGCAGACAGAAGGAGGTTTAGTTGTTTTG
Organism: Myotis lucifugus; assembly: GCF_000147115.1. Lineage (NCBI taxonomy): Eukaryota > Metazoa > Chordata > Mammalia > Chiroptera > Vespertilionidae > Myotis > Myotis lucifugus. The sequence continues at coordinate 13,435,516 of NW_005871059.1, read as the reverse complement.
ATTTTTGTTTGTTCTGTTTTATCTATCAAGAATGGTCAAAAGAATGTCTCTAACACGATTTTGGTTCTGTTACAGGTCATCTTTTTATTTTTCCACCTAGTTTGGTCTGTGTTCTGCTTTTATTGCTTCCTCACCCCATGTCCTGTTTACATAGATACCAGATGAAAATAAAAGTCTATCACATGTCACCCCTTATATGCCAAGAGAGCCCATGCCAGGCAGAGCCAAGCAATATGCATATACTGGCTCTTTTATACTTCATCACAGATTGTGAGGTGGGTTTCATCAGCCCCTGCTCCATATATATATTATATATTACATATATATACATATATACACATATTGATTTCAGAGAGGAAGTGAGAGAAAAAGAGATGGAAACATCAATGATGAGAGAGAATCATTGATTGGCTGTCTCCTACATGCCCCACACTGGGGATCAAACCCACAACCCGGGCATGTGCCTTGACCAGGAATTGAGCTGTGAACTCATGGTTCATAGGTCAAAGCTCAACCACACCGGCTGGGCCTACCTTTTTTTAATGGGAAGATTAAGTCTCAGAAAGCTGAAGTTACTTTTCAAGGAAAAACAACTTACATGTGATTTCTACATCTGAAACTTCAAAGCCCATGACATTTCACTCTGTATCCCTCCAATTAAGAGCAATTAATCTTCCTTTAGAGTGTTTGAAATTTTAAACTACCAGTATTTCTAAGTGCATTTATTTTTTGGCATTCTAGACCATATGAAAATCAAAATTTTATAAAAGTGCCCCACCAAAATAAAATTGTGGAAAAGTAAAAACAATTTATCATCTTCACAACTGTTCACAGTGAAATCCACTCCTAAGTAGTTATGATATGGTTGTGTGGGTTGTGCAAAGCCCACAGCAGCTCTCAATCCTCACACCACCTTCTCTCCCACCATAAAGCAACTCAGACTTCAAGTGGGAATGACATCATTAGAATGACAAGAGGTTTGTGAGTGGCAAAGATGAGATTTGAAGTCAGGCAGGCTAATGTCATAGCGAGAGCCTGTGTTTTTAACCGTTGTGCTATTCTAGCCCTCACTTTACCATAATACTTGCTGAAAGTAATTAATAGTGGCAAAGGGAGTGAGATTGCCCAGAAAGGTGTCATGTTTATGGGCCAAACACATAATCCTGGAAAACACCAAACATGAGTAGCAGATGAAGGTAGAAGATTAAAAGAGACTAAAAAGGATTTGAACCCATACTGGGTTTTTAAGGAGTGCTATATTTCTTAACACAGAGAATACAAATGCAGAAATATTTTTTATAAATATTTTGGTAATAATATTGATGATGGAAACTTAGGTATTCTCAGGTATCCTGAAGGATTTCTTTACTCAGTTACCATTTAATGGCATACTGTGACATTTCTTCTTAGTATTCTCAACTACATTGGATTTTGGTTTTTTATTTTGTTTGTTTGTTGCTATTGTTTAATACTCACCCCAGTATATTTTCCCACTGACTTCTTAGAGAGAGGGAAAGAAAGAAAGAAACATCAATGTGAAAGAAACATATCAACTGGTTGCCTCCTACACATACATACACCGTAAGGCACTGGCTGTGGAGGAGCCTGCAACCCAAGTATGTGCCCTTGACCAGAATTGAAGCCAGGACCCTTTAGTCCATAGGCCAACACTCTATTCACTGAGCCAAACCAGCTAAGTTGTACATTGGATTTTTTACACTGCCAAAAAGGGAAGAAATAGTGAGAGAGAATATAACCTAAGTTAAAATTTTTAAAATGAATATGCTTTACAGGTGAATATAAAATAATGGATGACAATGTGAAGAACTGCTTTTGTTACTGTTAAGTTATCCAGTTGTAATGAAAACAAGCATCAGGATAGGGATTTAAATTCTGGTCATTTTTGCACAACTCATCCTCAATATCTCAGCCAACCTCAAACATGAACATGAAAATGGTTTTCTTAATATTTGCAAATGCTTGGAATTTACTAATTCTCAGTGTCTACAATCCTTGTCTAGTCATAGGGATACATTTTAACCCCCTGAATTTCTTATTATTTGTTTGTGAGCAGTGTGATAGTGCTGGCAAGATTTTGTTGATTTACATGTTAGGAGACACGAAATAAAGGCCTTTATTTAGCCTATGAGACAATATTCTGTCAATAATTTAGTCAATCATTGAAATAAATTTTGACAATTATGGCATTATTTGCTCCAGTTGCCTATTCCTTGGATTTCTAATATGTTTGTTTTGGTTCAAAGACATTTTCTTTCACGTGTAGGTCCGTGAAACCATAGGTGTACTAAAAGTTTGAAGAAACATAGAACTTCTCCATTATCCCGTCTGGACTCAGTTACAGGATAGCCTTGACTAATGTGTTTAGGGTAAAAGAATATCCTTCTTAGAAGGGGGTCTACCCCAAAAGGATATCCCTTATTGTAACTTTGCTGGACATTTTCAAACAAAGAACAAGAAAATGCTGATAGTAAGCACTGTGTCAGAACCTTAAGGGAGCAAAGGCAGCATTTGTCTAAAAGCCTGTTCTAGTGTTTAGTTTTGCCCACCATGACTTATCTCATATTGCTTCTGCCAGATAACAAGCAAGTGATGAATGGGTGTTTTGACAGAGAGCATGTTGTGTGAGTGCTGGAAGGACAGGTGAGTGCTTTTAGAAAACATTTTGAACATTATCTGTCACTAAATCAGAGGATTTGGGATAGAAGAGAAAGAGTGTAGAAATGATATTAATACAGTGAGGAGCAAGACCCTCATTTAATCATATAGCTAAATGTAGATCTGCAGCAATTTGCAAATAACACATAATTAAGGATAGTTTTTGTAATGCAAAAATAAACCCTCTAATTATATATAGAACTGATTGCAGATAATGATAGTGATCTACTAGGAATAGATTAAAGGATTTAGACCATTTTTTCCCATCCCATTCAGCACTGAGGTTTTCTGCACTGACCTGTAGAAACAACATTCATGGGAGACACTGAAGAGAGACGGTCTGGATTGTTGCAGGGGCTTGATTTCCATATCCCCCAGGAGCTTCCTTGTCAGGAAACTTAGAATATAATTATTCTCAAATCCTCAACATGCTCACTAGCTAGTCAAAATATGAAAGACAGAAAAAGACAATTAATTTTGATCTGTTTTGTAAGACCCAGGTAAAGGTTTTAGAACTTTGGACACTTATCAGAAAACTTTATTTTTTTCACTCTCACTTCCATCCTTCTCTTCCCCTCCTCTCATCTCTCTTTCTTTCTTATCCTGTTTTTCTTTTTCTTTCTTACTAGTGTATTACTTGATAATACTAGATATTTTTGATTTGGGGCATTTAAAAAATATCTAAAAAGTACTTGAAGCTTTCTGAAAAACAAATTTATCTTGGGAACCCCAAGAGGGTGAGCTGTGTTTAGATCAACTTGAAATATTCAAGGAGCAAAGTCAAAGGTGTCGCTGGATGTATGAGAAGGTAAAAAAGATAGAAAAAAGAGATTTAGAGTTATCCACATATGGGGTAGAGTAAAAGTAGGTTTACAATTATTTGTATAAAAATAACACAATAATTTGATAATAATACAAAAATAAACTCACAATGTAAACCTACTTTTGCCCCAACCTGTACGGGTGGCAATTAAAAAAGTAGGTTTATATGACTTTGCTCAGGGAGAGAGTATGGTGAGATACATATATTGTAGGCTTGAACTTCAAGGAATTCTGACATTTGCTGTCTTGTCTGTGCAGAGATCAGCCTGGAAAGGAAAATGGAAAAGTGGTCAAATATGTTAGAGAAGAGTCAAGTATGTGTGATATGGAAATTAAGGGTTAGGGTATGTAGGGAGCGGCTCTAGGGTCAAGCCTCAGATTGACCTGTGGCAGGGACACAAACAAGTCCCAGCTTGGAGGGCAGAGCCCTCTTAGCATAATTAAGCTTAACCTTATAGCCCTCCCTAGTTCCTTCCTAGGTAGCTAATGGGCTGTGGGAGGTGCAGCAAGAGCCACCAAAACAAGGTGAAACTCACAAGAACATTGTAAACATGTTGACCACTACCCTTGTTTTGATCTGACTATAAAATAAAGCCTCAGCTTGCAAGCTGGGTCTTTCTGTATCCTCATCCAGGCATGGGAGATCCTCAAAGCCCCAGCTGTATTCTCTTGTCTGTCTTCTTTAATCCTTCACCACCCCTCTTCAAGTTCACCCTTGGCCGTGCTGGCACGGCACAAGGGTATTTCAAAAGGAATGAGTATTCAAAAGTAAATGCTGCTGAAAATACAAGGAAGACTAGAACTAAAAAAAATGACCATAGGATTTCTTGACAATGGGATTATTAATGATCTTGATGAGAGGAATTTGGTGGAGGAAAGGGAGTAAAAGTCAGCTTGGAGCGGACAAAGGGATAAATGAAAAATTAAAACATAAAGATGGTAAGTGAAGATACTTCTTTTGAGAAGTTTGACTGTGAAGAAGAGGATGATGAGGGTAAATGAAGCTGAGGGAGATGGTTTATTCATTTATTTATTCATTCATTTACTGTTTAAATATGGGTATGGGCTTTCTTGTTGTCTTTTTTGTGTTTTTGTTATTTTTTAGGGGAAAAAGACTAGACAAAATTATGAGAAAGAGGCTGAAGAAAGGGGGAAGTTGATTCTCTAATTTTTTTGTCAAAGAAAAGAAAGGATAAGAATCAAAGTATGAGCAAGGGATTGGTCTTTCATAGTTGTGCTTCTTCCTCACAGGAAAAACATACAGATTTCCTCTGAGGAAATGCATACAGATCTGATTTGGTGGATTGTGTGGTAGGGACAAATTTAGGGAGTTCTTATCTGGTGTTTTTGTTTTTCTTAAATATCTTACTTTAATAATTCCCACTTAAGGAAAATATAAGAATGTAAGAATTATCTTTGATATCCACAGATAAAGAAACAATATTTTTCATACCAAAAAAGGAAAAAATATGCAAAAGATGGGAGACTTATTGCAAAGTCTTTTATATGAAAATTTTGTCAGTAGTATAAAAGTTAAGGTATACAGAATCTTGCAATTAACTAACACTTAACTAATTATCTTAATTGAAAAGGAGAAAGTTATCTAAAATTGAAACTGTTTTGAAAAGTAAAAATATATGTAGACTCTTGGTTGAAAGTGACACAAAATAGCTAAACTGTCTTAGGCAAAAATAAAATGTTATTACTACAATTTTTAGAAATAGGGGATGCCTTCAGCATATCTGTATTCAGGCCTGAACTGATACCATGGAAACCTCGGCTCTGCCTTCACCTGTATTATTGCAATGTCAGCTAAACTGGGAAATAGCAGCAGTGGAATCTTGTGCTTTATTCTTTTAGATTCACATCCAGTAGAGAAGGTCAAGGATACCTTTCCTAGAAAACATAGAGAAATCTCACTGATTTTAATTGGGTCATGTTCTAATCCCTGAAATAAGGCTTGATCAGCTTAGGTTTGTGGTCACTGTTGAGGTGAGTATGGAGTCACATAGCCTACAATGGGAATACGTAGATCACCAAATGACCAAGGAAGGTCAAATTCTGATTAAAGTATAATCAAACTAATTGACAATTTCACTTTTCTGCCCTGTATATAACCTTTGATGGTAACAGCTAATAAATATGACAAAACACTGATCTGAGTTTCTCTTCTGCTTGTCTTTACTGTAAACTTAATGCTGATGGTGCTGGAGGCTGACAAAATGACCAATAGGAAGATGCTAGACGGATGAGTTATGAATCATGGTGAATGGGTTGTGATAGTAACTAATAATTAAGAAAAAAGCCCTAGCTGGTTTGGCTCAGTGGATAGAGCATCAGCCTGCGGACTGAAGGGTCCCAGGTTCCATTCCAGTCAAGAGCACATGCCCAGGTTGCAGGCTCAATCCCCAGTAGGGGGCATGCAGGAGGCAGCCACTCAATGATTCTCTCTCATCATTGATGTTTCTCTCTCTCTTCCTCTCCCTTCCTCTCTGAAATCAATAAAAATATATTTTTTAAAAGAAAAAATTCTTAGGGCAAGATAAAAATTGTCTTGTTTTATTTAACCTTGAATATGTAGACTAGAGTTTACTATAAAATGTGAAAAGATGTAATTTCAATATTATTAAGTATAACTCTACCATTATGCATTTCTCTGAGTAACCTCTTGATATGGTATTTCCTAAAATTAGTTTTTATCATCATACTCATTAAACATATTATAGCACACAACATGATTTTCTTCACACTTAATAAATACAAAACAAGACTTCTGTCCAGTAAGGCTTAGGTCTGACCCAATGTAAGAACATCAAAACTTACCAGCTCTAGTACACTGTGATTGTCTCTAGCGCCACAATTAAGCTCTTTGAACTCTGAATGTTCATGATTCTTCTCATTTTTTTAGAGGTTCAAGTATATGAACATCATCAAGTGAGCTTTGTTCACATTGTCCTTTTACATATACTACAATATCTACATTTTGCTTTTGAGCATAAAACCTATTCCTGTTGTATGTTCTTACAACCATAGCGATGCCCTTTTCATTCTGAAATACTACCTCAGGGCTATAGTAGGAGTAGATTCAGTTGAAAACTGGGCTTATTGTAAACAGTGTAAATATGGGTTCCTAGAGACCGGTTGCTAGGCTATCAACACAATGAAAAATATCCACATCGCCAGAAGATAATAAAGGACCAAGGTGATGGAAAAACAATCAATTGTCAGTGGTTCCATTGAGAGGTGGTCTCTGAGGTCAATGTCAACAAGCATCTTCACCATTGTCTTTTTGAAAAGGTTAAAGTTTCCCAGTCCAAATGTGAGAACAAACAAAAAAATGTATGCACTGGAATAATAATCTGCAGAGACAAGACAGCGCCAGAAAGACAAAGCCTGTTCAGCTGTGTTTCCTGACAGCACTGCCCAGTACACTTCCCCTAAGGCTGAGAACCCAGTTGCTAAAGAATAATTTTATCAAGTGATGTCATGATGGATGGCCTCTTTCCAATGGCTTCATGGCTTATCTTTTGGGACAGAGAAGTAGGGGAGATAGCAGACTATAAACTGTTGTCACCATTTGATGGGACGAGGGGGGTGGGGAGAAAGAAAGGTCAATTTTGGGTGTTCTAACTCATGGGAGTGCAAAGTCTGATTTCCACCCTCCAAGTCCTTTGATAACCAAGTCCTTTATTTAGCCCTGCACTAATGCAGGTCCTTTAATAAAACAAATCTCGATATGTGATCAACTTCACTTATGAATGTAAATTTTTGTCCAGTAGTTTTGTAAAACTAGGCAATGTTCAAAGTGTTTTACATATATTTACTAATTGAATAATCATTGCAACCCTACTTAAAAGTAGTATCATTGTTCTCATTTTATAGGTGAGGAAAATGAGCTCAGAAGGTGAAATGACACGTGTAGGTCACACGGTATGTAAGTGGTAAAGCCAGGAACAAAAACACCCCGGAGGCTGTCTTAGCCACTCATGGTGCTATATTTATTATGATTTTAAAAAATATTATGGTATTATTATTTCTAGTTAACTTTTAGGCAAAGCTTACAAAAACAAACCATCACATATTTCTCAACAAGATTCAGTCAGAAGTTTTCATTATAGGATGCCAAAAACTTGATAGTTCTCTTTGTATATCTAAATCATATGTAATTACTGCTTTAAATCATGAGTGAAGTAGCTTATTCTTTAAAACATAGCAAAAGAGTCTATTTTCTGATAGTCTTAGCTCATACTTCTCAAACAGTACACACACCAATGTAGATGTAGCCAGATCACAGGAAGTACAAGATACATCTCTTGGGAATATCCACATTTATATGAAGATTTAGAGGTAATTATGTTAAATCAAATGTGAGTATATATTATAAAGTAGAAAGAAAAATGAATAAGATAAAAACAAAAATCATCCAAGAAATGTTAAGCGTCAAGCAGCTTGCTTCAACTTCTAGCTAAAGACTGGGGGTTTCTGGGTTTGTGTTCATGACCTTTTGCCACTTGGAGCTACTTTACTGGATAAGTCTAAAAAGCATTAAAGAAGAAAATGCAAATGCCATTGGTGCAAGAGTAAAGTGTCATGAGAATATTTTTCTTGTTTTCCACAGAAATATTCATAATACTTCTCATCACTTTTATAATTTGAGGGGACGGCTAGAAGAATGCAGTGATGAAAATAAGAAGGGATCTCCTGATATGAGAGCCATAAATAACACAATTTATAAAAAGTAAGAACAGAAACAACTAACCTCTAGATTTTAAACAAAGAAAAGAAATTATTGTAATTCCCATATTCTTAAAAAGGTAGAAACAGCATAATTGTCTCTCAGGGACCATAGTGTTCACTGAACCATCCCTGTAGGCACAACATTATCTCAGGTACTGTGTCAGCTTTCAAGGAAAGGAAAGGAGAAGACATGTTCTTAACCCATGACAGCATCCAAGAAAATGGCATAGATGAGATGGATACAAATTATAATGCTTAGAAATACAAATACTAGTACAGTGAGTGTGTATAGTAGCTGAGGACAGTTTTGTTTTGGTAATATGATTATATATATACTAGAGGCCCGATGCATGAAATTCATGCAAGAGTAAGCCTTCCTTCCCCTGGCTGTCAGCACCGGCTTCCTCTGGCACCCGGGACCCAGGCTTCTCTCCAGCTTCTGGCAGGCACCCAGGACCCGGGCTTCCCTTGCAGCCCCGGCTTCGTCCAGAAGGACGGAAGGATGTCCAGTCTAATTAGCATATTGTGCTTTTATTGTTTTATATATATATATATATATACTACAGGCCTGTTGAAAAGATTCATGCAATAGGCCTTCCCTTCCCCTGGCTGCCGGCACCGGTTTTCCTCTGGCACCCGGGACCCAGGCCTTCGCTCTGGCCTGAGCCGCCTTCAGTCTTCACTGCTCCAGCCGGAGCCGCCTTCAAGCCTTCACTGCTCCAGCAGGAGCCACCTTCAGTCTTCGCTCTGCCGCTTCGCGCCTACGTATGCAAATTAACCGCCATCTTTGTTGGCGGTTAATTTGTATATCTCGCTGATTAGCCAATGGGAGGAGTAGCAAAGGTACGGTCAATTACCATGTTTGTCTAGTATTAGATAAGATATATATATATATGGCCTGGATATATATATTTAATACTTCAATGTTCAACAAGTGTAACTCCACCAAGTTAAATAGGTAAACTTATTATGCCTCTTATAAATAAAATGTATGTCAATCTTTGTGTAACAAAGCAAATCTAGACTAAGGCATAAAAACTTCTGATAATTCAAGTTAAATGTTCATAATCCCTCTGTAAGAGGACCATTGAATACATAATTAAAGCATTGAATACATAGTGGCTGTTGGCTTTGATGGTTTGCAAAGTTCACACACCCAAACCTTCTACCTTCCTTTGCTACTTCCCTATTCCCCCTACATTTTTTAAACCATGTGCACTGTCATGTGAGTGTTCTACTCAATACTGTAATCCCTCCCAGAAATCATCCCAGTGAAACATGTAAATATTCTGTTCTTTTAGTTGTAGTAATATTCTCTTATATTTTAGTAGTTAAAATATAAAGTTCATTTCAAGCTTAAGGGAAGCTCAACTTCAAACATGAAAAGAAATTCAATGCAATAATCTAGTTTTACAACTTTCTCACTCCATCTGTTTGACACCTTGGTTTGGTTCTTACTTAAAAAAGCAAAATTGAATTAAAAATCCATATCAATATCAACCACACGAAGTCACTATTTGCTGATATGTTATTGATCTCAAGGAAACTCTAATTCCATTCAATTATATGGCCGATATAATTCTATAAATCTAATTAAAATGCAATTATATAATTCTCCTTTTCAGGCAAAGATATGCTCTAATAAAATCATTTCAAATTTTATACTCAGAAAATTCATGAAGCACAAATAGTGCCAACCTTGTCCATTACAAGAAAAGAATAGTTGCTTTTAAAAATTCAATGATGGCTCCTCAATTATACTTTTTAAATAAGTTGGTTTTAAATTCTCCCCCCCGAATTATAAAGTTGAATAAATGTAATATGGATAAGAAGCAGAGACTATGGCTCTGGTGGGGTGGCTCAGTTGATTGGAGTGTTGCCTTGTATACCAAAAGGTTACAAGTTCAATTCTGGATCAGGGCACATGCCTAGGTTGCAGTTTCCATCCCTGGTCAGGGAGTGTGTGGGAGGCAACTGATTGATGCTTCTTTCTCTCTATCTCCCTCTCCCTTTCTCTCTCTCTAAAATCAATAAAACATATTCCTCAGGTGAGGATTTAAAAAAAAGAAGAAGCAGATACTATATTCAAGAACAGCATAATTATTCAAATATTTGTTTTTATAAAGATTTTGTTGGTCTCAATAGCAATCATTTTTTAATTAATGTTTTATGAATCTGTTGCTATGCATAATATTCTACTTATGACATTTTTAAAATATTTTTATTGATTTCAGAGAGGAAGGGAGAGGTAGAGAGAGATAGAAAAATCAATGATGAGAGAGAATCATTGGTTGGCTGCCTCTTACATGCCTCCTACTTGGGATTGAGCCCAGAACCCGGGCATGTGCCCTTGACCAGAATCAAATCAGGGACCCTTCAGTCCGCAGGCCAATGCTCTATCCACTGTGCCAAACCAGCTAGGGAAACTTGTGGCATGTTTTAATAGACTCTTTGGTCATGTTTTTGCACAGTTATTAAATAACAAATACAGTGCTATTATTGCTCAACAAGCACATAACATAACTCATCTTATGAAAACATCATTAGTAAAGGGGAAGATGCATGCCTATGCTATGAGTAAGGATGGCAGCCCAGTAATTTCTAGGAGCAAGCACATTTATGCATCATGAGGTGCATTTGCCTGGTTGGGCTTCAAAGCTTTGCAATGGGTTCCATTCCAGAAAGAAAAAGGAGGGTGTGGGTGTGACCTGGAAGAAGAGCTACAGTTTAGCCTTGAGAAAGGTGATGGTGTGGCCCCAGTATGGTTTTCATCTTCTTCCTCTTTCCTGCACTATGTATAAAAACTGTTTGGGAAATAATAAACTGGGAACTTTGACCATAGGCTACATGGTCATAATACATTAAAAATATTTTTTGCAAGAACAATTATTCAAGTTTGAAAAATCTTCTAATAGTTGTATGTGGGCCAGGGGCCTACAGAACATTACTGCTCTAGGAAATGAACCCTAAATTGAACCCTAAAGAAACAAAAACTCACTTGACTTCAGGGAAGAGGGGCTGGTGTTATGTCAACATATTTACACAAATCAGAAAGAATCAGAGGTTATAGGCCCTAGATCAGCCGTGGGCAAACTACGGCCCACGGGCCGGATCCGGCCCGTTTGAAATGAATAAAACTAAAAAAAAAAGACCGTACCCTTTTATGTAATGATGTTTACTTTGAATTTATATTAGTTCACACAAACACTCCATCCATGCTTTTGTTCCGGCCCTCCGGTCCAGTTTAAGAACCCATTGTGGCCCTCGAGTCAAAAAGTTTGCCCACCCCTGCTAGATGTTACCTAGTTTTAGGCCCTAATCTCCCTCCCTTGGTCTCTTTCTTATCCCCTTTCATGGCCTCTCTCCAATTCAGTCTCTCTCAAGGACATTCTTTCTCGGACAGCTTTTTCTCTTTCCTATGCCACTTCACAACTTCATCTTGCACATGGCTTTGGCTTACTCAACCCTATGGCAATTTGACAGCTCTAGTAAAATTGCTTCTTGGCATGTCATTCCTTGTTTCTTACTCCAGATTTGCAAGGCAAAGACTCTAGCATGTCATCTCCTGAGTAGGTGATGATAAGTCTATGATTTGGCTGTCCTTGGGCCTGGCTTGTCCAATCTCAGTGTGTGTGTGTGTGTGTGTGTGTGGCAGGGGGGGAGTTGGGGGGTGTGCAGCTCATGAAACAAGTCAAGACTTCCCAGAGCAAAGGATGAAGTGCATTCCTTTGAAAGGCCTGCAGTGGGGCTGACAGTGACTGATATCTCTAGGACACTTTAGTTTTGATATCCCATCTGTTCATTATTAAAATATTCAGTTATTCATCTAACATTTTTATTAAGCAACCTCAATGGATCAGATTAAGGGAGAAAAAACAACGTAAGGCAGAAAGTGAGTTTGTTACAAGCACTTGTTTTCTAGTGACTCCCTTCACTGCAAGTTTCATGCCCTCACAGACCTGCAGAGCTTCCCATGGTTGGCATTCATCTCTGAGAGCACATTGTGACTTGACCGCTCTATGAAATGTACTTATTCTGTCAGTATGAAGGAAAGATGTCTCTGTATGCATAACCTCCACCTTCACATGAAAAATCAGCTTGTGTCATCATAGGGCAAAATTTAACATTGCAGCATTAAATGGTGACATTTGATTGATTGATTGATTGATTGATTTCATAGAGGAAGGGAGAGGGAGAGAGAAAGATAGAAACATCAATGATGAGAGAGAATCATCGATTGGCTGCCTCCTGCACACCCCCAACTAGGGATTGAGCCTGTTACCAGGGCATGTGCCCTGACCGGGAATTGAACCATGACCTCCTGGTAGATAAGTCGATGCTCAACCACTGAGCAACACCAGCAGGTCGGTTTTTGGCATTTTAATCTCTGAAATGATATCAATGTAAATATCTCACTAAACTATAAATGAAAATCAATATAGATATCAAGGCAGGGAGGACTGGGGCAGATGGATATATGAGGAGGAGGAGGAGAAGGGGACTACATAATTTAATAAATTCTGAGAGTCACAGATTAGACTTTTTTCATGTTTGTTTGTGAGTTTATTGTTTATGTTTTTTGTTTGCCATTTTTTAACTCATCTTTTTTGGCAAGTTGTGAAATGCTTTAAAAGGTTTTTTACTAAGTGATCAAGGTAAATATCAACAGTGTAAATCATGGTGATAGTATGTACCCTTGATATGATGTGAAAATAGCTCTTTACTTCTGTGTTGTTGTTTAAAAAAACAGACACAAAAACACATAACCCCAGAAAAATCACCATTGAGGAACATTCTAGAAAGTACCTGACCACTACCCTCACCACTGCCAGGGTTATAAAAAAGCAAGTCACAGCCGTGAGATATAAGGAGATGATGAGCAAATGTCATGTGGTATCTTGGATAGGATCCTGAGACAGAAAAGGGACACTAGGTGAAAACTAAGATGTGAATAAAGTGTGGGCTTTAGTTAATAACAATGTATCAATATTGGTTTAATAGTTCTAATAAATATATCATAATAATGTAAGGTGTTAATAGTGGGAAACTGATTAGAGGATATATCAGAACTCTCTGTATTACCTTCCTAACTTTTCTGTAAATCTGAAGCTTTTCTAAAAAATAAAATAAAATTAATTTTAGAAATCAATACTATTTAGGAAAACATGAAAGGCCTTTTTGTTTGTTTTAATCCGAAACTTTTATATGATAATTCTAATCTTTTATGCTTGTGCTTCAAAGATTCTCTTATAAATTCTCTAAAGTGATGATACTTTATAACATCTAGCTCACAGGTTCTGGAGATTTAAAAAATAGAGAAAGAGGGAGTGGAGGGGTTATACTACTCTAGATCTTGCCCCTCTATCAAAATACATGGCTTAAAAAATCAAGTATTTTCTAATACAATCATTAAATACTGGGCTGAAAATCATTTCTGTCTAGACTCCACTTTAAAAAGCAATACAACCATAGTATAACAAATATTATACACATATAAAAAGAAAAAAAAGCTCCCAGCTCAACCCATATAAAAATCATCTATTTTCTGAATTTCTTTTTTCATATTACTTCCCTCTTTTCTTCACTCATAGTATTGATGAAATTGGGCATTCTGATTTTTATACAATAATTTTATCATAAACATAATAGTTCATCAAGTGGATATAGCACAGTTTAGTTGAACTCCATATTGCTGACATATCAAAGAACCATTGCTACCATTGGAAGAATCAAATTCTCTCTCCCCTTTCTGTGTTACCCAGCTGAGGGTGAGATGCTGACTGCAGTGTATTTATTCCTTGGAAAAACATTCAGTGTCTGACCCCTTGACCTGTACCTCCTGCTGGGGCCCAGGAGGGGCAGTGTACAGAGCCCTGCTCAGCAGTCTTCAGGCTGCAGAGCAGAAACTGCAGCTCCTGGCGCTATGCTAGGCATCAGCCACCCTCTCTAGTTCTGACTGACGATGCCTCACTCTAAATTCAGTCATCTGGCCTCAGGCATTTAAATACCTCCAACCTGCTCATAAAAGAGAAAATGAAAGTGGCTGTTCTTAATTTTATGCATCACATGTCTTAAAAATGAAATCTCTCCATGGACAGGACCGTGAAAGAGGGAATAATAACAGGTGAGAGCAGCAGTGCTAGATAATAAATCACAAAGCTGCAGTGTCTTGGAAGGTAATGTGTTATTTGTAAGATGTCATCATGCTGAGATCATCTCTGAAGCCTGTCAACTCCAGTGAGATAAATGCTACATACAGCTGCCTTCTTTTCACCGTGTGTGTGTGTGTGTGTGTGTGTGTGTGTGTGTGTAAGTCACAAGTGACTAAATGAGACTTATTATTCTTTCTAATGTCACTTCAAAAGCACAAGCTCATTTTTGGTCTTGTTACAGATAGATAAAGGAAGGGAAATAGATTGATCATGAATTTTTAAAAAATGGTCTATGAGAAAAGGCACAGAAGAATGGGGGGCTGGTACCCTAATGTTGTAGGAGTGCTCGGTACCAACTCATAAAAATGATCACTGAATTGGCAGAATTTACATCAGGGAGATGAAAGGCATGAGCAGTGTTCCTATCAAAAAAGGATGTTCTGGACTGTCCTCTACAAACAAGCAATAGGAGGAGGCTGGAGTCCTGCCGACTCAGCCTCATGAGTAAACACTGGAGAGGTCAGGCCCAGCGTGGAAACACAGGTAGTTCCTTTCTTCATGAATTGGAAGCAATGCTTAGAGCCCATGCTCATCCCAAAAGAGAATGGACGAGCCCAGAAAACTGAAATGGAGTAGATCATGTCACATCAGTCAGCTGAGATCCACCCCGATGACAATGAGCCAGATGCAGGTGGGGAGAAGTATGATGTGGAAGCAGAGACCACTACCTTGGTCTGGTTGCATTGGGTCAGACTTGGACACCTTGGGAAAATGTTGAAGGGTGAGGAACTTACAGTCTATTGGGGATTTTTATAGTTAGTCATGATAATCATCTTTTCTTTGTTGTTAAGTTGCCCTGTTTACTTAGGTAAGAGTATGTCAATAGACCTCAATCCAGCACAGGAGAATTTAAAGTCCTGAAAATTCCATGCATTCTTTTTCCCCCTATAATTTTTGTTCTCTTTATATTTTCCTGTTTCCAGATTATTTCTCCCTTTTCAAATTCTGGTAACATATTTCTATGTTTAAATGAATAAAACTCAGACAACTTATAATTTATTTTGTTTAGTTCAGTTGGCCTTGTAGTGCCAAAACTTCTCTTTCTTTATAGAAAATCAATCTGGGTTTTCAAGAGCTTTCTTGATTCATAGTCAACCTCAAATTCTAGTCCCTTCTACTAAATCAGCCACCAAATCAGGTTTAGCAATGTGGGAAAAGATGCATTTTTATTTAACTCTTCAGAACCATCAGTTAGTGAGTTCCTAGGGCACTGTATCCACCCTGTCCATTTTCGTATTACTCATAGGGCCTAGCTAACATAATTGGCCATAATAGTTTAGCAGTGTCGAATAAAGTAGAAAAATACAGTGTGGAATAATGGAGACAAAGTTAGAATGTGAATATAGGCTAAGGACAGAAATCCAATGCAAGTTTCTTAAAGGTGGGTTTTCCTGACCCCCTTCTCTCCCATGCTGGGGGCATACAGCTGTAGTTAGGGGTAGTCTGGTAATCCTACCACAGACCTGAGTCCCTACCTCTGGCTACCTGGACTGGGAGCAGAGGCTGGTAAGGAAGGTAGGGCCTGGCAGGCCAGCCAAAAACAGAGGTCTAGGTGTTATTTGTGGGGGGTTTTCACATTCATATTTTAAAATTTTTTGTAAAGGTGTTATTTGAATACATGATAACCTTCTGGCCATAAAGTCTTGTGAAGGTGATGCCATGTTGCCAAATGGAAACAACCTTGGCTGGGAAAGCTGGGGTTGGATTTTAGCTGCCTGTGTCCTCTCTGTAGGGCCTCTTTACCAACACAGTGTGATGTGAGAGACCTGCTGGGCATGGTGGTATGACTTGTAAGAAGTAAGGTGACATTGCTCCGGGCAAACAAGGGGCTGAAGGTCAGGCAGGGGGGGAAGTCAGGCAGACAACAGCAGCTGCTCCGAATGGGGACCCTGCTCAGCTTACATAGGTGCTTTGGGTATCACTCAATGGACATGTTCACCCAAAAGAGGCATTCACACCCCTGAGCTTGCTGCACCAGGACTGTATCTTCTGAACTGTCACATGGTCCCAAGATCAGAACTGGACACACATCCACAAGGCCTCAGTTGTACTGAGACACAGAGGCCACACTGCATGTGGACCAGGAAAGAGAGATGTCAGTGAGTTCAGTGTAGGAGTTTTCCCTCCTTTACTGAGGGTCTGGGTGGTTATTTGGCAACATTTTTTTTTCAGGCCAGAACCTGTGTGCTCCCCTTAAGTAGGAAGGCAGTGGATTGATTGCACTGCAAGGGCAATTTAAGAGTTTGACAGTAAGGAGGGGTCTATTTCAGCAATGAAATGTCCTGCTCAGTTCTGATCCTTGCCTCAGCCTTCCTCACAGGTCAATTTGTTGGGGAAGCCTGAGGGCCTGTGATGATAAGTCATCTTGCAGCACCCCCCTGAGGACTCCTCTGAGCTGTGACTACCGTGCTGCCTGCCCTGCTGACCATCCTAACGCAGGCCCCTTGTTTAGAGCTTGTTCTAAGCCCTTGGCTATTTCTGAGTCATTTGGCATAGGGTCCTTGACAGACACTTCTATAAGCCATTTAGAGTGACACGTGGATTCCCCACTGGCTGCTTGACAGGGGAGAAAAATATCTGGTGTGCAGAAGTGGAAACACTCTCAGATCAAGTTCAAATCTACAGTATTTACTGAGCAAGCACCGATGATTTGGGAATTTGGAGCCATTCTGGGTTTTTGAACATTCATTGATTGGAAGAAGAGAAGTTAGCATTCTCCCATTCTCCCAGCCCTACTTTGGCTGTCATGCTTTTTATGAGTGGACACATGTAAGGCTCCTATTTGACAGTGCATTGATATCTACCTATATAAGCTATATTTGGGACTTTTAAAATATTTGCACCAAAAGGCTGCACTCTGTAATAGTATAAGGCATCTTATTTTTTTGAACATAGAGTTGTGAGATACTAATCCTAAAATCAAATCTTAAAGATGAAGGAGTCTTGTATTTTTTTTAAAAGGCTGTAATTGAGATGATAACACTTTATTCTGTAACAATGTCTTTGGAGTAGGACACTAAGTATTTCTATTATATTTTTGTTTTTTTAAGTTTTTATTCATGAAGGCACAGTGATGGCACATAGGTGCCGGTTGAGTCTGGGTTCCCTTGAAATAGAGCTTAAGACAGTTTGCAGGCAGGCCATCTATTTAGAAGTGCATGCTTATTATGCATTTACTGTATACTGGGTGCTTTTGCTTAGTTTGTCTCATTTAATTTTCACAACAATCTTGAAATAAAATAACAATAACAGATAGACTTTAAATGGCTCTATTCTAAGTAGCACACAGATACTCAATAGTAATCACCAACAACACTTATAGTGCCGTTTTTTAATGAAGAAGCTGAGGCACAAGGAAGTTAGGAAAGTGCTCAATGTTTTGCAGGTAGTAAACAGCACCATCAGGGCCAAATTCAGATTACCTGGTACTAGAGACTTAGCTCTTAGCCATGAAGTTCTTCTGACTCTTAAATAGTGAGCTAATATATTTGTTTAGATTTGCCTGTTGTTGTTTTTTTTTTTTAAATAGACTATATTTTAGAGCAGTTTTAGGTTCATAGAAAAAAAATAGTGGGAGGTAAAGAGATTTTCCATATTCCCCTTGTCCTCCCATGCATAGTCTTTCTCATTATCAACATCCCCTACCAGAGTGGTAGAGCTGTTACAATTGATTAATCCACATTGACACACCATTATCACCCAAAGTCTATAGTTTACAGTAGGGTTCACTCTTGGTGCTGTAAATTATATGGGTTTATACAAATGTATAATGACATATATCCATCATTATAATATTACTAGAGGCTCAGTGCATGAAATTTGTGCATTTGTGGGGAAGTCCCTCAGCCTGGCCTGCACTCTCTCACAGCCCGGGACCCCTCGGGGAATGTCCAACAAACGACTTAGGCCTGCTCCCTAGTGGGCCTAAGCCATCTGTTGGACATCCTTAGTGCTGCCATGGAGGCGGGAGAGGCTCCTGCCACCACCACGATGCTTGCCAACCATTAGCCCAGCTCAGGGCTTCTGGCTGAGTGGCACTCCCCCTGTGGGAGTGCACTGACCACTAGGGGGCAGCTCCTGCATTAAGCGTCTGCCCCCTGGTGGTCAGTGTGCATCATAGAGACCGGTTGTTCTGCCATTCGGTCGATTTGCATATTAGCCTTTTATTTATAGGATACCAAGTAGTTTCATTGACCTAAAATATTTTTTTTCACCTATTGATCTTTTCTTTCTTTCTAAAACCTGGAAATCACCCATCTTTCTTACTGTCACCATAGTTTTGCCTTTTTCAGAATGTCATATAGCTGGAGTCATACAGTACGTAGCTTTTTCATAATGGCTTCTTTCACTTAATAATATGTATTTAAGGTTCCTCCATATATTTTCATGACTTGGTAGCTCATTTCCTTGTTAGAACAGAATGATAGTCAATGGTATGGTGGCACCACAGGTTATCCATTCACCTGCTGAAGGACATCTTGGTTGCATCCAACTGTTGGCAGTTATTAATAAGTGTCTTTGTGAAGTTTTCTATGTAGATCTAATTTCTAACTCTTTTTTTGGTAAATACCAAGGAGTGTGACTGCTAGAGCGTATGGTAAGAGTCTGTTTAGTTTTATTACAAATCATCACATGTCTTTCAAAGTGGCTGCACCATTTTGCGTTCCCACCTGTAATGAATGAGAGTTTCTGCTACTCCACGTCAGTGTTCTGGATTTTAGCCATTCTAACAGGGGAGTAATGGCATCTCTTTTTAATTTGAATTTCCCTGATGACAGAAGATGTGGAGGATCTTTTCATATGCTTATTTGCCATCTGTATATCTTCTTTGGTGAGCTGTCTGTTAAGGTGTTGGGTCCAATTTTTAACCATGTTGGTTGTTTTCTTATTGTTCAGATTTAAGAATTGTTTGTATTTTGGATAACAAGTCTTTATTAGATGTGGTTTTTACAAATATTTTCTCGCAGTCTGTGTCTAGTCTGCTCTAGATCTCTGCTGTGATAAGTTGTGATCTTCTATCTATCTATTTGTCTGTCTCTCCCATTTTTGAGGGCAATAGTTTGCCCTGTGACCTCATTTCCATTATGGTGCTAAGAAGAGTTTATTGACTTTTCAGATCAGTGGCTGCCAGGACCTGGGTGTACCAGCTGACTACAAAGTGGCATGAGGGGCCTTTTTGGAATGATGGAAATATTCTACATTTTGAGTGTGGTGGTAGTTACTCTATTATATGCATTAGTCAAAACTCACAGAACTGGACATTGAAAGTGATGAATTATTCAGTAGGTAAATTATACCTTAGGGCCCTAACTGGTTTGGTTCAGTGGATAGAGCATCCGCCTGTGGACTCAAGGGTCCCAGGTTTGATTCTGGTCAAGGGCATGTACCTTGGTTGCTGGCAAATACCCAATAGGGAGTGTGCAGGAGGCAGCTGATTGATGTTTCTCTCTCATCGATATTTCTAACTCTCTATCCCTCTCCCTTCCTCTCTGTAAAAAATCAATAAAATATATTTTAAAAAATTATACTTTAAGGAAAAAAATTGTTTTGTAAGTCCAGGCATTCAGAGTCAGACTGCATATAAACCCTGGCTCCTCTACATTTCATCCATATGACCATAGTTTATGTAACCTTTCTGTGTCTCATTTTCTTAACTTGTAAAATAGATTTAACAACTGCAGAGCATATATAATTGTTCATCACAATGCCAGGCCATGGAAGTGCCCCCCACCCCCAAAAAAATGGTAGCCATTGTTTTCATCCCCCTATTAAAGAGCTAAGAGGTTGTTCAGGACAGAGGTTTCTAGATAGACTTGTGTCAGTTTCTCTTTTAACAAGGAAATAAAGTTTTATTAGAAAGCATGTTAAGAACACTACTGCCCCATAAAAAGAGGACATCTCTCTTATTTCCTAAGCAAAATCTTGTTCTCCCACAAGAATTCCTTTTAATTCTTTCTCAAAAATATTGAGGATATACTCCAAAAGACATTTGTTTAACTTTCTTGAGAGAATAATGGCTATATTGGGTACATTTGAGTTCCTAGAAATTAAACTGAGGAAAACATGGAACAAATAGATAAATGACCTTTCAGAACCTAGACCACCATATTAGCTCCTGAGATATAATTCATTCATTCATTCAACCAAATACTGACTGCCCTAGGTGCTGGAGATTCAGCAGTCACCCAAGCAGGAAAAAAGTTGCTGTCCTAAAGGAACTTTGGTTTTGCATCTAATGAGATCCACAAAGTAAACTTCCTATGCATCCTACCCACAGAGATTTGAATGAGGCCCCTCTAATCCCCAGTCACTTGGAAACAATTATGAAGACATCTCCCTCAACCATCCATGCCCTCCCATTGAGTCCCACAGTGTGTATTGCTCTTCATTTTCTCCCTCTTAAGACTATGATCCCCTCAGACTATACCATATATCCTCCCTCTTTATTAACTTTTTATTTTGAAATAATTATTAATTTGTTGAAAATTGCAAAAATAATACAGACAGTATTATTAAAATTTAAACCCATACTCCTTGTCATTGATTGACATTTTCCTCATTCCTGAACTTCCAGTCCCTTCCTAGGTAGGAAAGAGTTTCTTTTCTCTTGGGAACCTGAAGCTGAGGTCTCTAAGACTCACCTGGAACATTTCAGACTTCCCTGATTAGGGAGATTCTACTCAAATGCTGTTGTCACAAACACACAATCTCAAAACCAGTTCTTCTGTATCTCCACCAAGACCTCATGCCAGATTTTATTTGAAACCACAAGGACAGCTGTTTCTTCTTTGCATCAAATTCCATCCCAGGATGTCACTGTCTGAAATTCAAGCTTTGTCTCATCTCTTTTTCCCATTCTCATTCTCAGAGAGCTCAGTGTTGTGTCCTTTGCACTAGCCCACTCTTCCACACCTTTCCTTTTTCCCCAAATTTTCAACTATATTTTCTGAAATTCCTATAATTAACTTCTCTTACAGACACACACACACACACACACACACACACACACACACACACACACACCTAAATACATCTTCACAGAATGATAACTACATATTTTTTATTTTAAGTAAGACTAGACTTCTTCACAAAGTCACCATTTCCCTAGAAAAGCTTACGTGGAAGATGTTAATTCTTCTGTGTTGCACATCAGTAGAAGCCGGCCAAATAATGGAGCCATCAACTGACTGTGTGGCCACAGATGGTATCAGTATTCTCCCAGCTTTCCAACATCTCAATGCCTCTTCCGAACTCTTGTTCCTCCATCTTTGCATAAAGACCCCATTGCACCTGACTATTCTGGCTTCTGCCTTCTTGATTGCTGTCCCTTACTAAACACTTGACATTTATTCTAGACCGTGGTACCTCACTCACAGCTTACTTCTCTACATCATGTCCTTCTATCATATAGAATAACACTGACACCTATCAATGTCTGTGTACATGACTTTTCCAACACTCAAGCTTCTCAGTTTCTTGAATGTATGAATTACAGAGGCATTTCCTTTCTCTACCCTCTAACCTCCTATACCCATGGCCACATTGTAGAAATAAACCAGAACCCTTCGGCATATGACACGCTGAACTCCAATCTCCACTCTGATCTATCTCCTGCTTTTTGAAGTTTTTCACATCCATTTAATACCTTTAAATCTACTTTTGGTGTTCTATGTTTCTGATTACTGCATTTTCTGATAACTCCATTTTTAAATCAACTTATCAGTTTATTCCTAAACTCATTTATTTTTCTACTCAGTCTGGAACCATGGTTCATGACTTGAATTCTTCACCAGCAACCCAACTCCCAGGTATTCCCCTTTCTACACTGTATGCTCTTAATAAAGTCCAAACACTGCATTACATGCAAAATCTGTGCTCTCTTCTTCTACAGCTAGAATGTTTAGCATTGCAAAGAAACATTCTGAACAATCAGGTTGATGTCACTACAGATTCATGACTTCAACTGAATTCTCAATTCTATTCAACAAATCTCTTTGCTTGGCCACCTGAGTCTACTGCTTTCTCTCCCACTCTCTGCAACAGTGCTAAACCTTCACTATTCTGCACTGTTTCTACCCATACTATACTGTCACCACTTCCACTTTAAATCAACAGGTACAGTTTAAGAGATCACTCTGATAGCAATGAAGAGGATGTTAAGGTAGCCAGCCTCAAAGATGATCTAGATCAAACATGATACACTCCCAGCCCACGGGCCACATGCAGCCCACAACAAATATTTTTGCAGCCCAGCCAATATAACAGTGTGAGCAGTTATTTACAATTATGAAAGGAACTAAGTCTCCTGTCAGATCCAGAATTACTGACATTAACCTTGGGTCAGTTTTTAAAGTAATCACTGTGAACAAGATTTCCCCCGAAGTAGGAAAGATAGTAGCAGAGATACCAAGTGTGAGGAAGAAAACATTAATTTTATCATTGCTCTTGTTCTTTTTCTTTATGCTATACTTTTCGAAATAAACCTACTTTTCTATGAAAATTGAAGCTTTTGTTTTTTTGTGGACCCCATAAACTTAAACCTTGTTTATTTGGCCCGTGTTAGCCTTTGAGTTTGACATGCTTGATCTGAACCTGGTCTGTTATGACTTTGTTAAATTAACATTTGTTAAGTGGAGCACATGGTGCTGAATGGTGAACCAAGATTCAACAACAGATCACAAGAGAAATTGAAATAGAGAAGTTTATTACCCACAGGATCCTGGAGGAAGTACATGGCACACCTCGAGGGGTCACATGGGAAGGTCAAGGCAGAGTTCAGACAGAGAAATGCAGCACCTGCAGCATATGCCTTTGTTAGGGTCCATTAAAGAGTGCTTTGGGGTTTCCAGGGTATGGCTGGATTGGTTAATTTAAAACAAAAGAGTAGCATTCTTATAAGCCCTGCAATGGTTTTATCTAAGGAGATATGAGGTGCTGAGAGGCAAGGAAGAATGCTGATCATGAGGGCCATTGGGGAAGTCATATCAGGAAGTTTCATTTGCTTGTGACACTGTGGGGTGCTATCTAGGGCATGCATTTGCATGAAGGGACCAGTGTCAATTTGAGGTCCCTTCAGGCAGCTTAGACAAAAAAAAATGGATGATGAGTCACCAATACCATAGAATAGCTTAGCTAAACTCCCAACACATTCTGATATCCGTGCCCTTGTGTGCTCTTCTCTCTCCAATAGACTTTGTTGATTATGCAAAGTATGGTGCAGGTGACTTTCAAGGCTAGGTCATAGAGAAAATATAGCCTCTGCCTTGGCATCTTGGTTTACTTGCCCTCATGGAAGTTAAGCTGTCTGGCCATGAGGTTATCCAAGCCACCTGTGGGGAAGACTATTGTAGAGGTACAGAGGCCTCCCACCAACAACTGTGAAGTATATGAATCATGTGGGAGCCACCTAGGAATTGGATCTTCTAGTCTCAGTCAAGGCCTCAGACAACTGAAATCTCAGTCATCTTAACTACAACTTTATAACAGAACTTTCAAATTCCTGACCCACAGGATCTGTGCGAGATAATGAATGTTTATTGTTATTTTAAGTTATAAAATTTTAGGATAATTTGTTATACAAACATAGATAACTCATACAGATTTACAGAAATAAGGACAGAGGCAAGGATACTGGTTAGGAGACCATACAATAGTTCAGGCAAATGCTAACAAGGGCTTGAATTACGGCTATGGGGGTACAGATGGATAGAAGAGGGGGATCTGAGAAATAATCAGGAATAGAAATCTGCATGACATTGAGTGGATGTGGGTGTTCTAGGAGCATATAATTATTCTCAGCTTTCTAGCTTGTGGCTAGATGCCAAAAAATTAAAATAGAAAATGCAGGAGGAAGAGTATGATTAGAGAGGAGGAGGGTGGCCTCAGAATTGTGAATTTGGATTTGAGGTGGATTGAAGTTCTATGTGGCTGCACCACCAAAGCCCTCCCACAGTGCCTTCTGAAATGGTCTCTTTCAGTCCTTAGCTTCCTGGAGTGCTCTGTTGCATTTGACCCTGTTGAGGACTCCTTATTTCTGCAAATTTCTACTTTCTTGGCTCAAGAATCCTCCAGTTCTTCTAGAGTTCTCACATTTTCTCCTCAGTTTTTCTCATCACTTCCTTTGCTCATTGGTGTTCTAGAGAATTCCACCTCAACCTACTACTCAATACTTTGCAGTGGGCACCCCTGAATCTTAGATTTATCTCCTTGAATTCAGCAGAATGAGGATTTAAAACAAATAGCCTGATATAGTTGTCTGCTTTTTTTTATGGTTATATATTCAAATACACACACACACACACACACACACACACATACATATATATAGCAAGAAAACTCTTGCCCTGGCCGGTTTGGCTCAGTGGATAGAGCATCAGCCTGGGGACTGAAAGGTCCTAGGTTCGATTCCGGTCAAGGGCATGTACCTTAGTTGCGGGCACATACCCAGTGGGGAGTGTGCAGGAGGCAGCTGATCGATGTTTCTCTCTCATCGATGTTTCTAACTCTCTATCCTTCTCCCTTCCTCTCTGTAAAAAATCAATAAAATATATTTTTAAAAAAATAGAAAACTCTTAAAGTGTATATACAACACTGTATATATGGAGAGAGAGAGAGAGAGAGAGAGAGAGAGAGAGAGAGAGAGAGAGAGAGTTTGATAGCAGAAGGAGCCCCTCAAATCTTTGATTGATGCCCAAATAGCTGGTAAAACATTATTTCTGGTACTGTCTGGATGTTTCTGGAAGAGATTAGCATTTGAATGTGTAGACTGAGTAAAGGGAATCACCCTCATCAATGCAGATTGGCATCATCCAGTCTTTTGAGGGCCTGAATGGAACAATAAGGCAGAGGAAGGGGAAATTTGTTCTCTCTTTGCTTGAGCCGAGTCATCCATCATCTCCTGCTCTGAGACATTGTAGCTCCTGGTTCTAGGGAATTTCAGATCCAGACTGGGACTTATACCACTGATTCCCTTGGTTCTCATGTCTTCTGCTTGGACTGGACCTACATCACCTGCTTTCCAGGGCCTCTAGTCTCCATATGGCAGATGGAGAGACTTTTCAGCCTCATTGTGTGAGCCAATCCCTCATAATAAATTATCTATCTATCTATCTATCTATCTATCTATCTATGTATCTATCATCTATCTCCTATTGGATCTCTTCCTCTGGAGAACCCTGATAATAGAGAGAAAAAGAGAGAGGAGAGAATGTTAGATTTGCTAATAAATAAAGGAATTAATAAATAAGGGAAAGGGGGTATGACATGAAGGGAGAGGGCTAAGGCTGAGATTTTAGATAGAAAGATCATGGAAGGCTAATGAGAAGGTAACTTTTAAGTAGAGGGAGCCACACAGGTATCTGGAGGAAGAGCATTCAGGCAGAGAGAACAGAAAGTACAAAAAGGCCCTGAGGCAGGAACATGCCTGCTGAGTATCAGAAACAAGAAAGGCAATGAGGTTTGAGTTCATTAAAAAAGGAGAGAATTAACCAAAGAATCAGAGGTGGGTGGAAAACAAGCCATCTGGGGTCTTGTGGGTCCTATCTTAAATACAGTGGAAATGTTGGAAGGCTTTGAACAGAGGAGTGTCATGATCTATCAAAATTTATTATGTCTGTCATTTTCAGATTGGACTAGAAGAAAGAATAGAAGCAGAGGTGGTCCAAGATAACAGAGTGATATGAAAGATTAAATTTCGATGACACGGCAAATGTAGAGCTGACTTGATTGTTGACAGACCAGATATGGGAAAGAGGCAAGAATGACTCTAAGGGTTTTGGCTCAAGCAATGGAAGAATGGAGTTGTTATTAATGATGAGAGGAAAGAATACTGGAGAAGCAGGTTTAGTGGAAATATCAGGAGCTCAGTTATGGACAGGTTAAGATGGGACTAACTATAAAACAACCATGTGGAAAAGTTGATAGGTAGTTGAATGAATGCGGTTGTATTTCATGGGAGATTCTTGGCTAGAAATATAAATTTGAGAATCAACTGAGCAAATAAATGGCATTTAAAGCCATGAAATTGGATAGGATCATTTAGGGTGATCATAAATATGAATATGCAAATAAGTCATCTAGGGCTTTAGCTAGAAGGCAGATTCTGATTAAGCAATCTGGGGTGGGGCATTTCTAACACTCAACCAGGTTAAGTTGACATTGAGTAAGAAGGTTCTCAGCACTGAGTAGGAAGAATGAGAGGGTGTCCTGTAGGTAGTGAAGAAACGAAATACATAGTCTGAGTCTGGAAGTTCTCCAACAGTTAGAGGTCAGAGAATCAGCAAAGGAGAAACAACTAGAGGTAAATGAAAAACCAGGTTTGTGTGTCATCCTGGAAGGATGAACTCTGCAAATGCTTCTGATAGGTCATATAAGATGAAAACTGACCATCGGAACTGGTAGTGCATAAGGCACCAGTGACGACAAGAATAGCTATAGTGGGGTGGCAGGGGTTGCACCTGATTGGAAAGGGTTCAAGAGAGATGGGAGGAGAGAAGTTGGAGACAGCTGACAGGGTAAACTTTCAGGGAGCTTCTCACTAAAGGGAATGAAAGAAATGAGGGTGTGACTGAATGAGAAAAGATCAAAATAAGATCTTTAATGGTGGGAGAAAAATAAAATATTTGACCCCTAAGGGGAATGATCTGTATAAAGAGATGCAGAAGGAGAGGAGAATGCTGGAGCAATGTGCTTGAGTGGGCAAGAGGGGAGGGGTTATATGCTTCAGTGGAGGGGATGGTTTCAGCCAAGGACACAGCAGTTCACCCATGTTACAGAAGAGGATATAGACTACACAGCTGCTAGACAGGTAGGTAAGAAGCAACCTCCTCTAATTACATCTTTGTTTTCCCCCCCATTGAAATAGACACATGATTATTAGCTGAGAGTGAGAATGGGGGAGGTTCGAGGCTAGACAGAAAAGTATGAACTACTCACCTTAGAGAGTGAGAGGATGACTGGATTAGAGAAATACAGTATGATAACTGGGCAGCGTTAAGTGCCCACTTGAGATTAATGGTCAGGAATTTAAAGTTAAGCCAGTCAACACGGTTGTTATTCTCTAGCCACAGTTAGCCCTGTAGGTAAAAGCACAGCATGAACATAGAGCTGAAGAAGCAGGACTGTGGTTTAGGCATAATAATTCAATTTTTAAAACTTTTTGCATCTCATGTGAGTCAACAACCATGGTAGTCACTGGCATCACAACAATAATAACAACTATAATTGTTAGAACTCCTTTTATATGAGAAACACCATGCTAAGCTCTCTACCCTCATTTAATCTTCACCAAAACACCTACAACAAGGGATGAATACTATTATTATCACAGTTTTGTAGATGAAGGAAAGAAACAGAGGCTGTGCTGAATAAATAATGCCAAGCTCATACATCTTATAACAGAAGTAATTGGGAGTTCAACTTAGTGCTCTTGATCAGCTCAGTCTAGTAGGGAGACACATTAGAAACGGGTGACAGTCTTGAGTACATCATACTACTTTAAAAGCATGCACAGGCAGCCCAGGGAACACAGAGGAAGCCTGCTTTTATTAAAAAACACACTAAAAAATGTAGGTAAACCCAAATATTTTAATGTAAGTATACATTTCCACATTTGTGAGTATATTAATTGCTTGTATTCTAGTCAAATGGCTGTTACCCCCAATGTGACAGAAGTGATGCCTCCCCCAACTTGAGAGTGGCCCAGAATGACCATGATTCTTGTTCAGTGACTTCATGAGCCCATGATCATGGTCATCCACGCAGGCTTCCCACAAAATCCGTCATCAGAAAGGTTTTGGGGCACAACACATTCCAGGACTTTGAGTATGTGCTTTTATCCTGATGTAGTTAACATAGCTTTGATAGGAAAGCCCATAATGGGCAAAATAAGTGAAATAAAGTTTCATTTTGTTGAATTTATTTCAAGTATTCTTAATGTGACGGATTGCAAGGTCTTTTTTTGATCCTCTCTCATTCTCTTATGATTTGAAGTGGCCCTTATGGAAAGGAAATCCAGAAACTGATTCTGCGCTGCCTCCTTTGGAAGAATGCTATAAACTTCCAGCTCAAAAAAACTAGACAGGCATCCATATGTCCTGTTTAGGCCTACTGTGTGTCAGGCTGGGCAGGCCAGTTTACTAATGTGTTCTCATGTAGACTGCTCACCAATCCCGTGAAGGAGCTTTTCTGAGCTTGAGTCATTACTCTCCCAACCTCAGACAGAGCTGGAAAGAGACAGAACTGGAATTCTAACCCACCTCTCAAGGAATAAAGCCTTCAGCTAGTTAATAAAAAACAAGTCTGCCTTTATTAGCTCCTCTTTTTTTGGTCTAATAGAATCTCCTTTCAAATATTTTAAAAATGACCTAACTTTTTCAACATAATTCAAAATAAGCTTCAAACCTTATTTTCCCCCCTTAAATCAGAAAATGAAAGTCTATTAGTGAGTTTTCTCCTAGGTACTTTGTGGATCATAACTGAAGCCAAGAATAATAATAACAGATTCTTTCTGTGCTTGGTAGACCAATTCTACAAAGAGATAATGGCAAATCCCCAGGCTGCTAGGCACTGTGGCATTGCCAGATGAGGCCCACCACTTTCAAAGATATAGGTTACCCACGCAGGCTTCGGGGAAATTAATAAATGCCCTTTGGAGAAATGGGGGGGCGGCTCTACACATATGATTGAGGAGTGCCCTAAATCTAGCTCTCCAACCCTCTCACTTAATGCTCTGCTTAGACTAGGTGTGCTGTGTTTTATGAAGCAAATCCCTGTTACAGAGACAGCTCTTTCAGATGGACAAGGATGTCATCATGCTTTAGCTAGGATGCCACATCCAGGGTACCATAAAGATGTGAAAACATACACTTCCCTTGGGAAAGTAAAAGGCCAGGATCCCATAAAGAATGTGAAGTATGTTCTAAGGACCAAAAGCATCTCCTGAAGTCCCGCCCTTTTGTCCCGGGCTGCTTTCTTGGAACAGGTCTTTCAAGGTCCACTAGTGGCACATTCCTGCGAACCTGGGATCACTGCTGGTCTGGGAGTGCCTGCCGTCCCTTCTGGCAACAAATGAGTTCTCAAGTTCTTATACACCTCTGAGTCAAGCCTCAGGGCACTGTCGAGGTGCCAAGAACACCGAGTCTCCACAGCGGGAAATTGCAGCCATTAACAAAACAAGATTAACTAGGAGGACAGGTGAGGTAACCTGTGCCTGTGTGCCAACCTGTCAACCCAGGCTGATGCTCTTGTATTAAAATGCCCTGCCTAGCAACAGCTCCGATGCCCTGTTAAACTGGTGAGAGCTGCTTGCTTGCTTAAATATTTTTCAGCCTCGAACAGGAAGTCTCCAGTGACTCAATTCAGAAGGAACACTGAGGTAAGATTACAGGGAAAGGGGATCAAATAGCTAAAGTCATAGAGTATTAAGATAGCCCTTTGGGAAGTCACAAGAGAGCAGAATAAACAAACAGGTGAGCCAGAGTGGATTTTTCCCTTGCTGGTGTGTTTCGGTGTAATTGAAAAAAACAGAGGCTTCTCTCCAGACACTGAGAACTAAAGACTGACCCCATGAGCCCACAGCGCTGAAATTTGCACAGGGGCCGGCTTGCCATTTCGTGAGCATCCTCCCCCACTGGCACTTCTGCATAAGCCCTGTTGACCTCCCTCAGAGCCTTTCAAAATGAAAAGCTCTCTCCTAGTGATTGTTCCTGTACCTGGGCTCTTGGAGAACTCCTTGGTCTGATCCTCCTTGGCAAACCCAAGGGACTGAGGAAGCCTGCCAGTTCATTTTGTTTCCACAATAGGACGCTTCCTCACAGAGGAATGTCGTAGACTCTAGCACATTGTTTGGGATTTGAACTTTTGATTCTTAAGGAGAAATGATACATGGTGCCTTGCATCAAAGAAAGGTGATGAGTGGGGTGAGGGACCTAATCGTGGGTAAAACCTTTGAAAAATGGACAGGTAATTCCATTTATAGGAAATGGGACAAAGGTCTGCAAAGAGAACATCGTAAGAAACTGGATTCAACAGCTCTAATGTAGCTAAGTGTATTGCTGAGTAATTCCAAGCATACTCAGCAGCTTAGCATCCTCTTGTGGACTCTCCCTTGATAAGACATTTCCTTAATAAACTGCAGCAGGTGCTCAGCTTCCTCAACCTGAGAAGGCTGAAAAAAATAGCATCCCAACCAGAGAGAGCTGGGATAATTCTCTCTGCCCTGACCTCTACATGAAATGTTTCCTCAACCTCACCCTTGTTTTGCATATTTCTTCATTCTAGTTTAATGTTCTTTGATTTCAAGGAATAGAGATCCTGTGAAACTAGATCTTCATAAAGGAAGGGAGAAGGTGAGGGAGGATTGTTTAAGATATAGAACTCCCCCTAAGCACAGCAAGGTCACATGCAGACTAGAGCTGGGACCCCGGAGTTCTCAGGAATGTGGTCACTTCTCTACCCTTTCTCCCCGTGTCCCTGCATCTCATGGCTCTGCTTGTTTTTCACATCCCTTCCATTCTCCTCACTGCAGATCTCTCCTCGGATTCCTATGAGACAGAATAGTACTTGTAGAGGTTTTGTAAACTAGATTGAGAAGTGCTTTACCTGGGTTGCCTCCCAGCTCTGTCACTTAACAGCTATGTGATATTAGGAAAGTGATAACATCCAAGTCTTGGTTTCCTTGTGCTATAATCAAGATAGAAATATGAGCCACCTGAAGGGATTAGCCCAGTGCTTGGCACACATACGCATTTCATAAGTGTTAGCTTCTGTTATTACTATTACTTATTATTGTTGGTGCTATTGCTGTCACTACTGTAGTTACTGCTTCCCTCTAACTGTAGCTTGCTCCTGGCTTTGGCTTCTCATGCACATCTGCACCTCACTTCCTCTGTGACCTTGCATTCCTGTTCCCCCAGAGAACCATTGTGGTGTTCCCAATCAACCTGACTTTGGTGCCTGCCTGGGTCCCATCACTGAAGCTAGGGATGGTGGCTACACTATAGGAATGCAGTCACCTAAACCCTCAGCTTCAGAAGGGTGGAGGGTGTTCCTAAGACACACCCCAAAACATACCTATTACATTCTTCCATGAAACTTAAACAAAGCTATTTTCAACATCCTATTTTCCTATTAGAAGTCCAATGTATTATGAATGCTGTCAGTAAACATTTTTAATTCTGAGGGTCTCCTATATCTGTTTTAATGCTAGGGTGGAATCCTCTCAGAGGTCGATGCTGGCCTGAAAATATCTGTAGGCCCCGAGGATGCATTGTCTTCTCTCATAAAGTCCACACAGTTCAAATCACTGAGCCTGTTTCTGCTGGATGCTTTCATGTGAATGGTGTCAGACTCATCTATAGCATTGTTTCTTTTTAATGCTGAAAAAAAGCAATGCCCTTTATTAACAGGCAGTCATAAGTTCAACATCTTCTATCTTTATACTTGTTTCTGATATGTGATCAGTTCTTGGCAGCTTCCACATTTTCTTCTCATTGATCATAAAGAGTGCTCTCACTTAGTATTATCCTCAGAACCTAGCCACATATGACTTGTGCTTTAAGTGGCCTGTCCAGACACGTTGTAGCTGTAGTCACCCACACTATCTCTGTCACTCAGGTTATTCTTCATGGACATGAACACCTGGACCTGGGTCACAACAACTTAGAGTGTTTGAGTCGGTTCACACTAGAATCACAAGTACAGAGATGGTTAAGAGACTAGATACCCTTCAGTAGATAGTTGGTTCCAGGTAGAGCCCTAGCATTTTTTTTCAAAATAGTAATATTCAAATAGTTTTAAATGGTTTTGTATAAAATTTTAAATTAAGATAATTTATATACAGTAAAATTCACCCTTTTTAGTGTACAGTTCTCAGGTTTTGACAAACATATACAGTAATATAACTACCATCATAATCAAGATACAGAACAATTTCATCTCCCCAAAAAGTTCCACTATACTTTATAGAATGCATCTCATTTTATTTTTAAATCGTTATTGTTGAAAGTATTACATATGTCCCCCTTTTTCTCCCATTGAGGCATCTCATTTTAAAACACCCATCAGGTAAATGTGATGGGCAGCCATACTTGGGTATCACTAATATGGCCCAAAACCTTTTGCAAATGGAAAAGGTACATGACTCAACCAAGATCTACATCACTGATTCTCAGTTTTATCTTGTTTTTAACACACAACCCTTATTCTAAAAGATCTTCTATATCATGATGGCTCTTCTAACCTATGAAATAAACAATAAAACAAAATAACCACAGACGGAAACAAATAAATCTCAAATTAAGACAGAATTAAAGCAACCACAATATATAACCCAGAAAATCCTTAAATTAGCCTAAATATAGTCAGAAGCAGTAGCAAAATAGGAAGGGTTGATTATACCTTATTCCTAGCACAACATCCTACTCTTTTTGTCCTTTTTTTCTCTTTTTGCAAATACTTAATGTGTGCTACCCAGTGCTAAAATACACCCATGCTGAATCACCTCTCAGAAATACCCCACCACATAACCAACCTCTTTTTCTTTTACTTTCCCTCTGATCCAGACAATGGAAATGGGCAGACTTAGAGAAAGCACATGTCATAAGTATCTCAGGGTGACTGGCAGGTAGACCTCATCTAATTATGCCTTTGTGGTTAGCCTACAAATGAAGTGGCCGAGCCTGTTTCAGATGAACTTCTCAAAGATAGAAGCCATTTTGCTTTGAGAAACACACACCCTCACCCAGGGATGAACTAAGCAAGGCCAAGGAATTGTGAAACCTTACTTGCTTCTAAAGGGAAAAGTGCTGGAACTCCATGTGGGTGTGTCTGCTAGTACATGTGGTAGCACAGCATGTGGGAAAGATCTATGCTGGGGGTAAGAAGCAGTGACTGCTTGGTTCTGCATATGCCAGAAGCCAAAGTCAAGGATCATTGAAAACCCGAGGCATGAACTCAAAAGACAGAACGGTAAACAACAGTCATCCTTTCTAACAATGCGAACCTTTCATGAAGTCTAAAGTAATTTTCCATCCAGAGATTTTTTTTTTCATCTTATCCCTTGGCTCTTCTCAGGAAATGTTGCCCTATGTGTGCCTCTCAATTCCCATAGGTCCTTCAGACTTCCACAGGTCCTCAGGCCTGAATCCTAAGCAGTTTCCTTCCTTTTTTCCCCACTGGTCTATTTTGCTACCAGCATGTGACTGAAGGTTATGATGATCTTATAAAGCCCTGGTTGGAGTCCTTTGAACACAGTGTAGCATTCATTGAAAAATTAACTTCCCAACTAGCAGCCTGGCTGTCTCTGAATTGTATAGTCTGGCATTTTAAGTCCCCAGAGGCTGCCACCAAACCACCAGGGTTCAAGTCCTGACTCCACTATTTTCCTACCATGTTATTGGGCAAGTTAATTAATCTCCTTTGGGGCTCAGCTTTCTCCTCTAACTATTGGGTGCAATCATTTGGCCTATCTCAAAGGGGCTTTGCCTGAAAATGAAAGCCCTGTAAGTAGCACAGAATGAAACTATTATCTTGGGGAAAGCTGGACTATTTTAGCCATCCTGACTTCCTTAAGAGAGGCTGTGTCTGAAGTATCTCTAGTTAGGGAAATGTAACTGAGCACCAGGAGTTACAGAGAACTTGTGGCTGATATTCAATATTTAACTTAAAAATCATCTTAGTAAGTTTCATCAAACTATTTAAAAATATATAAAAATGAGCAATCTGCCCAGAATTTTTAAGAAAGTCAGTGGCTGAAGAAATAGTCTTCTGAACGCCCATGTGTTTTTGCCATTGTTCAACATACAATGCCACATCACCATTTCCAACATTCCTAACAAACCACGGGTAGATTTTAGAGTGCCTGAATCTAAACAGACCATTTTTATTCATTGTTCTTATTACCATTAACTGTGCCACACAAGACAAATGTGTTTTCCATGTGTGCCGACAGGGCACATGCATGCGAGCATTACGAGTGTTTTTAATTCCCCTGTAGTTTCTCAGTTTTCTATACATTATATCTCAGGAATACTGAAAAGGCTACCTGTATAGAATGGCAAGCAACATTTCTCCACATTTATGCTCTGCTCCTTCCTCAGGGTTGGTTTGAGAAGGGGAGAGTCAGTTGTGCTATCAAAGGCTGACATTTCCTGGCCAGGACGTGTCTCCAGAAGCAGAATGGAAGATGGCTGTGGGAGATGAGCTCAGCATGCCCTTCTTTACCTGAGGTTTCTTCCACTGCAGTTTGCATACCAATCACATAAACAGATGCACGAAAAGATTCAGAACTGTCCTGTAGTGGAAAGGACATAACTCTGGAGTTAGAGGGACCTGGGTTTGAATATCCCACTGCCACTGTCTATCTGTTTGATCATGAGTAAGAGACTTAGCCACTTTAGCCCCCGTCAAATAGCTTGCAGGACTACCATGAGACTTAAGCAGCAAATGTAAAGTACTAGCACATAGTAGGTGCTTGAAAAACTGAAGTGTTTGTCATTATGAAATTTTAACACAGTTCACTAGCATCAAGCATCATTGCCTAGGCATCAAGGTTTTTAACGAGTGAAAAAACAGTTCCTGTGTAGTTAGGTTCTGCTTTAACACAAGGGTATGGCTAAGAGTGAAAGACTCCCAAGCCAGACCTCTGTAAAAAGCTCAAAGCAGGGTTATGTACAGAGATTGCAACACATGAATGGACAGCGGCAAACATAGTATAAGTTAGAATTCAAGTGTATATTTACAATCCCCATATAGAATAATATTCCTTTCAGAAAGAGAGGGAACAATTTATTAACTAGATTGAGATGCCTTTAAAAAATCATTATTGCCTCTTAAAGGATTAGTTGCTTGGCTTTTTCCATTTTCACTTGACTTGTTCTCTGTATGTGATCAGACTAGAAGCTAGTTGGAGCTAGTTTTCTGAGAGCTAATAAAATTTCCTACATCAACATGGAAAAGTTAATTAATCATAATAGCTGTTCAGGACATTGTGTACCCATCAAATGAGAGGACTTATTAGTACGAAGCCAAAGACCTATGTGTTTATAGTAACCTGGTGGCTGGTACACTTGCCTAACTATATTTCCAGTATAAATATCATCTGCAGTCCTTTAACCCGGCCAGAAATAAAGAAGAGACAGGACAAAGAAATGAATTGGTATTGTATTTAGATGCACATGCATCCAGTTGATAGATGGATATAAGATCACTGTATTTTCAGGTGAAGAAATGAGTCTAAAATTATTACTGATGAATCCTGAGTATGTATGCAAAATATAATTCTATATGCTGTGTTTAATCAATTTTATCTGAAGGAAAGTCCAACATTTTGTGATAGAATTATGCGATGTGGTACTGGGCTTCACAAAGAACTATAATTAATTAATTTGACACATGCGGGATCATTTAACTTTCAATACAGATATTTAGTGTGCCAAATAAAAGACACATAGTCATTCTGACTCCACAAATGCTTATTTTGAGGAAGTTACAGAAGTAGGCGTTCAGCAGAGTGAAGATGAACACATCCCAGCTTCTGAAAGAGCCCCAATCATGTGCTGGGGGATAAGGTCACCACAGAAATGGCAAAGAAACAGAGGGAAGTGAAACTGGTGGAGGACATAAAAGCTTGCATAATCACACTTTTTCAGAATGTATCAAAATCTCTCAAAAGCGTGTACCATTTATTCAGCAATTTCATATGTGTAAAAATTTATAAGAATGGCTATGTAGCCCTGGCCGGTTTGTCTCAGTGGATAGAGCGTCGGCCTGAGGACTCAAGGGTTCCAGGTTCGATTCCGGTCAAGGGCATGTACCTTGGTTGCGGGCACATCCCCAGTAGGGGGTGTGCAGGAGGCAGCTGACCGATGTTTCTCTCTCATCAATGTTTCTCTCTTATTGATGTTTCTAACTCTCTATCCCTCTCCCTTCCTCTCTGTAAAAAAAAATCAATAAAATATATTTTTTTAAAAAGAATGGCTATGTACAGATACCCACACACAAAAAATAATTTTAAACATGTTTCATAGCAAAGACAAATTGGAAATAAATAGAATTTCTAACAATAGGGTATCAGTTAAATAAGTTCTGTCACATCCTAAAAAGGAATAGTACCCATGCTGGGAAAATATTTATTGACTTGGGAGAAATAGTTATGAAATATATAAGTAAATAATGTGAGATATACAGCATAATGTCAATTTTTAACATACACACACACACACACACACACACACACACACATATATATATATATGGACATAATAGGGAAAAATATGATTACACCATCCATGCCTCTGAGGTAGACTGTTTGACTAACTGGATGAAGATGATGTTAATGATGAACCATGCAGTGGTTCTCAACCTTCCTAATGCCACGACCCTTTAATACAGTTCCTCATGTTGTGGTGACCCCCAACCATAAAATTATTTTTGTTGCTACTTCATAACTGTAATTTTGCTACTGTTAGGAATCATAATGTAAATATCTGATAGGCAGGATGTATTTAAAGGGGTCGTGACCCACAGGTTGAGAACCGCTGCAAAGGGATCCCATTTCCCCTTTTTGAGCCCGTGAACCCTGAAAACCATGAACATAAATATCAGAAAGACTATATGTAATTTTTACAGACACTAAATACATAT
This sequence comes from Myotis lucifugus, assembly GCF_000147115.1. NCBI lineage: Eukaryota > Metazoa > Chordata > Mammalia > Chiroptera > Vespertilionidae > Myotis > Myotis lucifugus. The sequence continues at coordinate 13,398,428 of NW_005871059.1, read as the reverse complement.
ATCAGTAAGTGTCACCTTCTTAGCTTCCAGGGTAAGTAGGCAAATTAACATTCATAAACCATTTGCAAACATGAATAGCACAATGTACTTCTGTTATCATTGCCTCATCAAAATTACTTTTTGTGCCATAGGAACAATGTTAAGTATTGTAAAGTTTAACTGAAAAGTAAACAAGTTATTTAAATCTAGAACATTTGTTAGGAACACAAATAAAAAAACAACCAGGCTGAAAGAAGTGTCAAGATTGAGCCCAGCTCTTGTCAGAGAGATCTTTCACCTTGTTCAAAACTCAAGTCCCCGCTGTTCTCTGGTGCAATAAAAAATGTACTGTACATCGTGAGACGAATCACCACAAACATTGTGTGTGGACTGTCATCCTGTGGCAGCGTGGAAGGCCACCTGTTCCCTGTGCAAAGGGCACAGACACAGGCTGGGACCTGAAACTGAGAAGAGGAAGGGGACTAAATAAGGACGCTGTCCCAGACGAGTGTTGAGTCAGCCAGTGCAGTCTGCGACATCACAGTCCTTTTATTGCTCAAGCTTCCGGAGTCACTTGCTCAAAATTAGACATTAGAGTCAAACAGGGGTAGGTGAAGGAACGACACCACGAGTTAAATGACTATTACCCAAGTGACAATGATCTGAAGAGAACTGCTAGAGGATGGGACTAGCTTTTAAAACCCAAAGACTTGGGTCCTGGTCCAACTTAGTCTTTTTTTTTAAATTGATTTCAGAAAGGAAGGGAGAGGGATATATAGAGAGAAACATCAATGATGAGAGAGACTCATCGATCGGCTGCCTCCTGCACATCCCCTATTGGGGATCGAGCCCGCAACTCAGGAATGAAACCATGACTTCTGGTTCATAGGTGGATGCTCAACCACTGAGCCATGCTGGCTGAGTGAGCTCAGTCATTTGTTAGTTGTTTGAGTGTGTGCAAGTCTCTTCCCTCTCGAAATATGCCTCCTGATGCATAAAATTATGCTCATATCTACTTGTCGAGAAGGTTGTGAGGATTAGAAGAAATATTATATTTAAAATGCCTGGAGAAATGCCTGTTACACAATAGATGTTTAATAATAAGGTCCTTTCTACTTGCCCTCTTTTACTACTTTCTCTAGGTATAGTTCTATTTATTAGTTGCTTTAAAATAGTGAGAAAGTAGAAGAGGAGAACAAAGAGTGAGTTTAGTGAATTCAGACATTATAAAAATCTCCCAATAAAATGACAGGTTATTACATACTCCAGAGGTTTGCTATTTATGTATAGGTGCCAGTCAATGCCGTGTGTGTGTGTGTGTGTGTGTGTGTGTGTGTGTACTCCTTTTTACAAGAAATATTGTTAGCGGAATGTTTAACTGCATATATGCTGTTCTGACTTTAGTGTATTCATTTTTGTTTTGTTCATAGAATTAAAGAAACGAAACCTGAACACAAAATTTGTAGGTATTTTTCTAAAGGTCAAGAAAAACACAAGTCCTGTTTTCAGCAGAACTATATAAGAATTAACTGAAGAGATGGTTACAGTTTAGTTAATTTGCATGAAGCAAATGAGAGAGGGGTGCTTGAGAGAACTTGTGACTTCAGGGTGTGGTCCTGTATCTGGACATCTACATTACAAAGTTGTTCACTTAACAAATTTTTACTGGGAACCTTCCCTGTGCCAGGATTGTGCTAGAGACATGGATTTTTCCCAAGCCACCAACTGCACAAAGCCTCCCAAGCAAGAGCTGCAAGAACCCAGTCATTTTCTACCTGCTTTCCTGTGATTTCCAATGAAGTGTCAGCACTTGGGGCTACTCTGACGCTTCACACCCAACCCGAAGTTCCAAAATATAACGCTTCACAGCTGGTGATGATCAGGAACTAGAAGGAACAACTAAAGGGTTAGCTACTTTTACAAGCAGTGAAGACTATGAACCATGAAGCAAAACAGCAAACCGGTGGCTGGTCCCAGGAAAGCCACTTAAAGTAAAGTCTATGCATCCAGTTTGAGAAGTGGTTAATCTCCAATTGCTGCAAAATTTGTTCCCATGCTTCCTGTCCCTGATCTGAAAGCTCATGCAAGGTACAGCTGCTCCATGTTACCAATGGGAGAGCTCGAAGCAAAATAAGATAGTTCTACACAAAACTTATCAGTGTTGTGAGGAAAACCACTTTGCAATTGTCAAGAAGTGTTATAATTACACCTATTTTTCTGCAACTAGAAGTTGTCAGCATAATAGCCAGGTAAATCACAGTTCTCAACACTTTCAAGGAGGGAAAATAATCCTGGCCTATTTTTCCAGATCCTTTGGTAATGAGTCTTGTTAGTTCTTTGGTTTGGGGAGCATATCTCACTCTTCCCATCTTCCTTTTAAAGCATTATGTTGTAGAGTTTTAGCTCAAAGAAAACAACTGCTATAATTTAAGATGTAATATTCATAAAAACAATCCTTCCAATCTTGTTACTCTTTTAGAAACTTTTTGAGAGGAAAAATAGGCAAAGAGAAGAAAATTTTTAAAAATTTACTCATAATCACTTCACGTAGAGACATTATTAAAATTTCAGGGTGTCTCTTCTGGTTCTATGCATCTACAAATAGAAAGCTATATATTTCCTTTAAGTAAAATGAGATCATACCCTTCATGTCATTCAATGTTCTTTTACATCATGTTTAATGATAGCATAGTACTCCACTATATTATGATTTATTTAACCAATAGAGACATATATTTATGGCTTCAGGATAAATAATGCCTTTAGAGCACACTTCCCCCTGTGTTGGAGGCACTTTCCCAAGGAGTGAATATCATTTTAGACATGGTCTGTTCTTAGTTATAAAGCAGAAGTAGATATACAAGAAGCCATACAGCGTGTTGATCAAATAGGAAGCTATTTAGAAAACAGTGGGAATCTGAATATACATTAATATAAAAATGGTCAAGTAAATTATAATACACTCATTAGAGGGACTATTATTCAGCTTTTAGAGTGAATGTGTAAGCTTTATATTTACTGATTTGGGAAGACATCTATGGCATACATGTATATGAAAAAACAAGGTTGCAGAGTAATGTATAGAGGATAATGCTATTTTTGCTTTAAAATATGGGGGGAATGGATGGGGAGAGATAAAGTGGGGAACTTACATGCATATATGCATAGTCCATAGACACAGATAATAGTGTGGTGAAGGCCTGGGTGGCGGGGAGGGGCAGGCATGTGGAAAGGGTCAATGGGAAAAGTAGGGGGACAACCATAATATATTCAACAATAAAGATAATTTTTTTAAAAGTAATTATAAAAATAAGAGGAATCCTATATATCTGCCCATATGTTTGAATGTGCTTGTATGAGCATGAAAATAGGTGTGGAAGACTACCTACCTAACAACATTGATTATTTTGGATAGATGGAATGGGGCTGAGATGGAGAGGCAATTAACCCATATACAACATCTTTTTACAATAAGCAGGTACTGGCTTGGTAATTGTAAAGTAAAAATAAAGAAAAAAGTTGTAAGGTGGCAAGGACTGAGAACATATTCTTGAAGCCACTTACTGTAACATTAGTATTTATTCATGGAGTACTTACTATTTGCAAGGATGAGAATATAATATTAGACTTACAACCTGCTAAAGGGCCAATAATCTAATTGAAGAGATAAGACCTACTCCCATGAAAGGATAAGTATTTTTATGCTAAGAATAGAGTTAGCTAATTTACATTTATTTTTTAAATAAGTGGAATGGAAGTGGAGTAATGAGTACAGTTGGAATGTGACATTCATCTCCAACTCTGCTACTTACTGGCCATATGAACTTGGACAAGTTCCTTAACATGTTAATACCATCTCTCAGGTCCTTCACCTCTGGCATTCAGAAAGAAAGCAACTGGATGCAAAGCTAGTAAGATTGTCCACTGGCTTGACAAGCATGTCTCCCTCCCCCACCGCAGAACTTGGGAACATGAAGCTGCTCCTCCAGGCCTTCTTCTTTGAAGGTGTGTCCTCTTCATGGTCATCTGGAAACCCCTTAGAACAGATCATTTCCAATAGCCAGTTCAGAATTCAATGGTCATAACATAAAACCAGACAACTTTTGCTCCTGGTGCTAAGTTGCAAACCATCTGTCTGTAGTCTTTAGTGAGTGCCTTTGGGAAGCATCAAAACAAAAGATATCATTCAAAAATTCCTATTCTAAGCTTCTCTTGGTCTGGGCTTAAAAGCCACAGGCAATTCTATATAGGTAGCATGCCAATGCCATCTTACTGCCAATATCTCTTGTGTAGTGGTTGAGGAAAGGGGTCAAGGAAGAGCCAGAATAGCCAAAGGATTACACATTAATTTAAAAATGGCCAAGGAAGGAGAAGAATGCAAAGATAGGCACTTGCCATAATCCATGTTGCTGACAGCATCAGCAAAAAAACAACCATTGGCTCTCATCCAGGGAATTCCCCATCCAACTGCTGAATGCGTGTCACGGGTCCAAAGAGCACACAGAGCCTATACCTGGTCAGTCCAAGTTCCCATCCATCCTGCAGTGGGTGACAGGATGCATTTCATGGGCCTCCTGTCCATGGGCCTCCCAATTTTAGAGGGAATGTTAGAGAGAAAATGACATGCATTCCTTCTATTTCAACTGATCTATTTAACAGTATTGCACTTTTTTAAAAATGAAAAGACTAAATATTGAAGCTTAGGCTGTCTTATGGGCCCCTGTCCTGCTACTTTCCCTTCATCCCCAGCTTTTAATTGTATCCATGCTAGATGCTAGGCAAGGAAAATAACAAAGGCACAGTCCTTTGGGAACTGACAAAACTATCTCAACATGAGTGAGCAATGAAAAATAAGATATATTGAAGACAAGGGCTGAGTAAGTGCATTTTAGGGATAGAGGTGGGAGCTGCACACACTGTGTGGGAAGACTGAAGCAAGCTGTCAATCAAAATCTCAAGATTATTTAGCAGGAGGAGAGAAAAAGAGGGGGCGATCACTTAGTGAGTTGAACATGAGGGGAATACCTTGCAGTTTTAGAGAATGTTGAGAGGTGGGGTGAGTGGGCAGCCTGCATTTCTTCTGCACCCACCCATCACACTATCTCCTTGTCTGCTAAAATTTTGTTATTTCACCATCTAGCATTCATGCTCCAAATTAAGCAAACCTAAAATGCATCTGATTTCACATAAGTAGACTATGTTCAGCAGGCAGATGCCCTTGCATAAGAATGGTTTTTAAGGAACTAAAACCTGAGGAAACTTGATTATCTAATCAGTCTACTGATGTTCTCTTAAGCTAGCCTGTACTTTCTGTTTAAATAGTACCCAGGGAAGAAAATGTATTTCTGTGGAAGGAGCAATCCCCTGAGAATCTAGAGACTGGCACCCTAGTTCCTAGTTTGTGACTCAGAAACTCTGAGCCTTGGAGAAAGTCTTCCATTGTATTTGTCCCTTAGATTCCCCACTGAGATTCTAAAAACAGGGGGTGGGGGAGGGAATAAGTCACCTGTAAGTTCCCTTTCTACTCCAGAATTCTGTGTTTTGCCAAATATCATTCGATGAGGAGTAATATTTTAATAGCGTGGCTCCAATGATTCAGCATATATTTATTACACATTTACTTACTGGTGAGCTCTCTTGGCTTAAAAATAAATCCAGGTGGTTGGCAAAAGTGCTTTGCATTCTTGGAAGCATGCAATGCACTGGAGAATGATAACCATTTTATAAACATGCTGTGACTATACTTTTACTTAATCTACATGCCATAAAACCTCCCAGGGAGGTAACTCAGTGCAGTGGTGGCTTTAGAGTGACAAAGACTTCTCATAACAAACTGACTCAGTTATTATCTATGTGGACTGTGGCAAGACACTTAATTTCTCTCAGTCTTCATTTTCTCATCTGTGACTTGTTGACAATGCAGCCCACCTTGAAGGGTTCTGGTGAGGAGGAACCCTGGCTTTTCCATGGGGCACTGGAGCAGATTTACCCATAGGAATATATGAAGCTTTGGGCTCAGACAGGCCAGGTTCAAAGACTGGTTTCATGGTTTCCTAGGTATGCTACTGTTGGAAAGCATCTGGCCAAAGGCTACCACTGGAACCGCTTTGCCATCCCTGAGGAAGAACAGATATCTGCATTCTCTGCCCTACCAAGGCTATCCACAACAACAAGAAGCAAATTCCCCAAATGAAACAGAGCTGCTAATAGGAAGAAGGGATGGTGCTGGGTGATCAATGTCAACACAGGTCCACTATAGAGTCAGACAGACCTGTTTTCACATCTAGCCCTGCTATTTGCTGTGCAAACTACCCCACTCTCCCAAGTTGTAAGATGGGGATAATAATAGACCCAACTCTACAGGGTTGCTTGGAATTAGGAATACAGTAATGTTTATGAAGTGCCTGGCACCGTGCCTGGCACACTTTCCATAATCAGACCAGCCTTTGTTATTTTAATTGCACCTGTGTTAAGCTTTTCTGTATTAGCTCCCTGTATATTTACTTCTTACATCCATGCATATTAGTGTTCTATATTAATGTGCTTCCAGAGGGAAAAGATCATGCCTCCCTTAAACAGTACCGTTTGCTTTTAAATGATGACTGACAATGATAATAGTAACAGGGAGTCATGCCCTAGTGATTAGCTCTAAATACTATTTTGAGATTATGTTTTATATCTGCATAATATGGTATTTATAAACAGTCTATGTTCATGGTTACACTTATGCTCCCATTTTTTTTCCATGATCATGCCAAGGGGCCTTGATGACACATAGACCGCATTGTCCACACAAGGCTTTTGACTAAAGAATGTTTGGCACAGCCTTACCTTCCTAAATAGTTTGCTGATTCACTTGCTCCATTTTTAAATATCAGCAGATTGCCATTGGTAACATCTGCTATTTATTTGGTTTGACTCGTAGCTGGCAGAAGACTTCCATCTACAGCAACCAGTAAGACATGCTCAGTGTGAGGTTAACACTACCCAGACCAATTTGTAGTAACGAGTAGCTTTGTCTATTTTTTTTTGTTTTCCCCAAAGGTATCATTATATATCATGTGTTAGAAACATAGCTGCCAGAAGTTTAGCATAAACCTGGGGAGACTGCATCTAACCTCATTCAAGTGAAAGTTGCATGATCTTTATACTAATAGCATATCAACTCTCAAATTGCATTGGCCTATCAAATTGCATATGTAAAGGCCTTCGACATTTCTCTTAGGGTCTCCTCCAACCTTTATTCCAGTATAGATCAGTCTTGAAAGAGCTGAAAAATTATTCTTTCTTGCTGCCTAGTCCTAGGTTTTGAGAAGTCCTCTCAAATAACATTAAAAAAAATCATGATTATGTGACTGACACAACTTTATTAAGACACATTAATTATGCTTTCTGGTTTAATTCACAGTGAATTACATTATCCCAGATAAACTCACTATGAGTTTTGTTCTTTTGTTTTTGTGATGCTCTGTTGAGATTAGGGAACAGTGGCCTCAGACTCTGGTAGTAGCCCTATTTGCTAAATCCTCAGTCAACATTTGAAGCCAAAATTAATGTCCATGCATTTTCACCAATTTGTGGTCTACCAAAGCAAAGGCAGGAGAATACCATCCGCCCCTGGTGCTTCTTGCCTGTAATTGCAGCAGGTGACTCAGAAGAGGAATCTTCTGGGCAGGAAAGAGGCATAAGTCTACTGCTAATGGCACATGGGAAAGCCACAGCATTTGAGGACTTCACAGATCAGCTAGGCACTAACTATGTAAGTATCAGGTAAATGCATAGAGAAGAACACTCAAACCAGTAACAGTCGGCTCTGTTGAGGAGAATGGCAGAGACTCTGAACTCTGGGTCTTGATGTCCTCCTTAGCCTCTCATGGGGTAGCCCGCTGGGGTGCTGCCTTAGCCACGCTGGCCATTGCTCATTCTCTTAACTATGCCAGGTTCCTCCTGACTCAGTATATTTGACATCCGTGCTGCTCTCTCTGCCTAAAAAGCTCTCCAACCTCCTTCACCCACTAAACCCTAACCCTCCTTGAAAATTTAGCTGAAAGGACACCTTCGCAGGGAAGATTAAATAGGACTCCACTAAATCTTCTTACACCACCTGGCTTTTTTCCTCCAAGGCACTCATTACTATGTAATTAAATAATTAATCACAGAAATTGTTGTTTAATGAGTGTGTCATCTGCTAAAATGCAACCCCTCTAAGGGTCTTATTTACTTGTGTTTGCATTTCAAATTTTTTTGTACATAGTAGGTATAGGTGCAAAATAAATTTTTAAAAAAATAAACAGATTCTGCATTGAAAACTCAACATTCTCAAGTTTGATAACCCTTCTTTTAGGTTTTGCAGGTAAACCAGAGCTAGGTTTATTATGGAGTACAGTTTCAAAGATACCCAGCACAAGAAGAGAGAAGGCAGGGAGGGATGGGCCAAATGAGGCCAGTTTTCATTCTGTTTCACCTAGGAGTACTTGTATGCTAATCTAATTAAATGCCAAACAAGCTTGCAGACACTGTTCTCTTTCCACAAACCTCTCTAACTGTAGAAAGGGTAAGAATTCTTTTCAAACCCTGCTACATTTTACCATTTTCCTACTCACCTACCCTCCAAGACTCTGACAGTTTCTATGGTGGTACCTACACTTAGGACAGAATCTTAGGTACTGAGTCAATGCCCCTTGCTTTGTATGTCAGCAACAACGCTTCTCATTACTGGGCATAAGGGACTCTGTGGTTATTTTCCCGATAGTCTAATACTGGAAATAAGCAATGCTTCTTATTTTCCTTTTGCAGATGGAGGAGGAAAGGAGCACAGGCAAATCTGGAACCTTGACCGCTATCACACAGAGCCTCAGTGGCAGGCAAGACTGGGCCACCTGGGCAATTTCCAAAGCCTTCAAGAATCACAGATCCTGTTTTTCTTCCCGCTAAAAGTATAATAAGTGCAGGTTATAGCCTGACCACCTTCTGAGATAATCCTGTAATGGTTAGTAAGGGAAAGGAGAGAAAGTCCAGATGCTGCCCTTTTTTCTCCTGCTTAGAGTGAGTTGCATGCTAACCTGAAAGCAGTTTTAAAGGTAGACTGGAAAGTGCTTTCTCTTTAGGAGGCAACCCATTTCAGAAAATCAGTGGGACACAGGTAACACGGCTACAATGGGACATGGTTGAAGAAAGGGGAGGGGCACAGCACATGGGTAGTTATTATTGTTCTACCTACCTGATAGGGAAGACTTCAAAAGCAACAGCCACACACAAGTCCATTGTCTTAAGAGCATATTGATTTTTTTATTCATTAAATTCTCAACAAATATTTACTGAAAATTGGCAATATACTAAGCTTTGGGATACAACAAAACAAATTGAAACCCCTGGTCTTTTAAACTTCTCATTTCAAGACAGAGGAAGATAGGGGATGGAGAGAGAGGTAATATACAAATAAATAAACAAACAGTATCATTTCAAACACTATCAAGCATTACTATCATGATAAACCATGGCAATTTGACAGCAAATGACTGGAGGTGGGGGGTTAGTTTAGGCCTATGCTGTCCAATAGAGTAGTCACTAGTCACAAGTGGCTCTTGAGCAATTTAAGTGTGGCTAGTCCAAATTTAGATGTCCTATAAGAGATGTGTTCAATTTTCAAAGGTTAGTATGAGAAAAAGAATGCAAAATGTTTCATGAATATCTTTATACTGATTGCATATTGAAATGATGATATTTCAGATTAATGGGTTAAATAGATAAATTATTAAAATTAATTTCACCTCTTGAAAAAATTTTAATGTGGCTACTAAAGAATTTATAATCGCATATATGACCCACATTTGTCTCTCCTAATATGTCTACCCAGCAGCACTGTTTTAGACAGAGTGGGTAGGTAAGGCTTCCCGAGGAGGTGATAATACACTTAGGACAGGGCTGGCCATATGAAGGTCTGGGGGCAAAGTGGTTCAGGCAAGGTGACAATAATTGCAGAGAACCTGAGGTGGGACCCAGCTTGGTGAGTCAGAAAAGAAAGCCAGTGTGCCTGAAGAGAAGGCCAGGAGAGGGAGTGGTAGAGGTAGCTAGGCCCCTGAGAAAGATTCTTGTTCATGGAGGGCCTTGTAGCCTAGAGGAAGAAGTTAGGATTTTATATAAGTACAAATTTTCTATAAATTATTGTAGCAGACTTGTTTCTGTGCAATTTTCCAGGCACTTTTCCAAAATATTCAGTATAGAACCCTGGCTAAAAAAAATGTAAAGAATCCCACTCAGCTCAGAATATCTTCATGCTAATGGAGGCTTATGAGATATGCATTTATTTTCATATAATAGTTATAATGTTTTTATATGGGTGCTTTTTTATAGGAAGATGAACACAGGTGGACAGAATGTACTCAAATAAATTGAATGAATACCTGTCTCATCTTCCTCTACTTTACTCATCTCAAGCAAAAACTTTGAGTGTATGTGTAATAGAGGAAGGCAAACAAACCCAAGTTCACCCAGAAAGTACAGAGTGCAGGTTGAGAAATATATACTGAGGTTTTCCTTTCTTTACACATCAGTGTGTGTCTACTATATATATTTTTCTCCTGGGCGACTCCCAGAAAGAGGAAAGTAAACTGAATATGTTTTTCCTTCCTACCCTGGGGGAGTGGTTATAAAAAAAAAAAAGAAGTGAATCATCAAATGGCCAAATGTGTCTGATATATTTTAGAGTTTATATAATAAATGTATTGCCATAAGAGCAAAATTTTGAGTTTCTCAAGTGAATTAGAAACACTTTCGTTCCCAAATATGAAAGGAAAACTGATATCCATAATTATCAGGCAACTTTCTCATACACAATAAAAGACAAAGTAGACCATGCCCTAAAGAGGGACATGTGATCACTAAATTAAAAAGTAATGAATCCAAGTGTTCAGATTATCCAGGATACTATCAAGATGGATGAGTAGTAAAAATATGCTAAACCCTGTCAGCCATGATCATCAAAAGTAGAGCAGGGTTTTTGCTGGACCTGGCCACTGGAAACTAGTGTATAGGTGAGAAAACTTGGTTACAAGGCACAAATAGGGCCCAAATGAGCTCACCAGGTGTACTCCTTTGAATAAGTTATATGAAACTCACAATTTAGTCAAGTTGAAGTTCATGGTGAATAAGGTACTTTGCCAAGGCCAAATGGTAAACTACTAGAAGAGCAGATATCTGAGCCCAGGTCTGTGTTTCTTCTCTGTCCTGCTACACATGGACACATTTTATGAATCAATGTAAGAGCAGAATACTTTCACCAACATTAATGCTGTGAAAGTACTAATGAAATTTGCCAAATAAAAAATTATCTGTTTGTTACACTGTGTTATTCATTATTGTTATTGATATAAATTGTATTGATTATAGTTATGAAGACATAAATATTTAATAGTAGAAAATGCAGTAAGGAGCAAGCATTTATAACAAGAATTCCATCAAGCTTACAGCAAGAAAACAAACAAAAAACAAAAAAAAAAAAACATGTTTGGCTTTGGTTTCATTTCTCAGCATGCCAACCCTAAACTGTATTTGTAGACATCTTCACTTCACACTCAATATGAATGTATAAAATCTGGTTTATTAACTTCTTTCCCAAACCAGCTCATCTTTTAAGATGTCTGAAGAGAAGGCAGTTTCAGGTTTGTTTAAATCAGTGGCTCAATAACATCACCAAAAAATCAGGAAACATAGATATTTGCTTTGTTCACAGATGAGCTCTTCATATCATAGCAAAATGGTGGCATGGTAGTTCCAAGCGTCACATGGAGAAGAAGAGATCATCTCTTCCTGTGTTTCCCTTTTTCAAAAACAAAAGGCATTTCCCAGAAGGCCCCTGGAGGACTTCCTTCACATCCCATTGGCTAGAAATGGCATAATTCAAAAGCAGAGTTATCCCCCTTAGTGGTTTCCAAAGGGGATGGGGCTTCCTCTGCTGGAGACTGTGGCTAGAAAGAGGAGGGTGGACGATGGAACAAATCAGGATCTAGTTAGGAAGGAAAGGCAGGGAAAGAACTCATGGAGGAGTGACTACTAGAGGTGTGTATGCATCTCCTGCCTGAGCTGTCACTGTAGACTCCAAACTGTGCCCCAGGCCCTAGAGTATCTCCATGACAATCTGTTTCATAGACCCTTTTCAGATTGGTAAAGTACAACATTGGTGGTTTTCTATTGTCACAGAACTCAATGTCAGCTTCTCATCTAGCCTCAAGACTCTACAATTCACTCCAAATTTTCCTACTGCTAGGCAATATTCCTATGCAAGACTTTTTCTGTTTAGGGTACATTTTCCTTATCTCTCTGGCACTATATCTCATGTATCCCTTCCATCATGTCACCAAAGTGATACTCCTAAAAACAAATTTTTTATAGGATAAAGTTTAAGTTCCATAGCATGGAATATATTGCCTTTCACAAATTAGTCACTATGTATCTTCCCAGGCAGTTTTTCTATTAATCCCCATTTCCACTCTCCCCATTCCTCCCACACTGAAACCACATAGAAGGTTCTCACCCTTTACAAACACATTTTGCTCTTTTATGTCTTCATGTCTTGTCATATGTTTTGCTCACTACCTGAAATATACTTCTCATCTTTTCCAGCTAGTAAAATTCCAGTCATCATTCAAAGCCCAGGTCAAAGCTAATTTCCCTCATAAATGTTTTCTCAATTCCCCAGATAGAACTAATTTCTTCCTCTATAATTGTTTCTAAAGAGTTCTATTATGATAATAATACATTATTTGGTAACAATTTGTTTGTACCCATGTATTCCACCAAGATGTTTTTCTATAACACACCAAGGAAATTTATTGTGGGCAATTATTTATTATTGGTATTATCATTATTATATTAATCTTTGTGCGCTTAGCTCTTGGTAAAGAGCATATTCTCAATATAAGTTTGAGGGTGATCTATGTAGAATACCAATTTTGTCTAAATTCTCCTTACTCTTCAATGCCCATCTCAAATGCCATCTCTTCCAGGAATTTGTTGCGATTCCCGTACTGTTGAGAAGTTTTCCTCATTTAAATCCCCATAACTTTGATTTGTGCAATTGAGGTCTGTAGTCAGATCCTGTCTTATCTTGTGGTTGCCTTACTTTCTTCTCTCTGTCCCACGAGCCTATGAGCTCCTTCCGTAGGCCTTGTTTTTTTTCTGTATCTCTGTTCCACTGAGCCAGTGGTCCAGGCACCACTATAGAGGTTCCAGTTATAATATGGTTTGTTAGTAATGTATAGATACAATCAGGGGAGAACAATTGTTTTTCTTTCATTGAAGCTTTATGGACAATATTATTCAGGGATTTTTAGTTTTAAAGAGTAGGGGATTAGCCCTAACCGACTTGGCTCAGTGGATAGAGCATCAGCCTGTGGACTGAAGGGTCCCAGGTTCGATTCCGGCCAAGGGCACATGCCTGGGTTGTGGGCTCGATCCCCAGTGGGGGGCATGCAGGAGGCAGCCGATCAATGGTTCTCTATCATCATTGATGTTTCCATCTCTCTCTCCTTCTCTCTTCCTCTCTGAAATCAATAAAGAAATATATATATATATATATATATATATATATATATATATATATATATATTTTTATTTTTTTTTTAAAAAAGAGTAGGGGATTAGAAAAAAATAGTTAAGCAAATATGTTTGAGAAACCAAATGTTTCCCAAGCATCTGAGGTACAGGGGGGATCTTGTATGTATTTTGTGATAAGCTTCAGAAATTCTATAAACATTTTGATTTTAGTATTTTCACTTAGTGAGTTTTCAAAGCATACAAATATTCTTGGTGTTTACGATTTTTTTTAAAGTCTTGTCACAAAATTCCTTGTGAGCTTGTTGATGTCAACAGACCAATTTTCAGAGACTTCCCTCAAGTTTAAAGCTACAAGGAGCTATCAGTGGATGTTTATTTACCTCAGGGGAATTGAAAGACTTTATCTTCTTTAAAACCTTCATTAGATCTAAATGTCTCAGACCAGTTGCATTTTATTAATACATGGCAAATTTGTAATTACCAGCAATTACATTTATTTACATCAAACGACCAATTGACTTGGTTGATTCAGTGAAGAAATCAAGCTTGAGAAACACTCAAACATAGCACTTCCCAGAAACCATTGTTTCCTAAGTTTTTATTTTTCACATACCAGATGCCCAATGGGTACTATATCTGTGTTCCTCCTACACTGCAGTAAACTTAATAATTCTTGGAATAAAACAATCAAATTAAATGCCAACATCATTTGTCATAAATAAGAGGCAATTATTTTTAAAGAAACAATAAAACATAACAATGTGATTGTGATTCTAGCTGGAATGTAGGAACGCCTCATTGTCTGAGGCCTGCTTTCTTCATTCAAGAAGGGACACTAAGTTAAACAGTTGTAAAGAATGCTACCACTGAGAAGAGGACTGAAAAGAGTTTAAAAAGGACATGACCTTTTCTCCATGTTATTTATTTAATATTAATCCTTGTTATTATGTCCCTCTGAAAATCACCTCCATACCATGACGGGCACCAGCTTGCATTAGGGAAATACAACCATAACTAAAACAATCAACTGGTGGATTAAAATTACAATTTTTAAATCAGAGTTCTGATTTATGATCATGTGTTTTGCATCATGACAATGTGTTTTGCTAAAGACAATACTTGACCAGTTTTTAAGGATTTACAATATTTATCTAAGTAGGCAATGTTCTGGAGTTAAAATATGAACTTTATTTTATGAGAAAATAAGTTACACTTAAATAAGACTTTTGAAGAAAGAACAATGAAAAACCGTAGGTGGATTTAGAATCATTCCTTATGTCAATTTACACCTTAATATTATTTCTCTTATTATGGGCACTTAATGGCTCACTGAGTAGAATGCTTACTTCTGAAAGATAAGTTAAAAAATTTTAATTAATGTTTTTTATCTCCTTTATTTCTTCCAGAACCTAAAAAGAAAAATTAAGGACTATTACTTGAAGATATCTTTTGGAAGTGTTTCATGAATCAGTCTTTCTTTTAATCATTCTGAAATTTTTCAAGTTTAAAAACTCATCTCCAAAGAACTTTTTTGTTTAGAGGATATTCAGAGCTGCAGCAATTCACTTGTGGAATCCTGGGGAGACCTCCCAGAGATTACATTCAGCATCCAGCTGGGGTAGCATGGTTTACTAGTGGAGACAGATACTAAGGGCAATTCTCTATCACTGCTAATCTATGTCACCTGTGACCCAGGCAATCAGGATTCAACTTCCAGTAAGGGAATTATGAATAATAGAGGTTCTTTCGTCCTTTAACCAAAATGCTATGTTCTCTTAATGGGCAGCTTTGGACCAACTTATTTCCTGAGCTGAAGGTAGTAGATGACTTTTAAGTGCCTGAGCCATTTGGTACTTAATACCCAGTTAATGATTCCTTAGGATGACTCAGCCATAGAGGGTCCAGGAATTAAAAAGAACAAGTATCCATCTAAGTGGGTTAAGTCCTTGGGGAGCAGATGCAATTGTAGGCAATAGGAGAAGATCAGTTGGCATCTAAAGGTTGAAGATTAGCAAGAGGGTATGATATAGGTAGCTAGTAGACATCAACAAGACCAGCAAAATTTGAATATTACAGCAGGTGAGTAGAGCTAAGCAACGAGAAGTCTAAGTTCACAAGCAGATGGGCAGGCCAGAGAAGTCTGTGGGCAAGTAACAAGGACAATGTTGCAGGGCTGAGTTTCTGGGGCAGGAGTTGAGTACACTGGGAGAAATTACCTGTGTGTGCTGGGAATAAGAACAGGAAGGAGTGAGCGCTGGGTGGGCTGGCAAAGCACAGTCTTGGGCATAGGAAAACAAGACAGGGACCTCCAGAAGAGGTACAAGAGGATAATTCAGTCATTAAAAAAAGAGTTCAAAAATCCATTTATTAGAACTGGGGTAGGGCTAGCATTAAGTGAAAGAAGGGGAAAAAAATGAAGCTATTCCCTAAATGATCTGAATTTCTAAGGTTTCTTCTTTTCTGTTTGTATATTTGATTTCTCTTTTGTGTTGCAAATTCTCCTGGAATATCTGGTGATCCTTGGCCACCAACAAACAGTTAAGAACAAGGCACTAAAAAGCTTTGTGTGCAAGCACAGACTTTACCAACTGATGAGACTCATTGTAATCAACAGAAGAATCAGATTCTTTAAGTGAGACACTCCCCCTGCCCCCCATATCAAGATGGAAATTTCTATCCAGGTGACATTCATTCACTTTCTTCAAAAAGGAATTCTCTGTCTTCTGCCTAAGAAGTAAATATCTCATGGATAAAAATAGAGCAGAAAAGGGAGTTCATGCCATTCATGCAGACTCTTCCCATTCCCCCATGATCAGCTCATGTCTCACCCATCTTCTTGATGCCTCCATATTTTAAATTTCCCCCATTCAATGTTTGAGAATAAACCTCATCTCCTGCCCTTGCTTCGAATGTAGGTTAATCACAGGTAATCTTTGGTACAGAAAGAGATCTAGTCACTCAATAGCATGACTCACAATCAACCCCTTTGTTTTAAATTACCACCCTCTGCAGAACCTGGTCTCTTTAATTCTAGTGAGTCTTGGTGATTTTGTGATGAGAATAAGCTCATTTTTCATTAGTACTTTACTTTGGAGGCCCTATAGGTTATAACTTCCTCCTCTCTTTTGAGTTAGTTACCACTTCTCCATCCTCTTTCCATTTCACAAAAAGGTTGAAATATAAAGGTTGAAATATAAAGATAAAGGTTTCTATCTCATGATTTTTCTTCTGTTTTCTTTGTCTTTGAGGCTTTGTAATTTTTTCTTTGCTAGCATGTTAGGTTCCTGAGAAGGATTGTCTTTAATGAAAACTCTCTCTAGGTAACTATTGGCAACATGAAAAATGAGGTAAAGTTTTGGTACTTAGAATTCTAAAGGTAGTCTTCATATTTACTGTAAAATTAATAAGTAGACATATAGATGGAATTATTGAGACATGTCTTGATGGAAAGGAAAAAGAATGACTCATACTCACTCTGATGGCTCATAGAGAACAGAAAATAGAACTCCATAGCATACTTATCAGTCTTAATTTACTTCTTCATTGGGTATGAATGGGGCTGAGCTTGCTAGGCAGAGCTGACCCAGATTTCCCTCAGAAGATTAACTTTACCTGAATTATCAAACCATGTCACCTCTAGTTGATTTAAGTTGAATGATTCACAAATGCTGCTGGTACCAGGTGCCTAGCTGGCTATATGTGAATAACCTGAAAAGTCTTTTCAAAATAATAGATATGTAGATCCCACACCTGTACCCAGAGGAACTTAATCATGTAGGACCTCATGAAGGTAATTCCGAGTTATATTATAAATAGTTATTACATTGATTTGCTCATACCTATTTATATCTATCTGTATCTATTTGTCTATATCTATATTGTAGATAACTAGTACGCTAGACATACAAGATGCAAAGATGAATAGACAAACTTAATCTTTGAAGAATTATTATTTAGTAGATGATATAGACTTAGCAAAAATAATATTAATTAAAATGTAATTATGAGGACATTGTGATTTACCTAAAATATTGTGGATATCTGGAAGAGGCACAAATGACTAAGAAGATCAAAGAAGGTCTTGTGAGAAGGTGTTCATTACATTGGGTCTTAAAGAATAGGTGAGATTTCTATGAACAGGAATGGATAGCATTTGAAGAGGTTTTTCAGACATTTTCCTGAAATAAAGTGCTAAAAATAAAAATTCTGTTACACTAGATTCACTTTAATTTTAATATATTCTGTTAATGAGCATAAATAAATATTTTAAGTTAAATATCTAAGTTTGTTCATATGGCCACAACAAAATATTTTCAACAGCCTTAATTAATATTAATAATCCTTATACATATTAACTAAGTATTGTGTATTATTCATTGTGTATTAAAATATTTTAAAAGATATTGGACAAATTACAACACTAGATAAAATTTGTCTGACTAGGAAATTGTCATATAAATATTAACTTAAATATACTCAATATTTTCTATTAAATATGTTGATAATATTCTTTCAACTTGATTTCCCTCTCTTGTAAATAATATGTAGTCTAAATATTCTTATAGGTCATTTTTGAGAGGCAAAGATGAACTTTTTTAAGCTTCTATTTTAGTATCATAAATTCTCATGTGAAAATGGGGAAATTTTTATATTCTCTTTTCCCTATTCCATTATAGTTAGAAGTAATTTTTAAATTTTTTCTTTCCTCTCAAGCATTCCATTTCATCTCTTGCATTGCTTTTCCAACTTTAGGTTGATATGCCTTTTCTATTTCTTGGTAATCTTCACTTTCTTTATTAGTTTCAAGAACAATATGCCCTTTATATTAGCCTCATGCTCTTCTTTCAGTTAAAGTACAAAATTAGGTTGGCATTTTTCCAGATCTTTTCCAAAGAAAAATGCTAATGATAGTAGTGTGATATACTCTGTATGTCATCATTAAAATGATTAAAACTGTTATAAAGCACCTATTTGTGCTCTGTGGTGTACAAAGAGATGGAAATTACTGCTCTTCTCTAGGGAATCTAATATTAAAGAGAATGCATTGGTAAAGAACATAAATTGTGAGCAACAAATACATAAAACAACAAGATAATGTAGTTATTTTAGAAGATAAGCTCTAGGCATTAATGAAGAGAAAGTATTACAGGATATACTTAGTTTCAGAAACTATATACATACAAAGGTTGCATTATTATAGGATATACATGATTATGTTCTTTCCCTTTGACTCTACTCTCTTTCCCTTTGACTCCACATCTCCTTCTCTACATTCTACTCTCTCTTTTCTTCGCCTTTCTTGCACATTTTTCTTATCCTTTCCCCAAGCTCTTCTTTACTCAATGAAAGAACATTTCCCCAGACTTTCTTGGTCCAAAAAAAAAAGATCATTTATTTTCTCTCAAATTGTTCCTTGCCCAGTGACACTAATCCTAAATGGCCACTCTGGATACTCCAGGTCAGTCCCATTCTCATTTGGCTGAGAGCTCTACCTTCAGAGAGCACCACCAATTCCTCCTGGAAATCATGAAAGATGAGCATCATGGTACACTGAAGAGAAAACTGGGAGTCAGGGACAATGAGTTGTAGGCCCAGCTCTGTTACTAGCTCCTTGCCTGGCCTTAGTCCATACTGGACCTGATGGTTTCTATCTGTACCATGTGGAGGTTTGTTTCAGGCTAAACAATTCTCCCCATCCCCCAATATGTCTATATCCTAATCCTAGAAAGCTATGAATGTTACTTTATATGACAAAAAAGACTTTGCAGATGTGATAAGGTTAAGGAACTTGAGATGAGATTATCCTACATTATCTGCATGGGCCTGAGGTAATCACAACTGTCCTTATAAAAGGGACCCAGAAGGAGTCAGGCAGAGAAGGCAAGGTGATGATGGAAGCCCTGATGCACTGATGCGATTTAAATGTAGAGGAAGTGTCCACAAGCCAATGAATACAGGCATCCACTAACAGAAAACAGTCTTCTGGCCACCTCGATTTTAGCCCAGTTAAACTGATCCTGGTCTTCTGACCTATAGAACTTTAAGATAGTAAATCTGTGTTGTTTAAAGCCACTAAATTTGTGCTAATTTGTTAAGGTGGCAATGAGAAACTAAAACAGGGTTGTACTGGGTGATTTCTGTAATTGCTATTTTATAGCTATGACTCATTGCTAAGTGGACCAGACTGTGCAGTACTTGGGTGCCTTAATAGCCCTTGTTAAAAGGAACATTTTGACAAGACTGTTAACCAGGTGTTGCTTATTCTAAAGAGCAAGTGCTGCTGAAGAAGAGTGTTTGTACTGTCATCTCAGGTTAGTTCCAAAAAAGACTTAGTAGTCAGAAAAGAGCATCAATCTTCTCCCATAATCTGACCCCAATTTACCATCCAACATTGTCTCCCACTACATCCTACTCTCTAGCCTTATCAGTCTTCTCATCACTTCCAAAACAGGCCCTTCTGGGTCCCAATTTTTTGTCAATGCTCAACATCAAATGCTCTCTCCCCAAATCTACCTAGAGCTCCAACCAAAAGCAAAGTCTTCTCAAAATCTCTCCCTGACCACCCAAATCAAATTGAATCTCTTCTTCCTTTATGTTCCCCATGTATATCATGTGTCCTACTTCTATTCAGACTCTTAAAACCATCTGCTATTTGGTGCTTACACTTCAGTCTCCTCTATTAGACGGAAGGAGCATTGAGTTCAGTGTCTGTGGCTTATCATTTTGGTGTTCCCTGTGTACCAGGACCAATGCCTATACAAAGTAGATGTTCATTGTTTCTTGAATTAAAGTCACAGAGGACTAGAACCAACAAACCAATTATTGTTTTTTCTTATTCATACATATCTTAGCACAAAATTCTCCCACAGGGTAAGTTGCAAAGGAACATATAGTTGTAGTGGCCCCTATTCTTTCTCCTTATTTTCCACTGTGTTTTACTTTAGCATAAATTTCCCAAGATTAGCCTTCCTCTGACATAGCATGGGCAAATTGAAAAAAAAAATTACACAAATATTACTTGCACAATTTGTTCCATCAAGAAGATCAAAAGTCAACTCAGGAAACAGGGAATGAGTGAAGAGTTTTGTTAAAACACCATATGTTGCCATTTATAGGAAGAACATAATCCTCTCTGATTTACTTTCATACAATAATTCTTTCCATTCTTTTAAATTAGGATTAGGGGCATTTTAAAACCTTAAAAACTATTTCAAAGTGTCAGGAGTAATCATTGATAACATCTCTTTAACCCTTTGTTCCAGACCAAACCCTAATTAAGTAAAGCTCTTCAGAGCCTGAACAGTGAAGGCAATTTATTCTACTTGCTTAATATTAAACGGTATCCCAGGATGGGTTTGATGATGGAAAATCAAGAGGTAAGTTAGTTCATTCTAGAAATACCTTCTGGTGGTAGAATGCCTGTCACTTTACCCATTTCTTTAATCATAGTTGGTGCTATGTCAAGCCATGCAGTTAGATAACTAAGGGAACTTAACTCTTAAATCCTTAATATACCAAAACAGGAGATAAATAGGTAGTACCAAGGTGCCTATTACTGTTATGTTTCAGACAGGTAATTAGACCCAAAGGTCAAATTCTCATAGTCTGTCTGTGAAAGGACATAAAGATAATGAAGCTTATTGATGTCCAATTTTGTTTTATTACCACCAGCCTAATCAAACATAGTTAGTTGGAAGCCCCTGACTTGTTTGAACAGATGTGTCTGAGTTCACCTATATTGGATTCAATTGGCAGTGATCCTGGAGGAGGTCCTACATAACAGCCGTTTAGATTTAGCAGTGCCATAAATAACTTTATCTTTATAAACAGCAAACGGATACTGGTTCTTCAAAGAAGAAAAATCTGCTAATTCCTCTGACCGTAAAAGAACCTCTATGGTACGCTACAATGTACAAGTAAATAAACAAACCTCTCAGACTAAACCCAGGTCGCCCACACATGCTAACATCTTCTTTCATTATTGATTCTCAGTGGAGTTCTATAGTGCTTTCCAGTCCAGAGCTGGAATAGAAAACAAAACTTCCAGACTAGAAATGGTTCTTGGCAGAATTCTGTCTGGCTATCAACTAATTTCTAAAATTAAGTGTTCCTTGCTTCTATCCCTAATTATTTGGATGAGTCAAATTTGGGAGAAAACAAGCATGACATCTCAGACTGCAAAACACTGTGTGCAATTAGACATGTGATTTCCAACAGGAAGTACATCTCAAACTTTCATAAAAAGTCCAAGCTGAAGTCAAACCAATGTAAGTTAACATTTTGATTGTGCCACTTGGTCTATGTATCCTAGGACAAGAAACTTAAACTTTCTGTGCCTTTAATATATGTATATATATGTTTTTATTGACTTTTTTTTAGAGAGACAGAGGAAAGGAGAGGGATAGAGAAATAGAAACATCCATAAGAGAGAGACATCATCAATTGGCTGCCTCTTGCACAACCCCTACTGGGGATTGAGCCCGCAGCCCAGGCATGTGCCCTGACCAAAATCAAACCAGTGACTTCGTTCCTGGGTTGATGCTCAATCACTGAGTGACACCAGCCAGGCAAACTCTCTGTGGCTTAGTCTCCTCATTCTTACACCTGGAATAGTAGTACTTCTTTGTTATGCTACATGAAATTAAATATTTAATCAAGTCGACAATCTGTAGACATTCCAAAAGTAGCTGCTATTATTAGGAGTCCTGGGAAAAGTAGCATTATTTATGTAACGGATATATAAAATATCCTGTAGAATATTTTAAACTCCTTGAGCTTGAGTTCCATTGTACTTCCTGTGTATCCCTTGCAGAATCTGTCAGACCTCATGTCTAAGTAGGTATTAAATAAATATTTGTTCATTTAACTTGATCATATATTGTCTTTAAAACAAACAGACATGCCAGGTTTTCCCACAGCTTCCATCTCCTGTGCTTTATTTATTAATTTCACTGATATCTTTTCAAGCAATTTGCCACTAAATGGCAGACTGCTGAAGAATGGGAGACTCCTAGTAAAGCAAAATAAAGCAAACAAGAAAACCCCACTCTTACCATAGAACAACACATGAACCTCAGTAGAATATAAATGAAAAATCTCAGGAGGCAAGGCTGTTTCAGGAAGGTTGGTCATCGCAGTCTGTGACAGTATTGAAAAGGAATTGCAGCTAATTTGGTCTAACAGAGGAGACCAGGTCCATAGACACTATTAACCAGGCCAGGCATATACCCAAGCTCTGAAAGGCTTCAAAAATATTGGGCCTAGTATAACTTTGTTGGTAAGAAAAGAATAAATCACTTGCCTTTTTAGATACTTATAATTCCTAGTGCACAAATAAATTGCTTGTAGTAGTTGAAAAGGAGATTTAATAAATTCTGTCCTGGGACTGAAAGTAGTAATTTACTACCAACTAATGATCTTATTTACTGCATAACTCATTATCTCATTAGTTTTCACAATATCTCTTACAGGTCTTCACTTTCTAAATACAGATTGGCTTATCCAACTCCATTTTAGTCCATTCATCTCCATTCCACACATACCCAACAGTGTCCTAGAGGCTGAAAAGCTAAAGATCTTATATCATTTCCCAAATGTAATTATAGCTCTAGTTTTTTTCCCAAGTAGTTTCCACAAAACAGACCTACCCATGCAAGATTTGAAAGACAGAGGTAACCTTCACAATGTCAAGGCCATTCTGCCACCTCTGCTATTTCTAATAGCATCATCGGAGTGGTATTTGTTTTTGTTGTGTGGTGTGTTGTTGTTTTTTTGCAGCAATTATTGCAGAGGTCCTGTTATGGGTTGAATTGTGTCTTCCAAGAATGTTGAAATCCTAACCCCCCCGGTACCTGTGAATATGATCTTATTTGGCAACAGGGTCTTTACAGATAATCAACTTAAGATGAAGTTATTAGAGTGGGTTTAATTTGATATGCTGTATCCTTAAAAGAAGGGGAAATTTGGGCACAGAGATAGATGTATACACAGGGAGAACATCGGGTAGACATGAAAGTAGAGATCAGAGTAATGCATCTACAAGTCAAAGAAAGCCAAAGTTTGCTGGCAACCCACCAGAAGTTAAGAGAGAAGCATGAAAGAGATTTTCCCTCATAGCTTTCACAAGGAATCAACCCTCCTGACACCTTGTTCTCAGACTTCTAGCCTCCACACCTGTGAGACAATAAATTTATGTTGTTCAAGTTAATCTTTTTTTTCTGGCAAAATAATACAGGTCTCAATATCTGGTCCATAGTTTTATAGTTGTTGAGAGGTAGGGAATGGGGAGAGGGTAATATCCATTTTGATGATGCACATGATAGCATAGTGGGATGCTCCTAGAGTCAGCAGTTATAGATTCCGTTTTTTTTAATTTCCTAGATTCCTTATTATCTTAAAGGAAGCAGCTATGTTGGTAGCCAATTTAGTAGTGGTTCTTAAAAACTCAACCTAGCCCTAGCCAGTTTGGCCCAGTGAATAGAGCATTGGCCTCCAGACTGAAGGGTCCCGGGTTTGATTCCGGTCAAGGTACTTCGCTCAGGGCGTATGCAGGAAGCAACCAATCAATGTGTTTCTTTCACATTGATATTTCTCTCTGTCTTTCCCTCTTTCTTCCACTCTCTCTAAAATCAATGGGAAAATATCCTCAGGTGAGGATTAAAAAATAAAAACTCAACCTAGAACCTGCTTCTGCCCTTCCCATTCTCTGACTTCAGACCTTTCTCTAACACTAAGTCCAGTGGATTCTGTAATCTACAATGTGTGCCCTGTATCCTGACTAAAGGATACCATGATGCTCAAAAATGCACCACTAATTTTAGCTCATATAAAACAGAAGTTCTATTTTTTTCTTTGAACAGTACAGTTTACAGATCCATAACAAGTATGAATAAATCAAAGTAGAGTGAAATTGGGTGGTAGGTCTAATTGAAATTAGGTCCCAAATCTCTAAAAGATGTCTATTTCCTTTAGAGATTTCTGTATTTCTGACTTTACTGAAGTAGTAAGCTTGTCGTTTTTCCCTAACCATGAAATGGGGGAAAGTGGACAGAAGTGTGACTACATGCATAAGAATGAATTTTTAAATATGGCCATAGGCACTGTAAACTTTGTTGGTCAAATAGAATTTTTGGCAGAATTTTGGTTTTGGAAAGCTCCTTTCAAGACCTCAAAAAATAAAACTTAAGAGATAAATCAGTCACTAAAACTCAGGCCCAAGTCCTACATGGTTTGTAGTTAACTTTGTATAAACAATGTGAATGATGTACAAGGCATAACTTGTAACAATATTGTTAATAATCTCAATAGGTTAGAGTTGGCTTTAAAAATCTATAATACGTATTACTGAGCCTTTTCTACTTCAAATGGATATACCAAGTCTCAGAGTAGTTAAGTGACTTACTCAAATCCAAAAAATTAGTGATTTGATTATTTAAAAGACAAATAAATTCTTATGTAAGAAATATTTTTCCCCAGTGTCCTCAGAATGCATGTTTAAAGAGCGGGTTGTATATTAAACTCTGATAGAGATGCACAGAGGAATCTGAGCAAAGTCTTGCTACCTAATGCTGGGAATACTGACTCAGATGAACAAAGAGCATCATAGAGAGAGTTCAACTGATTCTTCAAGGCCTAGTTCAAATGCTATCTCTGTCTTGAGCCTTTCTAGTCTCCCAGAACATGTCTGCTTCTGAATCCAGAGCACTTCAGTTATTTCTGTAAGGATATGTGTTACCTTTTTGTTTAGAAAACTCTTACATAGCATTTACCTAGTGCCAACACTGTTCCAGTGCTTTCCTCAAAACAATCCTATTGATAAATTCTAATATTATTTGTATTTTGTAGAGGATGACCTAAGGAACAAGGAGATAACTCTGTCAATGTGGATCAAGATTCAAACCAATGTGGTGTAGGCCCATAGCTCATGCTCTAATCTCTACTTTATACCTCCTTAACCATTTTAGGTTATAGGCATATATGTCCAACCTTTTCTTCTTTCCCGAAAGCTTATTGAGAACAGAGTTCATTATGATTCATGTCTATATTCTATATAACATTTAAAATGGTGCCTGGGGCAGACTTAGAAATAAAATCATTAAGTAAATGAGTCAAGAAGGTATAAAGGCATCTAGAATCAACTAGACAGCAAGAACACATTCATGGAAAACACATTGGTGGTAATGGGGCTGGAGGAACACCATCTTTTCTCTTTGGTCACTTCATTCCCAAGGACTCCCTACATGCCACTTTGCATACACTGATGTGCTAACATTTGTGAAAATGGATAAGTTGTAGGGAAAATAGCTGACTGCAGGAAGTGAACTAACTCTTGATGAAACTCTGAAGTAGAAATGGGACTTGGCTGCTCCCTTTCTTCTCTTTCTGTTGTCTTTCTTCCCATATGAGTGGCCTTCATTTGAAGTGTCCTAGGCTTCTTTTACTATGTTTGGAGAGGTCACCACTGGGTCTCCAGGAAGAGAACAGTCTGACCAAAGGAGTAGGACAATTATGTTAAGGATCTGCAGGCACACTCTATAAAATATATACTCACTCAGATGTATGATTCAGCCACTGAAATGTTCCCTGTAGTTTAGATTTGTACATTTGATTTACCCTTCCCTCATAACCATCATAAAATCGCCCAAGTGCATGACTCACTTTCCTTCATTTACTTACATTTCAGGGGTGGCAATTAACTTTGGCTAATAGTTCTCTTCACTAGACTGACTCAAGGATTGTTAAAAGCA
Organism: Myotis lucifugus; assembly: GCF_000147115.1. NCBI lineage: Eukaryota > Metazoa > Chordata > Mammalia > Chiroptera > Vespertilionidae > Myotis > Myotis lucifugus. The sequence goes on along the minus strand of NW_005871059.1, from coordinate 13,372,149 downwards.
ACAAGCTTACATAATAGATGGTAGAAGATGGAAACACAAAAATCAATTTGAATCATATGTTCTGGTATTGAGATCTAACATGTGCATATCTATTTGAGCTCTCAGCCAGGAGGCCTCCTGATCAAAAGCCAGGGCTCTGAGTTCACGTCTTTGATTTTGATCAGTCAGTCTTAAGGTAGCAGCAGTTTAAAAACCAGTAGCTAGGATAGAAGGTCAAGAAAAAAAGGAACTATTTCCTTGCTATTATTATATTTTATAATAAAATAGCCTATATAATTAATTATTTAGCTTAAAACTGCAGTCTTGTTCCTCAAAAAGTTAAACATAGAACTGCCATATGACCCAGCACTTTCACTAATAGGGGATTAACTAGTCCTCTCATATCCAAGACCCGTATGGTATGTTCTAAGACCCCCAGTGAATGCCTGAAACCATAGATAGTACCAAACCCTATATATACCACATTTCCATATATATATATAATCTTTTCACTTGAAGGACTTTATGGCTTCTCTTTGGTATATCTAAATTGCCAGCATCACTACTCTTGCACTTCGGGCTATTAGTAAGTAAAATAAGGGTTACTTGAACACAAGTACTGCAATGCCACCACAGCTGATCTGACAACTGATATAGCTATTAAGTGACTAACAAGTGTGGGGCATATACAGCATGGATATGCTGGACAAAGGGAGGATTCATATTCCGGGTGAGATACAGTGGCACAGCTTGAGATTTCCACACTACTTAAAACAGCACGCAATTTGTAACTTATGAATGCTTGATTTCTGGAATTTCCCATTTAATATTTCAGACCATGGTTGGTAGTGGATAACTGAAATCTTGGAAAGTAAAACTACAGGTAAGTGGTGACTACTATGCCCAAAAGAGTTGAAAATAGGTATTGAAACTGTTGAACAAATTAAACAAGAGTTTAGAGATGTTGGCTAGAAATAAATGATGAAGATGTATTTAAGGGTCTTAGAGTTTGAAAATTAAAAACACAGCTAGACAAAAACCCAGAAGTGTTTCAAAGAAAAAAAAGTTAAGAGTTTTTGTAGTAAAAAGTGCATTTTTGAGAATAAATCAATCCTACATTCTTAGCCCTGGATTGGTCTAGGACAGTGTCAATCAGATTCTGACGGTCTGGATGATGCATGCCAGATGGTCTTGAGGATGTGTGCCAGAGGTCTGGTCTTTTCCAGTGGTTTGGATAATGGATGTCAAGTGGTCTGGATACATGAGTCTTTCAGGTGGGGAATCAGAAGGTTATCTGGAGGTCTGGCATATGTCCAGATGTATATCCAGACACTGACACAGGACTCCAGGCTAGTTAGAATAGGAATAGAGTCTCCTTATACCTCAACTGTCATAATTTTAATAATTTTAGGAGCTTCGTTAAAGTGACTCCATTTTACTTTCTCCCTATCTTCAATCTTAACTCAAAACAAATACATTTCCACACATGTTCGTAGCAGCACTATTCACAGCAGTCAAAGGATGGAAAAAGCCCCATGTTCATCAACAGATAAATAAATAATTGTGGCACAGACATAGAAGGAAATATTATTCAGCCATTAAAAAAAATTAGTTCTGATAGATGCTACAACATGATGAGCCTGGAGAACATCATGCTAAGTGAAAGAAGCTAGACAGAAAGGTCATATATTGCATGATTCCATTTCTATGAAATATTAAGAATCTATAAGTCCATAGAGATTGAAAGCATATTAATGGTAGGCAGGGAAAGGAAAAATGGGGCAATGATTGCTTAATGGGTATAAGATTTCCCTTTAAGAAGATGAAAATGTTTTAGAACTAAATGAAGGTGGTGGTTGTACATTGTGAATGTACTAAATGCCACCGAGTTGTTCAGTTTTAAATGGTTAATTCCATGTTAATTGAATCTTGTACAATTATAAAAATTGCATGTCTTCCCATTGAGATGTTATTAATAACTAAATGAAATGATAAATTTGTCTATTTTTTTGCAAATCAGTATAGTACACATCCTACCATACAAGAGTGATGTTCAAAATATTAATAACCAGCAAGGCACACATGCCCCCAGTGAGAAATGACACATCCCATTAAAATTAGTGCAAACCAGCTGAAGTCAACCCTGCCAGCCTTCAGACAGAAAAACACCGAAGAATCATTTTCTGTGTGGGCCACACGTTGCAGACCCTCAAGTATAGTTTCACTGAATCCTAACCCACAACCCGGACACATTTATAAAGGAATATTTCTTCAATTTTGCAGAAGCCACTCCAGTTCAGTGAGACGAAGTGATTGGCTCAAGGTCACATAAATATTAAATGGCAGAACAGACTCACATTTAGGTGCCCTTAGTTCAAACAAAGATCTCTTTCTTGCACAAAAGTCATTTTTTTCAAGACAATTTGCATCAAAACAACTCAACTGCTACAAAGTTTTAGAAAAGATATTGGCCCTCTACGTGATCTCCCTGATTTTTAAACTATTGAAAGAAGAGGGCAGAAAATATTAAATGAAGAAATAGACTAGACTTCCTGGAATAAGCTCAATGGTATAGTTACATTGATAAAAATGAGTATTTGACAATTTAGTAATTTGCAGAAATATGTCCTCTGGAACTAAATGTGGTAAAAAATGACACCCCTCCCCACCACCAAATCTGATGGTAGGGTATTATCCAGCCTTTGTGAGCACACATCTATCCAGGCACACAGGGCCTGACATGGAAGTTTAACCATTTACCTGGTAGTACTCTGTTGATGCCCTCTTGAAGTTCTTAATCATTTTTTTAACAAGGGAACCTTCTTTTTCATTTTGTGCTGAGCACTGCAAATTATGTAGCCAGACTTGCCAGTATCCGACTAATTTTAATTCCTACCTGACCTACTTAGAAGAGTTATTATGAAGATCAAAGGGGGAATAACGTTATAACACTCTATAGTTTATAAAGTACTTTCACATAAAGCTATTAGTCTTCAGTTAACTGGTTTATAATTATTTAGGTTAATAGACAAGTGGCTCCTTGCTCCTTTCACAGGTGAGGAAATTATGACCAGAAAGGGTGGGAGACCTGCAGAAACATAGGCCACCTGCCAGCAAGGGCAAAGCCCACTGAGACCTGGGCCTCCTGACACTCAGCTTCTACTGCTGCCCTTCGTTCCTCAGCACTAAGACCCCAGAAAGGCCTTATTTGCACCCTAAACCATATGAAGGATTGCCCACTCATTCTCACTCCCACTGACTCTCTATCTGTTCACCCTGTTCATGCTCTTTATAGCATTGTCACAATGTGCAATTATTTCTTTTTTTTGTTCATTATCTTTCACCCGAATATTAACCCTACAAGGGCAGGAAGTTCTCTGTTCAAATCATCATGCAGCACAATGCCAAGCACTAAGAAGACCCTCAATAAGTCGTTGCTTGAATGAGTGAAGAAATGAATGAATGAGTGAATGAGTGTTCTTTTCCAGTAAACTGGAGAATGCCGCCTTCTGAGCTGACACTAAAGCACTGTAATGTTCTTTGCTCTTGTGGTCAAAGGGGTGGATTTTGTTGGAATGTATCGGTTTACAAATGTTTAACTATCAGCTTACTTATCTACCTCCTGTGAAAATGAGATTCTAAACGATAATAAAAATGGCTTTGGAATTTGTACTAAGCCAGCTGTGCACATGGTACAGAATGTTCTCAGAAGCAATGGGACTCATGAATAATAAGGCAGCCACTTCCTGGACTGTACAATCTCGTCTGCCCGGTGTCCTCCCTTGCCCACAAACCTTTTGTCTCCTGACCTGAGTCTGGATCCCCTCCTCTGCCATGAGAGATAACATGAAATCCAAGGAAATCACCTTTATCCTGAATCCTGGCTGCCTCCTGTGCTCTACCGCTTCCGCCCAGCTTCATGCATAGAGCACTGCTATTTTATGGAAAGAATGTCACTAACACCACATACCCCACACGGCTACCAGCAGAGCCCCTGACCAAAGCCGCATTATTCCATTCAAACTGTTAGTGCTGGATTGCTCCAGATGGCAAAGCTGAATCAACAGACCCCAGCAGGAAGGTTAGGTTTATTTCACAGTAGGTAGGAATATGCAGTTGCAGCACAAACAGAAAATTTCTTTGGCCTTCCCTAAATTGTGTGTTTGTCGTGCTTAATAAAGTCGTGCTTAATAAAGTCAGGATCTGTTAGGCTATTTGCTACATACACAAAACTTCTTTCGACTAACAAATTTACACACACACACACACACACACACACACACACATACACACACACATTATCTGAATACATGCTCATCGTAAAAAGTCAAGTAATATAAAAGTATATAAAATAAAACATATAAGGTCTTTTTCTACCTCACCCCATTCCTCTCTCCCAGAGGTATTGTGTTAACATTTTAAAGTAAAATATTTCTCTCTTAACATTTTAAAGTATATGCATTTAAAGCACCTATTTAAAAATAATTAAAAAAGCATTTATAAGAATCCATAATTATTTTTATGCACATGTTTTGACATATTAACATTTCTGACATTGGATTGTCTTACATGTGATAGTTTCTTAGATTCAATAAAACAATAAATATTTTTGTTTTATTTTTTTAAAACAATATATATATTGTTGTTGTTGTTGTTGTTAATCCTCACCTGAGGATATTCTTCCATTGAGAGAGTAGAAGGGAGGGGGAGAGACAGAGAGAGAAATATCTATGTGAGAGAGACACATTGATTGGTTGCCTCCCGCACACACCCCGAACAGGGCCAGGGATTGAGCTGCAACCAAGGTATGTCCCCTTGACCGGAATCGACCCTTCAGTCCATGTGATGATGCTTTATCCACTGAGCCAAACCGGCTAGGGCTAAATGTGTTAGTTTTTAATTAAATAGTTTATGTATGTATTGTTTTAAAACTTGCTTTTCAAGAGAATCTAAGTAAGCTCTTCACATAATATTTACCATTCTCACTACATTTATGTCCCCATCACTATTTGGTATTTTTAAGTTGCAAAATATATGGTTGCAACTCTCATATTTTCAGTGTTTCTAGGTTTATTCCTGACCCCTCACACAATGCCATGAGCATAAAGGTCCAAGTCCTTTATAAGCATTTTTCTGTGGATAAGATAAGGAATTTGAATCATACTCTTGGGAGCAACCTCATAATCTGTAGCTAATATGCACACAAGATACAAATAGCTTTTCTAATGCTAATGACAATAGGTGTGTCTTTTTTATTGTTGACAGTATTACAGATGCCCCCATTTTCACACACACACACATCCCTCCCCTCTGAGATCTGTTAGTCTGTTCCAGGCATCCATGTCTCTGGACCTATTTTGTCCATCAGGTGTGTCTTTCGACTTACACACTGGTTTATTTATATTTTCTTTAAGGCTGGGTACTAAGGAAGGTTCCATCATTTCATACATACATATGCCATATGAGAGTTGTGGGTTGCACAATATCTCACCATTATTTTCTAATAGGAAATGGGGAAGAGAGGTATTTGCTAACTCCATTCCTGCTTTTTCCCACCACAACTGTCCCAGCATTCAGGTCACACACCCTCCCCACTCCCTTCCCCCAGTTACTGAGCAGCTGGCCCAGGGACTAAGCAGGATGGGGGTGAACACAAGAAGATTACAGCCACCAGCCACATGGAGGAAGAGTACAGAGAAAAGGAGGAGTCTGACCTGGACTTGGATGGGCTTTAGTTCAGAAAATGCCCCCAAGAAGCAGGTAAACTCTAGACCCCACAAGGGGGAGTCCCAAGTTTCAGGTGAGGTCAAGACTCCTTGGTGCTTCCTCAGAATAAGTCACACCACAGATGCCCCATCGATTCTGGGTCCTGCCCTATATCCAGAGCAGACCTCTTGAGACTAATGAAGTCTAGATTTGTTCTACCTCTGACATAGGGGTAGTCATGTGAGTCCTAAGTGTCCCCCAGAATATTGAATTTAGCAGCTGGAAATGATCCCTGGGCACAAGTAGCATCTCACCCCCAGAAGGCAGTAGGGTGTTAGAATAACCACAGTATAACTATCCTAAGGGTCTAAGGGACAAATGGGAACTTGTATTTTAAACCTGTGGGATTAGCCAGCATTCTCGCCACTTACCATCATGGGAAGGAGAGGTTGTATAGCTTTTGACTCAACGGCCTGACCTACATCTGCCACATAGCCAATCATGAATCTGCCACAAATATCCTAGCTGCTGTCTCCATCCAAAGAGATCTCAACTGTCCACCTATCCCCCATCTCGTCTGCTACCCTCCAGTCAAAGCTGCCATCACCTCTCACCTAGGTTATTGCAATAGCCTCCCTGGTGTTTCCTTGCTTCTGCTACCATTCTCCACCATCAGCCTTGCATACAGAAAGTAATCTTTGAAAATGTCAATGTCCGATATCACCCCCAACCTGCCCCATTTAAAAGTAGCTGTGGTTTTCTTCTGCACTTAGAATAAAATCTAAACTCCTTAACCTCGGGCTGGCGTGGCTCAGGGGTTGAGCATCGACCTATGAACCATGAGGTCATGGTTCAATTCCCGGCACCTGGGTTGTGGGCTCAATCCCCAGTGGGGGGCATGCAGGAGGCAGCCGATCAATGATTCTCTCTCATCATTGATGTTTCTATCTCTCTCTCTCCCTCTCCCTTCCTCTCTGAAATCAATAAAAAACAATTTAAAAAAATAAACTCCTTGGCCTCAACAACAAGTCTCTATGCATCTACCATCCCAGTACCTTTTTTCTGCCACTCTGTTTCTCACACACTGTATTCTAGATATGCTAAGCTTTAATATGCCTTGCTCTTTCCAATGCAGAACATTGGCTTTGCCTGTGCCAGGAAAATATTCACTTCTAGTGTAAGCATGACTGTTCCCCCTCATCTGAAAGTCTCCACTGTAGTATCACCTGCTCAGCAGAGCTGTCCCTGTGCACCTGTCTGAAGGCTCCTCCCACATTACTGTCATATCATTCTGTTTATTTCCTCCTTTAAGAGCACTTACTATACTCTATAATCATTCTCTGTGTTTCCTTCTTAATCTTCCTACATGAAAATGTAACTTCTGTCTCTTCAAATTTATTTGGGTTATTCAGTGAGTTTGGTTTTCCTCCTGACTTCTTAAATTGGACTCTTAGCTAATTTTTTGCATTTCTTCCTTCTTTATGTATGCATTTAAGGCTATACATTTATCTCTCAGCACAGTCTTAGTTATATACCACAAGTTGTGACATATAACATTTTGGTTATTCTTTATTTCTAAGAATTTCATAATTTCTATTAATTCTTTTTGATTGATTTAGAAATGTGTTCTAAATGTTCTGAATGCACAGAACAATTTCAATGATCTATTTATTGCATTATAATAAGAAAATGTGATAGGGAAATTGCCAATCTTTCAAAAAAATTTGAGATCTTCCTTAAAGGCGAATATATCCAATTGATTTCCAGAGATGTCCCATGTGTGTTTTAAAAATGTAAGTTTATGCCAATAACCCCACAAAAAGTTAACTTCTATGCTGCCTGTAGATGTTTTTCTTGGCCTTCAAGGAATTCACAGATTTTCTTGCAAGTGAAAATTGCATTAAAAGAACATTTTTAAAACTATATTTTATACAAAAATTTTACACATGCTGTACTAGGAAGGCATCTTGCTTTTGGAAATGGATAATTCCTATAATTTAAGATGAATTATTTTCTCTCTCCTTCCAAAACTTGACCTTAATTATAGTATGGAATATATTGTATTATGATTAGATAGTCAGAAATCTGTCTCCCTCTTTTGATATTAAACACCTTGGGAAGAATGCCTGTGTCATGCTCATTTTATAAGCCCTTGCTTGCCTGGAACATAGTATTTTATTAATAGATTTATCTGAAATTGGTAAAATCATTTAATAGTAACCCTGACCAATGGGTAAGCTCAAGGACAGAGACCTTCTTATCCATCTTTGTAATCCTGAACCCAATGTGGTATCGGGCATAGTAAGGGCTTGAGAGTTTCATTGATCAAATGAGGAAGGTCACTTTCTCAAATATGCAGGGAGGAAATGTATATTACAAACACCAAAGAACACATATGAGTCAGCTATTGAAACATTTAATTCTGCCGTTTATTCATGAATCCAAGGAGTTTGAATTTATTTCCTGAAAGAATTTTAATTGGGTTCAACTGTTTAACTCTTCCTGCCTCCCCAATAACTTTCACTTGAAATGTATTAAATAATTCATTTCTGGGTTTCTAGACATAATTCTTGTAAAAATGGCTGCATGGAATCAAACTTCTGATGCTTGGTGCACCATGTAGCAATATATAATTTACAGATTTTTCCCCCGAGAGTCAGACCAGGCATGTCAGAATCTAAGACAACTCAAACCCTGGTGCAGGGCTTCTGAGAACATGTTCAGTGAGATGTCACCTGGAGTCAGCATAGGTGGCTGATGCTTTCTTTCCTGAATAAATGATTTAGTTCCCCACAACAAGCTTCCAGAAAGAGAAACCTTATTTCTCTTTCAGCCTTCCTAAGCCTACTATAATTGAGTGCATACTCTACAAGACTCAGATCCAAAAACCCTGAATACTTTCCCCATCAATTCAACATGTGTTGAACTCTTACTCTGTGTATAGTTCTATGTGTCTTCAGTCAGCCATTGATCTGTCAGTGTGTCATTCTATCTTCTTGTTCGAGTTTCCATTACTCTTCTTTCATCAATAATATAAGAATGCTGAGGAGCAAGAGTGGTCTAAGTCAGAGATAAGAATTTATAACTCAACAGACAGGAGAAACATACAGGGTATTTTCTGCAGTTAAATGTGCTACACTTTAAATTTTATTCAACAGGTATAAGGAGCAAAAGTCTACACAACTGGTCATGAAAGCCATGAAATAGAACATTCATGTCTATTGTAAAAGAGGACTTAATGAATGAATAAAATGCTGGTGTTTGATATCTTTTCTTGCACTCTTCAGTATAGATGAACTAAAATTATATAAGGAGAAATGTTCAATCAGTAAGTATTTTTAAAGTGACAGCCCTCCACTCAGTTTCAGAAAGGGATATAAAAAGTAGTGTTTGCACAAATTAAAAATTCTTATTAAGGCAACTGAGATGAAGTGACTTACACCAAGGACAGAGAGAGAGAGTGAGAGTGAGCAAGAGAGAGAGAGAGAAATAAGCCTATATTTAATCAGAAAGCTATATTTATCATATGTTCATAAAACTATATAAAATGAAATCCCAAAACTAGAAACCTCAAAAAGTGTGTGTATGGGGGGGGAGGATCAATGCATTTTATTTTATGTTGAGTGAGTGGATTTGGAGTAAAATTTTTCTCTGCAACCATTAGCACAGTAATATTAAATTAATTTCCAGGAATTTGTATTCCATTTAATCATCTTGTCCATGATCTCAATGCCAAGACAGCTGAAAAGGACTTTAGATAGTACTTTTTGTATTAGCCTGAATTTTTTTTAATTCTATTTTCAGGCAGACTCCCCAGATGAGAACAGCATGAAATATATGTGTTTGGTTTACATGTCCTAACATAATCACTTTCCTTGATGACTTTAACATGATAAGAAAGACCTTTTTCTAGTTTCTCTTCTAACCACAAGTGGATGTTCGACTGGATTTTCAAATATAGCCATTAAAAGGGGGAGAGGGATATCTACCTGCCAAGAATTTGCCACATCCTCTGGCCCTGGCTGGCTGTGGGCATTATTGGTCCTTTTTAAATTAGCAAACGCTTATGTTGCCTCCATCTGTGTGTGGGGGAGACCAGTGCTTATGAGCACTGCCTATGATTACTGAATCGGCATTCCTGACTTGTTATTTTCCTGTCACCCTCTCTACCTTACAAACCTCAGGGAAAGATCACCACAGGGCACCAGACGCCAGCATCCCTGGAGTTTGTGGTTAGAGTACCTCTTGCTGGTCTCCTGAACTCATCTGGGTTAGATTTCTTACTATATTTCAAAAGGTTTTCACTACCATGTGCTATCCATAGCAACCAATTACACAGCAATAGCAAAAATAACTATGATTGTTATATATTTAGAAACGTCAAGACACATAATAAATTAAAAATGCATCCTCAAGAAACGCACCTGCGTTTTAGCTGCACCTGTTATTTTTTATTATGCAAAATGTTGTTAGAGCACATAGGCTATTGTCAAAATATTTACACTGGGCAATGAGAACATGCTTAGAATCTAATAATCTGTTAGTGGCCTAATGACAGTTACTCTGCAGTGCTAAAATGCACTGCTTCCGTCTCTGGACTACTCACCTAAAAAGCTGAAGTATACGTTCTTAAATGAATGCAAATAGTTGGAGCTATAAGTAGAAAGATCTTAAAAACATCAAGTCATAATTGCCAGGCACTCTGGTCTGGCTCAGAAACACTTATGTTTTCACTTTATGTTTCAAAATAATAACTTGATGGTGGTTTTAAAATATAATACATTTATTTGGATGAAAGCCATCTATTGTGTTGGTAATGTTTTTTTTATTACAAAAGTATTAGGTCTATTTATTTATTTATATTTACTGCAGTGGTACAAAAAGGAAGACTTATAATGTTTGCTTTCCCATATTCCACTTCCACAGTTATTTACCCACCCCTGTACATGTGCACCCACCACTCTGCCACACCTCATTATAGATTTATATGTTGTGTACATGTGCATTTTCATATACAATATATGTAGACTGAATTGTTTTCATCAAGATGGAATTATGATGTCCATATTGTTCTATAATTGCTCCCACTTTCTATTACATGGTCATTTTCCTAAGTCAATACCTCAACTTTCCTCATTTTATAAGTACTGTATAACATTTGTTTAAATGGACATACCATTATTTATTTAACTATTTTCAATGTTTAAATTGTTTCCAATTACAATCAATACTGCAATAAGCCAAGTCATTTTTTTTACCGTGAATATATTTAGCTTGGGGGTACTTATATTCTTTAACTTGTCCTGTCTTAAATAACAAATAAAAATTTCTTCAAGATCCGGGAGTTATTATATTGATGCAAAGTGTTGAAAAGCAGTTTTGAACTGCCATGGGTATAGTCATACTGCAAATTAAAGCAGGTCATCATTAGAAATCCTACCTTCCAGTTGCTTCTCTCTCCCCTACATGAACACAGGAAATCTATACTCTGTTAAGGTTGTCCTCCTCAATGTTGTTATCACTTGTTTCCACTGTTATTAAATATTTTCTCTTGAAGGGGAAATCAAAACATCAGCTCTCTGTATCACCTAATGAAAGAATTGCTACATCCATTTCCTCACTAGAACTGTATTCAGGGTGTGGTGTAAGCTCAGGAAATTAAGAACCCACCCAGTTAAAGTTACTGAGTGGTGGGTGGGTTGGAAATTTCCAACACTGTAATGAATTTAGTCTAACAATTTGAATGCTCCCCTTAGAGACTGTTCTCAGGAATCAAATGTACAATGTGTCCTGCCCAGCTCCTTAGAGAGAAATGAGCATTGTTGGTAAAGAGAAGTAATAGAGTCACATCTCTCCTTCACCCCACTATTTCCAGTTTTCAAAGGGAGGAGTAAATCTCTGAAAGTTAAAGGTTGGGAGAAATATCTAATTCTCTATTCTCTGAGGCTCTAAAATATTTTGTGAGTTTATTCCAAACAAGTACTATATGACTTTTACAAACAGAGAAACTGTGACTATTGTCTAATGTAGTGATGGCGAACCTATGACACGCGTGTCAGAGGTGACACGCAAACTAATTTTTTTGGTTGATTTTTCTTTGTTAAATGACATTTAAATATATAAAATAAATATCAAAAATATAAATCTTTGTTTTACTATGGTTGCAAATATCAAAAAATTTCTATATGTGACACGGCACCAAAGTTAGGGTTTTTCAAAATGCTGACACGCCGAGCTCAAAAGGTTCGCCATCACTGGTCTAATGTGATGAATAAGTTGTCCCGTAAGAGTCACCCATCTTTGGTTCCCAGGTCTGTGCCCAATACCCTGCACTGCCACTTCCCCTGCCCTGATGACATCATCAGGATAATGCATCCTTTGGCAGCCACTGAGCAAACCCAGGGCTGTCCCTTGCAATCCTAAGAATGTGCCATTTTTCATTGAGCAGGCTGGCTTTTATCTTGCTAAATGAGAGATATCCTATACACCATTTAGGATTTTTTTCCCTACAGTCATTTCTCCTGGAAAATTGAAGGATTTCCCTGAAATGATATCCAGCAGGTACAATCTTGACTGCTACTTCCCCTGAGTGGAGACAACAGTTCAGAGTCAAGCCATAGTTTTCTTTACACCTGACAATATTTCAAGTCCCAGAGATGTCCTTAAGGGTGGTTACTGTTACACCGTGCTGGTAACACCTAGGCCTGGCAGGCGGAAGGGAGCACTGGAGTTCTGGAAAGCGCTGAGGTTTTGCTAATATCCAGATCACATCAGCCGGATCCAGGCCAACCCAGGCTGTGAGCTCTGCTTGGCCTGGAGGTGCCTCTGCTGGGCTCCCACCCTCTGCCTGCAGCACACAGACCTGCTGGGACCAGGGAGAACAGGGACCACAGCACCTGGACACATCCTGAAAGTGGAAGGAAGACCAGGAGTGGGTTCCTTCCCACCCCCCTCACTGCTGCTCTTCACCTCCCATACACTTGGCAGGTAGAACAGCAAAATTAATCTGCCACTCTACATATTCCGAGTGCAATTCTTCAGGAAATGTTGAATACCAACTGACCTCATCTTACCTCTCATCCAATCAAAGCTTGCTTTTCAACGACAGGGAATAGTATTCTTTTATCTGTGAGACTATATGATTTAGGACCTATTATAATATCCTGGAGTACAAATTTAGTAGGGTAAGGATTGTGTTATTCATACATTTTTAGTGATTAATTCATGAATATTAAGATCATTAAATGCCAAGAGACACCAGTCTGTCATTTCTTGCTTCGTGGGGTAAGTGCACTGATAAGCACTCAGGTGGCCAGGACAGTAGGAGTTGATAAACCACTCAGGAAAGAAAAGTGCACCCTGTCTTCTCTCTGATGTCTCCCTTCTCTCTGTCCAGCAGTTCCCTCTTGTATTCCCTCGTTCCTCTCAGCTGCGTCTGTACAACCTGTCATGGTCCCTCCAATGTAATACAACTGTCAGAATGATTTCTCCAGAACAAGCCCTGACCACATGACTCCCTCCCTGAACCCCTTTCCTGTGTCTGTACTGACACCAGGGAAAGCTGATGCTCATTAAGGGGACACTCCAGCTCCCTCCCACATGGCCCTGACTCACCTCCATGCTCATTACACTAAATGCTTAGAGCTCTCTCAACACACCAGGCTGCTTTTCCTACCTCCCATGGCCACCACCACCATCATCACCTTGGAACCACTCTACACCCCAACCCCAAGTCACCTGATGAACACAAAGATAGTGATAATCTTTTCACTTTCCTGTCACACAGCTCCCACCCCAGGTGGCTCTGTTCACACTTCCATCACCCCCCACTAATGCTCACCTCCCTCACTCACATACGGAGACCAGGCCTTGTTCCTCTACCTGCTCAGTTCTCAGCCCCGTGCTTGGAACATGGTGTGCACTGAACACATGAGCATGGACCTGCTGGCCCACTGAAGAGTGAGTCTGTGCTTCTGGCCAGTGCCAGGGACAGCCTAGGATATGAGCAAGCCACCTGCCTTTCCTGGCATTCTCCCAGCCAAGGGTGGCTCCTGTTACTGCTGCTGCTGCCCTTAGGGTTACTCTCGGTTGCTGCAGGAGCCCCCGCCTCCGCCCCACACTGATGTCTCCACAGCCCTGCTGTCTCCACAGACCTGCTCAGTTGCAGTGGTGCTGTGAAGCTCTGTGCTGTTCTTAATATTTGGCATACTGGTTCTCTACCTTACCTCTATTAAAATCACCTGAATCCCTTTTATAAAATACAGATGACCAGGCCCAACCTGTGCCAATTAATCAGAACACTTGGGGTTGAGCTCAGGCATCAGTACATGTGGTTTTAAGCTCCTCAGGAGATGCTAGGACAGCCTGGATCAACCTATACCATGTGCTTCACCTGTTTCACTTAGTGACTCCAGGAGACTACTTTGTGTGGGACAAGGAATCAAGATGACCCATAATATTGCTCATGTGGGGAATGGAAGCACTCCTCAGTGAGTCCCGAGCAGAGTAAGAGAAAGTTTGGCTCAATAGTTTTCCTGCCACTGGGCTCCACTCGAAAGGAATGGCTGGTGTGATCTCTGGGTGGCTTTTGTTTTCACAAAGATCATAGCTCATACTCTTGATGCATGGCCACAGTGTACAGATTTGAAAACATCCCCACACTTCAAATTACAGTTGACATTCTCCTAAAAATAGTGGTATAATTTCACACAGATTGCTTTTTAAAGACAGTTCAGTATATGAGATTTGTTTTTTTGTTTGCCATGTAGCATTTCATCCAGCCATTTCATAAACTAGATTTTCCGGAACAATTCCCAACAGCTTTACCCGATACAACAATGAAAGATTTAGTGTTAGAAATAGTGATATCTTGGCTGAATTCCTCCTTGCCTCTTCCTACCTCTCCATTCCCACCTCCACCTTGATATACATCCTCTACATCTTCAAAAACTGGGGTTGTGGCTGCTGCAGGATTCAGCGACTAAAAGTGTCACCCTATGTGCCTTTGAGATGAGCATCATCCTGAGTTTAGAAAATAAATAAAAGGCCTCCATGAGGTGAAGGACTAATGCAGCAATGCTCTTTTATTTACATTATGAACATAAATATGAAACACAGGAAGATTCCCAGTGTGACTCTGATCTCGGTCTCCGGAATATAGTCCTTCACAGATAAATAAAGTGAAATTGTCTTACCGGTTTCCTCCAAATGTCTGAAATGCTGGATTCAAGTACAGTGATTAAAAACTGAGCATCTACTATGTACACTGGCTGAGTATCCTGCGGGTAGAAAGGAAACACAAAACCTGGTCACAAAACTTTCCAAGGAGTCACTGTTAAGTGAACTAAAAGACATGCACAACAATATTTCAAATCTGACTATGAAAGCAAGTATAATACAGGTTTAACAAAGTACAGTAAAGAACAGCGAAGATCCATTAATTTTGACTGGATGAGAAATAGATTGATATAGTGTCTGAACAAATAAAGATCTTTTAAGGTAAGTTGCTTTTTTCCAGGTTTATACATGGGTAGGCAAAAATAGCTTTACTGTTGTGAGTATGCAAAACAGAGTTAATAAACCTATTGTAATCATCATAACCGGTGTGTCTTTTTACATATGAACAACTGTAAGCCTACTTTTGCCCACCCTGTATATTCCTTTCCTTGCCTAACACACTCACAAATACACATCGCGTCACACTCATGGATTTCCTTTGAAGTAGCACTATTAAGAACTTGCCATGTGGGGGATGGTGGAAGGTTGGGGATTCAAGCAGATTAAAAATAATTTAAAAAAAGAACTTCAACCCTGGGGCATCTACAGGTGCCAGCACAGCAATCTGTTCCAAAAGGGAAAGTTTACCACTATTTCCTGCCATCCCTGAAACATGTCTTCGAAAGGTACAAATCAGGTTGTGCATTATCCCGTATATGAAATGAATTTAAAATAAATCTAGCTGAGAAATCACTTCGTGCAAGATTAGTTATCCACACATATATTGTTCATAAAGAATTGGAAATTTAAAATATCATTTAGTTTCACACAATAAGATAACATGCTTAAATGTCCATGTATAACCAACTCTCTGTTAGACAATATTTTGGTGCAGATGAAATGATGATGTCACATAGATGTGCGCCTGCTGCAAAGAGACAGGCTCCCTGTCTTGCATATTAAAATGACCAGCATAGCACAGTATCTAAGTACAAAGTACACAGGTCCACCAGCATATTTGTCTGAATTTGTTGAAACCTTTAAAAATATCCAGTTATTTAATAACCAAAGAAATGCAATGGCAAGTTCTTCTATAATAGGACAAGAATACTAACAGGAATGCAAACCAGAGAAGATATGCTGCCTGGGACAGGGACAGCATGGGTACCCGAAATACTGAACACTGTTTGCTTGTCATGCATGACAAGTTAATCACAAAATCTGAGTAAACCCAGTGGCTCTCTTGCTCTGGCTGGGCTGTATTCTTGAAAAGCCACTTCGCATACATGTTGACACTCAGAAGAGTATGAGCCTCTGTGTGTGTGTGTGTGTGTGTGTGTGTGTTTGAGGATTTAACAAAAAACACTCTTGCCAAATAGAAATAAGTGCTGGGGCTGCCTGCTCAGTTTGTAGAGAATCCACCAGTGACTTTTCCTCCACCTCCTTCCTGTACTTATCATTCTTTTGTATTTCTCTACTTATTAGTATGTATATTGTTAAGTCTACAACATTGTCTGAAAAATATATGAAGACTAGCTATTGATTTTTTTCATGGGCAGGGATAATTAAGAGTTGCGCGGTTATTTGGCTACCTCAATAAAATTATAAATGACTCTTAAAGACTTTGGAAGAACAAATTTATTTTGTTGATCACTATGCATTTTGTATACTTGACGTATTTCATTTTAAAAGACTAAATTATGAATGCCTAGTGGGCAGAAATCACATCTCTTAGAAAACACTGCTGCTTCCTACAATAAATTCACATACTGGACATGGGTTAATACATCTGGATTTCTGAGGTCTTGTCCTAATAATGCATATCTTGCCACTGAGTCTTCCCAGCAGTGGGTGACTGGAGCAGGCCTCTAGCCGTAAGGATGACAAGATGACAACAGAAACAGAAGGGATGATACCCCTGTAGAGGCAAGACCAGCTTCTCAGCTGTTCATATGACTTGGCTTAAAATAGAGCTACATTACAATTTTCAGCTTTTTAAATTATTCATTCATTGACTCAACTGGTGATTGGATGGGGGAGAAAAAGAGAGGAAGGGAGAAGTAGAGGCCATTTGAAAAGTTCAGTTTTAAGGTCAGGGGAATGATTTTGGATATTTTTGCTTACAGAATGAATATATGAAGGGGGAGATATTAATTGACAAACCTTTGGAAAGCTTTCATAATATATTTGGAATAACCAAATCGTTTTTTAAAAAAACTTGCAAGTTTAATAATTAACCTACCTCGTTAGATACAAATTGGGACGATTTATATAATCAGAAAGAGTTGTATATTAACAAACACAGAGCCTCAAATATCATTTCAATTCTTTAAATGATTGTATAAGTTTAAAGCTGATAACTTTTTAGTTTTATGAAAGCCTGGTAGACATAGGCATAATGTGATTCTAAAGTTTTAAAAAATAAAAGTAATCTCTATTTACTCGTTGTTCCCAGAGGTACCTATGGCCAAATTTATGACATGGGGTCCAGAAATGCCTTGTTACTAGAATGGGGGCCCTTTCTAATGCTCTTACAAAACACAGGGGTTCTGTCAGGTATTTGTCTTTCCTGGTCTCGTCTAGTACCTCATATCTTTCACATACAATTTCTTAGCCACATGATTTAAAAGAAATTTCCTAATTCACTAAATACTCATATTTAGTAGAGAAACACTAAATAATTGCATTATATTGCCCGGTTGGTGTGGCTCAGTGGTTGAGCAGCAATCCATGAACCAGAAGGTCATGGTTTGATTGCCGGTGAGGGCACATGCCCAGGTTGCCAGCTCCATCCCCAGTGTGAGGCATGCGGGAGGCTGCCAATCCATGTTTCTCTTTCATCCATGTTTCTATCTCTCTATCCCTCTCCCTTCCTCTCTCTCTAAAAAAATGCATTATACTGTGTGCAGTGCTGGACCATAGGCACCAAACAGCCCAGTGAGAGGAGCTGGGGACACAGAGAGAACATCAAGGAAAGCTGCCTGGAGGAGAAGACACATGAGCTGACCTTCAAAGGATGAGTGAATATTATCCAAAAACAGACCAAAATCCTTTTCTAACTTTCAGGTTATCTGGGCTCTAGCTTTCCCACCTTCATCAGTCTTGCGACTGCCTGCCTCTCTCTGCTTCAGCACCACTTGGCATTCTTAGCCTTTCCAGCATTCCTTCATGTTCAAGGACCTTCTGGAATGCCCTTCCCTGTCTGGAACTTCCCTCTATTCCAGATTAATTCTTGCCGATCCTTCATAGCTCACTCACAAATTAGTTTCTCAAGAAAGCTTTTTGGGGGGGCCTTTTGTATACTCCTCAGCACCCTAAACGGCCCTTGTTGCATTTGTCATCATTTTAATTAATAATGAATTGTGTAGGTTGTTCACTTTATGTTTCTCCTGCAAAAAAAACATAAGCTCCATGAAAGCAGTACCCATGTGCATCAGTGTTAACTCTGTGTATTTGGCATAGGGTGACACATAGGGTAGACAGTCAATGGATATTTCATGGTGCAACTGCCTAGACAAGAGATGATGAAAACCTAAATAGAGCAGTGAGGGCTGAGGGGCAAGGAGAGAGATTCTGGAAATAACTATGAGATGCACATTGGTACAGCCAGGTCATATATTTGATGGGGTAGGAGGGAAAGGAGAAGTAAAAGATGGCTCACAGATTTACTATCTCACTCGTCACTTTGGTTTGCCAATCATTGAACAGTAGTGCCTTATAGCCTCTGTACTATTTCATTTAAAACACACCCCCACAGAAATCTATTTACTGCTTTTGATGTTTCACATGGAGACTTGAGAGTTATGTGTAGAGTTATATATTAAAAAGTGAGTCTTTAGACTGAAACACCCTATCTTTGCTTTGGTCCAGACCCAAATAATTTGGTGACCTGACAACTCCTGGCTGTGAGTAGTAATAATGAAGGAATTTGTAGTAATCATAACACATAGTGTGGAGGGGACTTAGAGTGATGCTCTGTAAAAACTGTCCCCTTTCCACCTCATCTACTCTCCTTCATTTCTTCTTTCCTCTTTCTCTATGCTTCCAGGGTCCCTCCCTTTGCCTAGGAGGGAGCTAAACTATTTTGACTTTGTCTGAAATGTGCAACAGGGTCTTTGCACATCCCACCTGAGTTTCATATAAAGAGGACTTAGAGTTTCTCCTTTCCCTTTCTGAAGTGTATTGCCTTCTCAATCAAGAATGAATACAAAATGGAATCACTTAAAGTCTACTACAGCTTTTTAAATTTGTGTACAGAGAAAGACCGAATAAAAGTTGAGGCTGGCAGTTGATGGATTACACTACATTTTCAAGTATCTCAAACATTTCTTCCCAAATCACACCTTTCCCCCCAAACCACCTATAGTAGCTCTAGTATTTGTGGTTTAAATATATTTAAAGGTATTTTGGTCAGGAACCTAGATTCCAAGTAAAGTTGTCCATCTTTGGAGGGGCAATTTTTCACATAATATATGGTTTCTCCAAGTTTTCACAGCCTAATACATGATCAGTGAAGGCGTTTCAGTAAACATTTACATAACTAGAGAAATATACCAAATATGAGGCATATTTCCTTAAGTGGAAGAAGTCTGACTTGCCTTTCAGGACTTTAGGTATAACCACCGTTTACTTAAGTGGAAAGAATTTGTATGTTTGACGCAATTGATAAAGAAAACGTTGGAATGCTCTTAAATCCCTGAGCATCTTGGCTCCAGAGTACAGAAGTCACAATGAATTGCCTGATTTTATCTATCAACTGAGAACCACCTGGTGCTGATTCTATTTTGTTGCTGCAACTGCAAACTCACTTTCTCTCTCTCTCATTCTCTCTCTTTCTCTCTCTCTCATTCTCTCTCTGCAAACTCACTTTCTCTCTCATTCTCTCTCTCTCTCTCTCTCTCTCTCTCTCTCTTTCTTTTTCTCTCTTTCTCTCTCTCTCTCTCTCCTTTTTCCCTCTCAAATGCTTCCTCATTTTATCTTTCCTTTTTCAAAATATTGAATAATTCTTATTAGAATATGTTCATGACTAAAAAGGTTACAGGTAAGTGTGGAATATACATCTAAGACATGTCAAACACCTTCATTGTACAGAGTTCTGATGTGATGTCCAAGTTGAAGAGGTAATCATAGCAATGCCTTATATTAAAGAAACAGGCACACACAAAGAGGCTTAAGCAGCAAAGTTGTATAACTCTGTCTGTGGGTCTAGAGATAGACTTCTATTACCAAAGCTCTACATAGATTAAGGGATGAGGTTCAAGGTTCACATTACATAACAATATGTTCCTTCAGTACAAAATATTATTGCTGCATTTCACTTACACGGTGCTATTTGATATGCTTGGCACAAACTGGCATGAGAGTCACCGATCAACAATGGAAAATGCTGTGCCTAACACACACACCACCACCTACCCCTGCTGTTCTATTATATAATGCACCCTACTTTTGGACACACAGATCATCTCAAAGTTCTCTCGACTTTGACTTTGCTCCACTGATGCAGCAAGTTCCAATGACCCTGTTTTTTCCAGGTCAGCCCTGCTGAGAAGTTCTGTTCTCGCTGATCTTTGGCCAACGGCAAGGCGTTCAGGCTGTTCACTGAAATTGTGATCATAGTTCATGAAAAATCAGAATAGTATCCCCAGATGCAAACCCATCATTGCCCTGCCTCCACATTTTAAAAAGGCCACTGTAGAGAAATTCAACCAATGCAAATTATAAAAAATAAATGAGTGTGACAGCCTTTCTCTTTATTCCTATGCATCTTCAGGATGCCCTTATGGTTTTTATTTTCCTTCAAGGTTGTTTTGCTGCATATGTTGTCTCGTTTCACTGAGATAAGGGGATTCTAGGTAAGTTTGCCTCAGACCCTTTCTTCTCCCCAAGACCCCAGCATAAACCCAATGAGACTAAGAGTCAAGTAGCTAATAGAGGGAGAAGCATATTTGGGGCATATTAAGCTCTGGGTGACATTGCCTTCTTTTTCATTGTTATCTCATCAGTTATTCTACCCTCTCTCAGAGAATAAATAGAATAAGGACATAATCAAGGAAAATCAAATTCTTCTCTATTAGACAATTCATTACACATGGGTAATATAGATACATATATATGCATACATGAATGTATAATGAATATATATGTGCTACAGATATATATCAGGAAATGTGTGTTTAATATTTTATTTGCAAAATAAAAACCTTGTTTGTGTTGTTAATTTTTCTGGAACTAAGGGCAGCCTTCCTATATCTCCCCTTTACATTTTATCTTGTTAGATTTGACCTATTGTTCCATCCTGTCAAGCTATTTTAGGTTCCAACTTATTTGCCCTCCCACCCAGCTGCAGAGTCATCAAGACACCGTGAGTTGCTTACCCAGCAAGCTCAGTGGCCCTATCAAAGGGAAGTTGGTCTGTCAGGAGAGTTCCTGTTCCTTTCACTCTGACTTAAATGATCACCTACCTCTTCCCTTTCTGTGGGCTCCTGATGACAACCTATTGCAAAGTTTTGTCAGTATCAATATCAAATTATGCATTTTGTGATATGAGGAGTCTCAACTTATTCCCTTTTCTGAAAACTAGGACATTTTCCCATCCTCATCCAGCCTCGGGTTCATCTACCGTACCCCACAATTCCTCCACCTCCACTGACAGCAATTTTCAACTAAAATTGCACAGTCAGGGGGATAGATCTCTTGAAATTTATTTTGAAGTAGATAACTGGGGAATTTATAAATAAATGGAAAAATTGCCATGATTCAGGGTTTAGAAATACCTTTATTTGCCTTTTTCTGGAAGGACAAACAGTTATCCTTTAGCTTAATCAGGATCATTTTTAAATGCAACACTAAAATTCCAGCAACTACAAAAAACGGGGATTGTTAAACATATATAATATTTTTTTGTTTTCATTTCTGCCATATTTTTTCTCATCTGGGAACCTCAAACTAATTTTCTTAATCCTCACCCAAGGATATGCCTTTTTATTGATTCTAGAGGGAGAGGAAGGGAGAGGAACACAGAGAGAAAGAAACATCAAAGTGAGAGAGAAACATTGATTGGTTGCCTCAGGCACATGCCCTGACTATGGGATTGAACCCAAAATCTGGGTAGGGGTCCTGACAGAAATCAAACCTGTGACCCTTTGGTGCACAGAATGACACTCTAACCACTGAGCACACCAGCCAGGGCCTCAAACTATTTTTCAAAATGTAATTAGTATCTCATTTTGTACATGGATTAGAATTTCAGTGCAGGAATTTTATTTGTAATTGTGTATAATCATATAATTATAATTATATAATTATGTTATCAGTAACTTGTTTTAAATCTATATTTTAACTATTAACCAAAGAATAGATACACTAAGCTTTTTAGATCAAAGTTGTATCACTAGATGAAAATTCCAGTCTCCACTTAACATTGCTTCTGATGGTCATAAAGAAAAATGTGATGGAGATATATTTTTCCCGTATATGAGCTCTTTCAGGGTTTTTTTTAAAAGTATACCTACAGGAAGAAACCATTTCAATTAGAAAACTTATTTTCCACACTTATATTGCCAAAAGCCATATAATCCTTCCTGTCTTCCCATTTCTCTGATTGCCCAAGTTACCTAAATGAGAAATTGCAGGCATTTTCTATAGTCCAAGGTTTCTCAGCTAATTCCATTCACACAGGAACTGCCACTTTGGTGGTAGCAAGAAGCCAAAGGAAGGGCTCTCACACCAGGAAGAATCTTCCTTCTTCAGAGTTGATGTGCAGGGAGCACTCAAGCCTAATCTAGGATTGAGAAGTGAAAGTAGGGCACAGTGACTAGAATATCTGGGAAAGATTTGTGAATTAGAACAGAACTAAATAAAGGAGAAGCTGCATTGTAACCTAATCAGTCCAAATAATATGAAACCACTGCTACTCTTGTTAATAATATCACCAGGCAATGTTTTTTGACTACTTAACCTGTTTTAGGCACTAAGCTAACTTCATTACATTTTACATGTGTGATCCTAATAAATTGTCATTGTGACAATTTCAGGAAAGTACAATATAATCTCCATTTTAACGATGAGAAAACAGAGGTTAGGTCACTTGCTCAAGATCAGACAGCTAGTAAGGAAGAGGCACAATTTAAACTTGTCACGACCCATAGCTTTCTACCACTTTCTAGTCTTTACAAAATTCTTGTATAGTTTACTTCAGAAGTAAAAAGTTGTTCTTTTTCAACAGTAGACTTCAGGTGAACAGAATGGGATCCACTACAATCACACCTAACACTAATAAGGAATAGCCTGCTTTCATTAGTCTTTTAGTTGCTTCTTTCTAAAAAATGTAATAAGCACCCAGAGATGTACTTCCCCAAGCAAAAGCCAGAACCTTGACACCACCCTCCATCTAACTCCAGAGTCTCCAGCAAACCAATCCCCAAACTCAACTGATCTCAGATATATATTATCCTGAATCCTGTGTTAATGAACCCCTCAATTCCTTTTAAAGTGGTATTATTGCATCTATATGCACTTTTTACTATATATATATATATATATATATATATATATATTTAGTTTAGTTGTTTTTAACTTTGATTCATTTATGTTATTTCATGTCTCTGTAGTTTACTATCTTTGGTTGATGTACAATATTCATCATGTGAATATTCATTATTACACAGTCTTGTTGATGGGCAGTTGGGTTGCATAGCAGTGTTTTGAAAATCAGTGCAGTTATTGATATATAAGTTTATCTTGGCTATATACCCAGAAGCAGAATTGCTGGGATATAGGGTTTATAATCATTCAACTGTAGAAGATAATGTCAAACTATTTTTCAAATAGATTGCACCAATGCATGCTCCCACCAACAGCATTGAGATCCTGTTGATCCACATAATTTCAAATACTTGAGATATCAGACTTTAAAATTTTGCCAATCACCTGAATATAAAATAGTATTTGTTGTGGTTGGGATTTGCTTTTCCCTGATGTTGAATATCTCTTCATTTGTACACTGGCTAAATATATTTCTTCTTCTGTGAAGTACCCTAATCCAAGGGACAAATCTTTGCTGAATAAACTACCTTTATTTTAGTCTTGGATTTGGTAACTTAAAAGTTATCTCTAAATATAATAGAAATGGGCTAGTATCCCCATTTCACCACAGCCTCTAATAGCTGTTTAGAGATTGACTTACTGCCTTTAAATTTTTCTACTGTTTTTTTTTGTTTTTGCTTGTTGTTGTTGTTGTTGTTGTTTTGCTAAAAATCAGCACCAAATTTTATAACCAGATTCAGAGACTTTTTTTACACAGTTAAATGATATTACAAAAAATCATTAATTTTTAATACCAAATTTCTCTAAAGCACATTTCTAGATGCCAGTGACAATCACTTCTAAATTTCCAACAGATCAAAGGCATGGTGCCTGATTCAAAGGCCAACTTGCACAGGCTGACAAGTTAGAGAAGGTCTTTTGCCTTTATAAGGATGTCAGAAGCAGCCTTTCATTTGACAGGAAGTTGTTAGTGCATACAAATGCTATTTTAAAGTCTGGGGATATTTAATTATACCCTAACCATTATTCTTTATAGCTCCAGATGCTAGTGTCCCAACTATTGTCCAAAGTGTAACAGAAACAAATCCGGTAGCAGGAAGCCCAGAGCCCACTCGCAGACACCTGTTGCTACTGGAATCACAAGCGACACTTGCAAGACACTGCATCTGGATGAGCAGCAAACGTGGCCACTGGCCCTGCCTCACTAACACAGAAGGGGATTACAACTTTGCCTGCTGCCACCAGTGCCTACAGTGGCTTTGGAAGCAGAGGAAGAAGTTTTAAAAGGACATACATGTAAAAAAAAAAGGGACACAACTTAGAGGGGAAACGTAAGGAGAAACTTCTAGAAAATAGCCAGAAAATCTCATTTTCTGTAGGTGCCTGTAAAACTCTCCTTGTTACAACAATGCCCAGTGGGGAGCATTTGAAACAGAAGGAAACATGTAGGAGAGGTTTACCTTTCAAAATACCTTGCACAAGAATGCTTGAACTTGAAGAAACAGACAAATGCCTCTGAAATTAATGTAATTCAGTTTTTCCTCAATGGTCTTGGATAATAATGTTCTAATCACCTTTACTTTCTTCCATCTGATGAAAAGGTTCATGCTCTTTAAGTGTCACTTGGCTATTTTGGGAGTCCCCACGTAGACATAATCAAGTCTGGTTGGAACATCGGTAAGTTACTGAATGCAGCTATACTTCTTTCTTCTACTGCTAATCAGGGCTTCGCTCGCTGCCAGGATAGCACAGGGCACTGTTACCAACTCTACTGAGGTCCTTAAATTTGTCAGGCCCTGTTGCTCTTTCTGCTGCACATTCTCTGATTCAATAGACACTGCTGTCAATTCCACAGGATCTAAAGAGGCTGATGCTAACCTTAGTTTGCTTTGAAGTAGAAAAAAACACCTCTAAATGTCAAAATCAAACCTATAGAACTCTTAGTAGGAAATATAAGTCAATAGTTTTTAGACTTTTAAGTAGGAAAGGATATAAAACACAAAACATGCTAACTTTTAAAAGAAAAAAGGCATAAATTTGATCAATACAACTAAGGAATTAAAAAATTTAAGTAACTAAGAAATTTATCCTAATGTAGAGTGTAAACACAATTAAAAACTTAAAAAAAGATATTTGAAACATATACAACTAACAAAGGGTTAGTATCAAGAACATATAAAGAAGTCCAATAAGTCAAAAAGAACACAAACAATGCAGTAGAAAAGTAGAAAATGATAACCTGCTTCACAAAAGAGGAATAACACATTGATGTTCAATTTCAGTTCAGGGAAATATAAATCAATTTCACGATGTAATATCATTTTATTATTTGGTTGGCAACAAATAAAGAGTCTGATAATACTTCGTGTTGAAGAAGATATATAGTCACAAGACATTTCTTATATATTGGTGATGGGAATATAAATTGGTAAAACTATTTGGAGAACATTTTGGTATAGGCTCCTAAAGTTCAACACTCTCATACCCTGCAATCCAGCAATTTCATTCTTAGGCATATGCACAAGAGAAATTCTAAGCATGTTTACCAGGAGATATATACAAGGGTGTTTACAGTTCACATTAATAAAAATCTGGAAATATTTCAAATGCCCATCAATGAGAGAGCAGAGGAATGACCTGTGATGTAGTTAGTCATATATGGGATATTAAGCAAAGAAAAATGAACTGCAGCAATAGGCAGCAATGAATCTGAAAGATTATGTAAAGATAATACCCTTTTATATAGAGTTTTAAAAAATTAAAAAATAAGCTATTAAGTAATATGTAGAGATTAGCTGAATTAATATAAAAAATAGAAAGAGAATAATGAATACAGGATTCAAGATGTGGTTACCTCAGATGGGGAAAGCAAAGAATGCGATTGTGGAGGACCATTGATAGATGAAAGTTATGAAATAGTAAGCTCATGGGTGATTGTTGCATTACAATAAGTAGCCAAACAAACAAAAACAAGTAAGTTTATTGTACAAACCAATGACATATATGTGTCATGAGCTAAGGATTACGTTTAGTCCAATTCTAGGGGAAAAAATACACCTTCTCTCCTCCTTTATTTCTCACACATTGTTAGCCATGCAGCTAAGCAGTGGCCAGAATCTTCTAAAAGAGAACCTGCAGTCATTTACTTGAGATCCTTCAACCTTCAACCCCAGGGGAATAGTAGACACAGTGGAGCTGGAATGAAAGCTCTCTCTGATCAATAATTAATGCACACTTCGGCCACAAGCCAAGCTGACTGTGCCAGGCAGTGGTTCCTGTTGGGTGAGTTTTCCATCAGCAGATTCTTGTCCTTGGCTATCATGGAAATGGACTCACCCCTGGGCAGGCATGCTCAGAAGCTGTGAATGCCAGAGTCCACCTAGCTTATCTCTTTACCACACTCTGTGAGGGGCAGAGGAGCCAGACAGAGTAACAGGACCAGATCTGCAGAAGAAAAGACCCATGGTGGACCAGTCATTCGATAATCACTGGCCATGTTTCCTTTTTAATGTGGTTCATTTTTAGCCAACCCTTTTAATTGACCCTCTAAACTGCCAAATTGAATGTATTGTTTGGGAGAGGCACTTGAACAGCGAGGGCCCAGCCAACTTTGCAGTCACTCTCTCGGTGTCCTGACTGGAAAGAACAGATAAGCCCTGTGTGTTGTAGGATAGCAATACACTGCACTGGGAAAGCTTATCGCCCACAGCACCCAAAATTTTGTTCCCATGCGCTCTAAAAAAGTATTTATTGTGAGATTTATTTCTGCCTGCAAAAAAATAACAATTTGGAATATTCAGAAAAGTATAACATTAAAAATATCTATTATTTCCCAACGTGGGGAAAAAGGACCCTATATTTAACTTCTCGTTTATTTCCCTCCTGTTGTCATTCTTGTTTTCTGTAATTTATATGTACACACATCCTTCTTCTTGTTTTCCTGTGCCCTCCACCTGCTTTTTTTAAAAAAAAATTTAAGAACTTATTATTAACATTTCATTTTGTCATTATTCTTAAAAACACAACTTCAAAAGATTACACAGTAGGCCATCAGATGGATTTATCAAATTTTATTTCATTGTTTCCCTATTGTGTTGTTTTCTCAATATTGTATCATAAGACACGATGCCAGGAGATTATAATTGCACATAGATCATTGTGTATAGCTCTTATTATTTCTTTTGGGTAAATTCTTAAAAGTAGAATTTCAGGATCTAAGGGCAAATTGTTAAGGCTTTTAAAATATATATTCCAAATTGTCCTCCAGAAAACTTTATATCATTTATATCCTTATCAGCAGTGAATAGAGTGGCTTACAAGTTAGAGCATTATAATTTTTAAATTTCTGATCATTTAATGGGAGAAAATGATCTTGCATTGATTTCATTTGCATTTTTTTATTATTAGAGATGAATTTGTGATTTTTTAGCCATGTGCACATTTTCTACTGTAATATATCTGTTTAATATTTTACTGAATTTTAAGCTATTTTTATTTATTTCAGAGAGGAAGGGAGAGGGAGAAAGAAATATAAACATCAATGATAAAAGAGAATCATTGCTCAGCTGCCTCTGGCACGCCCCCTACTGGGGACCAAGCCCACAACCTGGGTATGTGCCCTTGACCAGAATCGAACCCGGAGCCCTTAAGTCCGCAGGCTGATGCTCTCTCCACTGAGCCAAACCAGCTAGGGCTTGCTCATTATTTTTTTATTTTCATTTTTCTTGTTGATTTATAAGAGCCTTTTATATAATGACTAGAGGCCCAGTGCATGAATTTGTACACCGGTGGGGTCCCTCTGGGTAGCCTGCAGGATCAGGCCGAAAACTGCAGTCCAACGCTGCCTGCAGCTCCTACTGCCGCTCCTGTTCATCCCAGCCCAACTGTGCCTGCTGCGGGCTCATGCCCAATCAGTCCTGATCAGGAGAGGCTGCTGCCACAGCAGCACTCACCAGTCATGAGCCCTGCGTCTGGTGCCCTCCCAAGGAGAGTGGCCTGAAGGATTGGACTGAAACCAGCTCTCCAACATCCCCTGAGGGGGTCCCGGATTGCAAGAGGGCGCAGGCCACACTTAGGGACCCCACCGGTGCACAATCAGGCCCAGAAGGGACCACAGGAGGGCTCCAGGGTGTGTCGGGCCCATCTCACTCAGTCCCATCTCATTCAGTCCCCATCAGCCAGACCCCAACAGTAAGCTAACCTACCAGTTGGAGCATCTGCCCCCTGGTGGTCAGTGCACATCATAGCAAGCAGTTGAGCAGCCTTAGCATATCATTGGCATATTACACTTTGATTGGTTGTTCGGTTGTTCTGCTGTTTGGTCTATTTGCATATTACCCTTTTATTATATAGGATACAACACTTAGTCTATTATAAATGCTACCAATATTTTTCAGTAATATTTTGCTATTGAAAATCAATGTATATTTTCATAGACATACAAAGGCTCTAAAGGTTCTTTATTTATGTTGTCAAATTAGCAAAGTTTCCTTTGCAGTGTTGTTTGTTGTTTTTTTCTCTCAGAAAGCTTATTTCCATAATAAGATCAAATGAATAAGGACCTATATTTTCTTTCAGTTACTTCATGATTTTGTTTTAGTGTATCTTATCCATCTTGATCTATTTTGGTGTATGTTACTAAATGAGAATTTAGTGGAATTTTTATTCAAATAAGTAACCAATTATCCTGACGCCATTTATGAAATATTCTCTTTTCAAGCTGATTTGTGATGTCATCTTTACAGATGATCTTTTATAATATAATCTATTTCTAGATTACTTTGATTCACTGAGTAATCTATGCTTCTGTCAGTGCTACACCGACTTAAATATTATAGATTTTAGAATACAATTTAATATGTAGAAAGTTCCCCTCGCCTCTAACAACTATTTTCTTTTTTTTCAAGAGGTTTTATTCAATTTTTCCCATTTATACTTCCAGATGACCTCTATTTTCTATTTTAAATTGGCCCTCTGGTGAATATGAAATGCAAATAAGAAAAATACTCAAGCCCTAACTGGTTTGGCTCAGTGGATAGAGCGTTGGCCTGCGGACTGAAAGGTCCCAGGTTCAATTCCGGTCAAGGGCATGTACCTTGGTTACGGGCACATCCCCAGTAGGAGGTGTGCAGGAGGCAGCTGATCAATGTTTCTAACTCTCTATCCCTCTCCTTCCTCTCTGTAAAAAAAACAATAAAATATATTTTTAAAAAAGAACAATACTCAAAAATCAGATTAAGACAAGACAAAATTTATATTCATGCCATGCTTACAAGTTGAACTAAAATAATTGTGTTCAGTTATTTTCTTTCTCCTTTACTTGAATATACACTAGATTATCGATTATTGCAGTATGCTAGAATTACTCATTACCTACATTAATAGAGCAGAATTGCATGTCAATAAAAATACTACCCACATCTCATTTTAGTTATTATCTTTGGCTTATTTCCCCTTAAACTTTTCACCAGTGCTATTAGGAAAAAGCCAAAGGGGAAACTTCGGTTTTTATCTTTTGTTTTTTGACCTTTTTTGCAGAGGGGACAAGTCCCAAAACTTGCTGATGATCATCCAGAGAACCCCTCCAGCCTGTATAATCCTCCTATTGGAAACAATGCCCAAAAAGTAAAGAACACAAACTTTAAAGCCATCTATTAAATATTTTATATTCTTTTATTTGAAACTAAAGCAATACAAACTATAAAAATAAGCTGTAAATCTCCTATTGCAAAATCATTGTTGTGGTAAAATATGAAATTACAAAATGAGTAGAGTCACTAGTTACCCCTCCACCAGGGACAGAATCCCTCCCATAACACCCCATGGTTAATGGACGTTTTTCTTTCATATAAACACTTTGTGTGACAGGGAGTTCTCTGACCAACACCAGGATGTTGGATTGAAAACCTAAAGATAGAAATTAGAAACTGTTCAACAAAGTAACCCCAAATTTGCTTAAAGACAATTAACTCGAGATGTTCTGTGATCAAAAATAACTACAGAAATAATTACTAATGGGTTTAATGAGGTAGCAATATTGGGTAGAGGCCTTGTGGGTGAGAAGAAAATACAACCATCGCCACCAAGGCTTGCAAATATTTAAGGGGCACAGCCTGTAAGTAAGGCTCTGAACAAGACACAGAATTCAAACATAGACCTTGCCCTTGAGAAGCTAACAATGTAATTGAATGGTCAGGGCATATATACAATAATACAAGGTCAATCACAATGTCAAACAAGTGTGAAAAGAAATAAATGTTCACTTTTTATGTTTTGTGGACAAATTTACTTGGTTCCAATGTCCTTCCTACCCTTTTTTCCTTTTGCCTGAATGTTCTGACCTTTGTTTAGATTTGCTGATGTATATGCATTTATTTAGCTTTGCTGAGTTATATGCATCTTGTTCATCTACTTTACTTTTTTTAGAGACCAGGGGAAGGTACTGCTAAAAAAATCCACAGGAGTAGTTACAAGCTGGACTACAAACAGTTCATCCATCAGGGTCTACAAAATCCCCACACTGGCTCAGGGTCAAGCAATAAAGCTCTAGCCTACCGCCGGGTGGGTTTCTGAAAGTCATGCCTCACCAACATCAGACCACTTGGCAGTTTCACTTTCGCTTGGTAAACATTAATCCCATCACTCAAACGTGAGTTGTGAAGAACTGCATTAAGACTGAAGCAGAGTTCTTTACACACAAAGAAGGAAGCCGGCATCTGAAAACATTTAAAAACAAACAGATGAAAATGTTGCAATATGACTTTTTGCACGTTTTACTTGGTCTAATTTGCTTTGGAATCACCATTTTACGTTTCTAAAAGGATTTGTATTTCTAGGATGTATATGACAGCCACCCTGTCCGCAAATCAATATCAAATGCAAGACCTCACTGCTGCGCGTCCCTAGCCTACTAAAATAGTGCTGTCTAATCAGGCATCTCTGTGCAGGAAACAGGCCTTCCTACGCAGGAAGCACAGGAAAGAGCGCTGGAGACAGCAATCCCAGCGGCTTTTTTGCCAGAAAGGACAAAATGGCTCTTCTGGCAACTCCTGACTCAGGAAATCGCTGAATTAAGTAGTCAATCTGCAGAGTAATTTAGCATGTCATCTGCTTCCTGGCAACAGATATTTGGAAGCATTTATATTGTAATTCAACTCTGTCATCATGGGGGTTAGAACTCCTTCTCTCCAAGGACTTCAAGGTCAAAGATTTTCCTGCAGTTTCTACAGAGCCACTTCTTTAAGTTGTTTCTCTCCTTTCCAGGCCCCGACTGTCTGGCCTCCCCCTTTTGATTTCTATCTGGGTCAAGCAAACCTTTGTTTTCAGAGCTAAATATAAGTTGTACGGGGGTGGGGAAAAGCCCATGAAGTGGTGTCCCCAGAAAACACACTTGCAAGTGTGCAAAAGGAGGAAGATGTGACCACACGCCCCAGAGTGACAGCAGCATTGTTCTCTCTCGGGGAGAGGGAACTGGACAAGAGGTCGGTAATGTGGGTTCCCTTTCCTGCTTCATCATGGACTTTCTGTGTAATGTTGTACAAATAATTTTCCTCCCTGCTCCTCCACTTCTCCATTTTGGGGGTGAATGTAATCAGTGCCAGGCATCTTCTTTTGCAGACATTGAAGATAGATGATGGTTTAAAGCCACCAATGCCCTGCATGTCACAAACAAATAGCCCGAACCATGCACACAGGGCGATCAGCAAACACATGTTGTGGGGGATAAGAATTCTGTACATGGATAGAGCAGTTTCTTACAGCTGGTGAACACATGTACCCACAAAGTACTTGAAAGCAAAGCATGTAAAATATAAGCAGCAGGGCCATGTAATTCTTTCTGTACACATACATTTGTAGATCTTTACCACTTGGGGATGATAATGGCTAAATCCAGATGAGGGTAATAAGGCATCAGGGAAGGTAATAATTTTTATCTGGGGCAGAAGTGACTTTGCTCCTCTCTGGTCAGTGGCTCATCAACAGGGCACAAGAAAGTATATCCCAAAATCATGAGTAACAGAAAAGAGATCTCAACCAAATGCCATGAACACTGGGTTTGGAGTCTCTTAGAGTCAAGACCCATATCTTCCAGAAAAAAAACTAAGCTGAGACAGGGTAAGATCTCCCACAAACTTTATGGCCTTTGTCCCTCAGTAATTCTGTGAGGTCAGTAGAATTATCCCATTTTACACATAGTAAAAATGAGACTTAAATAGGCTAAATGATATGTCCATAATTCATCAGGGCACAAAGAGGTGGAGTTGGGATTTTGAATCTGTTTGTCTGATCCCAAACATTAGATCACGCTGTCATCTATGTACTGTTTCTATTATTCTATGTAATTAAGCTTTCTAATTTGTAAGTGGAGAAAAGAATACCTCACTTTATGAAACTGCGACAAAGATCAAAAGAAACGACATACATGAGGGTGCTGTACAGAAACATAGATTGTTTTTCTAGTAGTAATTCTATGCAACAACTTTTTGGTCTCTTCCATATCTTCAGCCTCATTATTACAAACACATGGGGCAATTTTATAAAGGGCCAGAATATGGATCCTAACATAACTGAAATATCATTTTGCATTTCATTGACTTTAATGAATTTACATATTTTGACACAGCTCAATTAAATTTTGAAGTGTTGCATCTCAACAGTTCTTATAGACATCCAATTCTATGTGAATTATGTATTACCTTTAGTTTATTGCTTCAAAGGTCTTATTTAAAAATCCACATATACTTAAAAATTGTCATATTCTTTAAAAAAAATATTGCATAGAAATTAGACTATGGCTAATTAGGTATGACTTCAAATTCATGGGGAAATACCAAACGAGGAGCCTAATGGAACAGAGGGATTTGGTATTGCCCTGATTTTCTTTTAATTTTCTGTAGTTATCACCTCCCCAGTAGGAAGGGAACAGTAATACACATAGTCAGACCTGCCCTGTCCTTCAGGAAATAAGAATAAAACATAAATTAAGATTGCTTATGTATTATTATAAACAGTGTGTTATTCAAATTCACTAACGAAAACATCCACCAGGCAAACTATCCTTAAAAAATTCCTATTGAGAAATAAATTCCAAAGTTTAAAACTACATTTCAAAACTACATAATTTAAATACATTTTTGAACCATCCAATGGAAAATTAGATTGATTCCACATGTGCAGAGCTTGTAAATAGCTCAGCAATTCTTTCACTGTTTCCAGACACAAACTAAAGACCTCCTTTTCTTTCCCTGGTAGAAAATTAAGCTATTTTTTCAGGATCAGGGGGAGAAAATGGGGGAGTGAGGACTATAATGGAGAAATATAATTCACTCAGGACTGCCATACAATATTAGAGATTATGTAAATCTTTTCTTCACAGGATAGAGTTCCCATGAAGAGAAACGTCCACATCCTCACCCCCACAACTTTAAGGGTTAGCACACAGCCATGTGATGAGCTAAATGTTTTGTCATGTTGAAAAAAAATCTTTCAATTGCAGTGTGTGGGTTTATAAGACTCATAGAAAATAGCAGTTTCAGTAAAAGGCACTAAATACTAGTAAAAGAAGAACAGGATTTGCCTTGTACAAAAATATATCTATATTCAGGAGTTATTTCCTTTTCTCATTTTCACACTCTTTAGTTGGAGAAATACGAGGTCATGAGACGTGAGGTCAGAACACCCAGGTTTGATCCAGATTTTGTGACCTCTAAATCACCTTATGCCTTTGATTAAATCCCAGCACCACTCACTCGGGCCCGTGTTTTTCTAACTTAGAATCTCCTGCCACCCATGTTCTGGGAGCCTGGTTTGATAGTGATAAATTACACGGTTGTTGTGAGGATTCATGAGTAATACCTAATATGTGAAGCACAGAACCATGCCAGGATGTGACAAATGCACAATAAGTATGCACTTTTGTTCCTGCTGTTCTTCTTATTATTTAGATAATGCTTGCAAAATAATGGGACCTTCAGTGGCAACCCCAGTACCGTGTCACTTAAAAGTGGAACTAATTGTCCTGCTTCCCCAGATATGAGCACACAGATATCTTTAACATCTTCTTCATTTACTCTCTAGCTTCTGAGTTCATGTAGCATCATCAATTAGTTTGATTGCCTTTAAGAAAGGCCAGAAAACTACCCCAGTGTGGAAACATCCTCAAAGTCTTCCGGGACCCACGGCTGGTGTCTTGGTATTGATTTCCTCTGTCACATTTAAAGAAGGTGTTTAGTAATCACAAACCAGTGAGCATCCAGCCCGGTCATGGGCACTCACATGGCCCCTGAAAAACGCCTGGTAGGGCATGCTTCCAGAAAGGTCTGTGAGCGAGCTTCACCTCAGCACCATGAATAGAGAGTTCATGATGTCAACCTTATAAACCCCCTGCAGATGAAAGGAAGTGTGTGACAAAGGACTACAGACATCCTCTGTGTCCTTCAGGGTCCTCCATGCTTATAAAAGCACTTTCTACAACAGATACTTAAATATGGCTCACACTATAAACAAAAATCTTTTGAAATTATTTTAATTAGCTTTGGGGTTTATTTTATCCATCCTGAGATGGAAGCAGAGAGATTTCTGTTCAAAGAAATTATTGTTTCCCTTCGGAAGTCCTAAGAAGTACAAGGTAAACTGATAGCAAGGCAAGTGGCCCTAACCTCAGGAGTTTTCTGAGCCTCATTCCTTAGACCAGGTACTTAGCATAAAATATTAATGACAATGAGCCAATTGTCATTTCAGAAAATATCTTCAAAAAATACAGATTGTTTCACTAAGTTTTATTGCTCATTCAAAATCCATTTTACACTATTCAATTCTCTCTGAAAGGCCAAAAATCTAAGCACCTGGTATTTATAATAAAGAGCTTACTCTGTGCCAGGCACTGTTCCAGGTATTTTATTATATTAAACTAAAGGCCTGGTGCACGAATTTGTGCACAGGTGGGATCCCTCGGCCTAGCCAGCGAATGGGGCCAATTTGGGCCATCTCACCCAGTCCCAATCAGGGCCTATTGGGGCCGGCCAGCCGGTGGGAGGTACTGCAGGCGGTTGCTGTGGGAGCTCACTGACCACCAGGGGGAAGTTCCTACATTGAGTGTCTGCCCCCTGCTGGTCAGTGCACGTCATAGTGACCGGTCATTCAGTTGTTCGGTCATTCAGTCACGTAGGCTTTTATATATATAGATAATTTAATCCTCAGTTCAATGAGTGTCATTATTGTCCCATTTTATAGATGAGGTTGAGATTCAGAGATGTTAAATAACATGCCCAAGATCACACAGAGCTAGTACATGATGGAGCTAGTATGTAAACCCAAGAAATCTGGCTTCAGAGTTCTCATTCTTAACCACTCAATTATATTACCTCTTTTTTTTTTCCAAAACGAAAGTGAATATCTTTAAAATTTGGGAAATCCTATAGCATATTCCCACTATAATAAAATTCTCAATCCCTCCCTTTAGAATGTAATTAAAGGTAATAATGTGTCCTTGGAACCCAACTAATTAACTTAATGAGCTATAAATCCAATATCTTTCTATGTATACATCACACAAGTTCATCTATAAATGTTTATTTTTATCAAGTATATAGATAGATATAAATATAAACACATACATAGACTATATGCCAGAGAACATTGCTCAATTGATGCTTTTCTTTGCAACAAGTGCAATCCTTTTCCCTAGGGTAATCATTACCATCAGTTACAGAGGAACATTTTTTTTTAAATATATTTTATTGATTTTTTACAGAGAGGAAGGGAGAGAGATAGATAGTTAGAAACATTGATGGGAGAGAAACATCGATCAGCTGCCACCTGCACATCTCCCACTGGGGATGTGCCCGCAACCCAGGTACATGTCCTTGACCAGAATCGAACCCGGGACCTTTCAGTCTGCAGGCCGACGCTCTATCCACTGAGCCAAACCGGTTTTGGCACAGAGGAACATTTTTAAGGGCCCATCATACTGGCCTACACAGAGGATGTGAAATTATGTGAGTTGACATTTAAACCTCAGTCACCTTCTTTTGAGTTTTAGTATTATAAGTCAGTTGTTTGAAACATACTGCTGTTTGTACACTAGGAAGTTACGTGGTTTTGTCTATAATGATTTTGTAGAAACCCCTACTACAATAGATAGCTAAATAGGCATCAAACCTATGATTGCGTTTTTATACATAATGGAAGACATTTATTGATAAGTAGTTATTATCAAATGTTGATGGACTATTTATACACCAAAGTCTCTCAGTCACTTCAGAGGTTAGGGCTGCCCTTTCAGTTGCTATAAACACAGCTTCCTCCGAGGCTCTGTTTATATGTCTGCTTGTCATCCCAGCGCCAGTCACTGGCGCTCCCGTTTTTACTGCTGCTGCTCCCTCATCCTGTTTATAGGGCAGGGAGGATGACCACTGATGCAGAATTATTTTAACTCACCAAAGCCTTGGAGGAACTAGCTAGTTTTGCTTTGTTTTAAGACAATTCATTCCTCACTTGTGCCTTTAAGCTTAATACTCCTTTTCTAAGAGCCAGTCATAGAAATTTCATTGGCCTAAGCAAATATGTTATCAATATTTCAAGGCAAACTATCCCAAGCCTGTCTACTTATAGTCACAAATCTTCTTTGATATCTTCTAAGAATTCTTTTATTTTTAACTATGGGTCTTGTTAGAATCACCTTGAGAGTGTGTGTGTTTTTTTGTTTGTTTGTTTTTTAGATAGGTAGATGATAGATAGATAGATAGATAGATAGATAGATAGATAGATAGATAGATAGATATACAGATGCTTGGGCTCCACACCAATCAATTAAACCAGAATCTCTTTTAAAAGCTCCCCTCTGATTCTGCTGTATAGCCAGGATTATGAACCACTACTCAAAAGTTAGTCTCCATTACAAACAAATATCAAATAGATACATGTTAATGTTTTACCTAAAACTTCCAAACAGTTTTAGGTGGCATGAAATGGCCATATTGGTTAAGTACAAAAAGCAGTCCTCAGACATGGATGGCTGTATTGTATAATAACTTTCATTTCCCTCTTCAGCAGACCCTTGCTTTAACTCTGTCCCTTTAGAGAATGGGATAAGCTAAGGACTAGTTTCCAGAGCCAGTAAGCGGTTCTCAACCTGTGGGTTGCGAACAATGAAAATACATCCTGCATATCAGATATTTACATTACGATTCCTAACAGTAGCAAAATTACAGTTATGAAGTAGCAATGAAAATAATTTTATGGTTGGGGGTCACCACAACATGAGGAACTGTATTAAAGGGTCGCGGCATTAGGAAGGTTGAGAACCACTGCAGCATAAAGAAAAAAATTAGGTTTTGAGCTTTACCATGAGATACCAATGAAAGGGAAGAATTAGGACATTCCATTGAAGTTCAGTGTGACCCTCTCCATAGATCAAAAGACAGCCTTATAAATAAATTATATAATGCCTTCAATGTAAGTATGAAAGGGGAGATCAGAGATTAAGGTTCAGAGGTCTCTCTTGGAAAGTCTGCCACCCACCCAGATATCAAATAGGAATCTTTGATAAAGATGGAATGCTACTGAAAATCAATTCACTTCAACACTGAGTAGAGCAGTCCCTCACTGCAGGAGCTGGCCTGGAGCTCACAGCTATACCTGGTGTCCTCTTGTCAGATATAAATGATTTCACAGAACATCAATACTAGGCAAGGCCACTCTGTGCCCATGATGGAGCAGAACAAAACAAGACCACTCCATAATAATGTCTAAATGCAAAAACATGAGCCTTATCCAAAACAATACAAATGACCCAAATCCTCCTATCCTGACTAACATGAGTTACTGCTGCTGCTTTCCCCTTAGGCTAGTCATTCTTCCTTCTAGATAAGATGTAGGAAGATACCCAATCACAGAATTACTCCCACTTCTTGACAGTATCCAATCCAGAGTGAACTCTGCCTTCCTTGAACCCTCCCCCAAATCACCTAACACAAGCCCAAATCATACAGTTAGTCATTCCAACACCCTCACAGGCCCCATGGTGTGTGGTCTCTCTCACTGGCTGCAATGAGCCATAAACCAATCTTATTCACCTATAAGTGAATTGTTGGTGGGCTCTGCCAGGAGAGTATTGATAATGTTTTCTTTAAACATTTACTGTATGCCACTTCAAGAAAAAATATATATAAGATAAGCCCTAGTATTCCAAGTGTCCAAATGGATGGGGAAGATGTCTAAGAAATGGAACATGATCACATGATCAAGGCTATGTGTCTACATTGGCAAAGTGATGCCAGACCATTCTTGAAAATTGTCACAAACAGGGGATATATAACCTGTGTTTTGAGAGAGAGACAGAATTAGAAGTAGAAGATGTGCACAGAGGAGATAGAATAGCACTTTAAACCATTTCATGACTTAGGGACCTAAGGATTTCATTTTTCTCTGGGTTCAACAATTTCATCTGTTAACCTTTCACTCCATCTCTTTCCTGAAGGTGAATAAATTTGGAAGAATAAAGGCACCTAACTTTTCCCATTTTTCTTCTGTGTTTTGAATAGCAAAACAATGTCCAGTCCATTGTTTAGCCAAGTCCTGGAAGCATATTACAGAAACAAAATAATGCTTTTGTTCTAAGATTGTACTGGATTCATGACACATAGAATTAAAAAATAATAATACATTAAAAGGTCACTGTTGACGTCATCTGGGAAGATGCATATAGTGTGTTTGAAGATTATTCAATTGAATTGGCGAGTCTGTCAGTGAATTAGGCCAATGAAGCAACCCCACTACTAACTGCAGTTGTGTGACAGTCTTGTTCCTCTTTCTCCCTCTGTCTTCCATTTCAGAGATTAATTGGCTGAGATGCTCAGTCAAATAATACATCCTTGTGTTTCTCAAACAAATCACATGGCATATTTTACCTATTCAGCCACTACTTTATCCTTTCTGAAGTTCAGTGAGGTGGGTTTTTGTAGGTTTACTTATTTATTTATTTAAGTTATAGAAATGGCTCTCTTTTCTTTCCAATGAAACTTCATGGAAGCTGTGATGTAGAACAGAATAAAGAGAGTATGCTCTGGTTGAAGTGGGGTGGAGGTGGCTAAGAGTCACTCTCCTCACCCTGCCTTTGCAGCTTTGAGGACCTCTGAGAAATTTCTAGGACTTCAAAGAACACAGTGCAAAAGCAACTGGTCTGCTAAATCACCTCCATTGTTCGTGGCTGCTGCCTATTTGTCAGTCACCGAAACCTGTGAACTGGCAGAAATGGAGACAGGCAAGAAGTGAACTGAAGCTTTGGGGTGTGGGGAGAACATGCGGCAGATGCCCGGTCACATGTGAGCATTCAGAGACCTGCAAAGCTTCCTCCAAACAACCCCCCAACTCCCCCTCCTCCACCCCCACCTCTTCCAAGGTATTTCTACATGTCTTTCAGGTGCTTTCCTGTATGCTCTTTTTCAGCCAACTCTTCAAAAGGTATCAACTTATTTCTCTCCTTTCTTCACCCCCTTCCAGTTCCTTTCAGTGTCTGTCCATTTCAACCC
>NW_005871059.1:13243280-13331602 GCF_000147115.1 Myotis lucifugus | reverse complement strand
CTTTTTTTTATTCCAGATGAATTTTTGGAGAGTTTGTTCTAGGTCTGTGAAATATGCTGTTGATATTTTAATGGAAAGTGCGTTGAATTTATAGATTGCTTTGGGTAGTATGGACATTTTAATGATGTTGAGTCTACCAATCCATGAACATGGTATGTTCTTCCATCTGTTTATGTCTTCCTCTATCTCTTTTTTCAATGTCCAAAGTATGTTTTAAAAAACCAAGTGTCTCCTTCTTTTCTAAAAATGATTTTTTTGCCAGGTTTCAAAAGCAAATGTGGAATATACTTCAAATTGATTGGTCTTCCAATGTCCAAAAAACCATAGTAATGTTCTAAAACACAGGTATTTTCATCAGCACTATTTTAGGCCTAGTTATTTTGGCCACTACAGCAATAGTAGTAAATACCATTTATTATTCCTATCCCCATTTTACAGAGGAAACAACTGAGGCCTAAACATGTTCAATGTCTTCTCCAAACCTGAATAGCCAGTAAGTTCCAGAGCCTGCCTTTGCACTAGGACTTTGTGACCCCAGTCAGGTGGCTTCAGGCCACTCTCCAACACTATCCCCTATTCAAGTCATATTATCTTTGGTGTCCCTTTGATTTGAGATGCTTTGACTTCCACTTACTTAATCAGCTCTTATTTCTCAATCTCTTTGAGAAAACTACAAAAAAATTGCTATTTCTCCTGTATTGTTTTATTATATCTTTAATCCCCTTAAGAGGATTTAGCTAGTTATAAGAAATTGGCAAGTTACAAAGAAACAAGCTTCGTATGGATCCCATGTGACATGTACACTTCAGGTTATTTGTTCTATTATTCCAAAAATAATCAGTGGGGAATCATAAAGTCTAATAGTATATACTGGATTAGAGAATTTAAAATCATGCTGTTTCTTATGGAAATCTATATATATAAAAGCCTAAGCAACTGGCCTACTGGCTGACCATCTGACCGTCTGACTGATAGCTATGATGCGCACTGGCCACCAGGGGGCAGATGCTCAACACGGGAGTTGCTGGGCTGTGGTGACTTGGCAGCTGTGGTTCTCAGGTGACGCACCTGGAACCAGAGAGGAAGGAGCCCAATTCCAGGTACGTCGCCTGAGAACCACTCTCTCACAATCCAGGACCCCTGAGGGGATGTTGGAGATCTGGTTTCAGCCCAATCCCCTCAGGCCAGGCCAAGGGACCCCACCAGTGCACGAATCTGTGCACCAAGCCTCTAGTTTCTATATGAAAACAGAAGGGACATGGAACTGATATCGCCTTACTCACAGTGCATGGGCATTTCTGGAAATGCTTTATGACTCAGTGATGGCCTGATCTACATTTCCATCTGAGGACATCATAGAGCATTAGGCAAAAGAGAACATAAACTACTTTTGTTTCAGCCAAGTGGATGGGTAAATAGTTGAATTACATCAAATTGCTAGTTGTTTTTTTGTTTTGTTTTTTCACTAAATTCAATCATCTATGGGTTTTACTTCTCTAAATCTGTTCCTATGCATAGTCACAGCCATATTTAGGGATCAAATCCATTTTTTATTTCGAGGCTCTTGATTCCTGATTCATTTCAGTCCATATTACATTGGCAGGCATCCACTTACACACACAGGCTGTGCTGCAAATGTTTCTTACTAAATTAGATATTTGGAATGCCAAACACATCTTCTCCATACAATTTGTGTTGCAGATGGTAGTTAGTTTTCCAGTCCAGATAGCAAATGGCTGTGTATACACAATACAGGTGAATCATGCTATTAAGGGGCTTATAGATGCTAAGCTTGCTTTCTAGCACTGTTTCCATGGTAAATGGTATGCCATTATAGAAGACTGGTGTGGAGGCTCTGCTCCCTGGCTGTGCCTGCTCTCCAGGGTGCCATTGGGAGCTTGCAGATGGAGCCAGCATTCTCCCCTGGGGTTTCTGAACTAGGGGATGAGCAGCAGCAGCTTGTCCAGAGGGGTAAGTGGTTCCCATAGAGTGACGCTCACTCCAGAATGCCACCGGAGAAGGGCGGTGGTGGCAGAGATGCTCAGGTGTGTGGCTGTCATTCAGGCCACCTGCCTATCATGCTAATGACTACAGGACAGAGGCCACCTCAAATCAAGTCAGAATTCTGTCACTGAGGAGGAGGGGTACACATAGGCAACCAGCACATGTAATTTCAACTAATTACAACCAGATTAGCTCAACTCTAGATGTTATGCAGAGGGCAACTAAAATCCTTAGTAAGAAATTACACACAAACTTTTACTTCTGGAAACATATAACTTTAAGAGTTAAAAAAAAATCAACATCTGGTGAGCTTCTGAAGCCTTATAGATGTGCCCTTTTAATAGCAGTCACAGGCAAACCAGGATGTATATATTTTTGCCATCTCTCATTCTAGGAAAGGACCTCCACTCTTAACTGACTTGTTTAGGATTCAATTTTCTCTCCACTCTGATTTCAAACTATTAAAAACAAAAGAGCTAATCTATGCTAAACCTGCCGCATTTTCCAATGGAAAACACTTCATGCTCTCTCAGCCCCTCAGGAAGCCACAAGCAAATCAGGTTTGACAGCTGACCTTGATAGAATTTTCCCCCTCTGTTGGATGGGGTGGCGAAATTGACTTATAATAGGAGCATTTAATTTCAAATTTTCCCAGGGTATTCTTTATAGCTCGTGCTTCTCTATTAGTCTATTCCTCACTGATGGGAGAAGGAGGAGTCGAGAATAATGGGTTTGTGACTTGAGCAGATAGAGGAGTAAGTGAAAATGAGTTCAATATTGGACATACTTAATTCATGATGCCTGTGGGATATGCAAAGAGTTAAGCAAATCAAAATTAATGTCTGGCACTTAAAATATCTACATATCTAACTGGAGTTACTTTGAAATTCATAAGGATATGAAAGTGAAAGTCTGGTGCAGATGTGATTTTCCAGGAAAAGAGAAAAAAGGAGAGAGGACAGGGCCTCGGGGAATACTATTATTTAAGCAGTACTTCTCAGACTTGGAGGTGCAAGTGAGTCACCTGGGGTCTTACCACAATGCACATTCTGACCCAGTAAGTCTGGGGTACAACCAGAATTCTGCATTTCTAACACCATCTCCCATGTGTTGCTGATGCTGCTTGTCCTGGGACCACACTTACAGTTCTAAGGATTTTGAG
This sequence comes from Myotis lucifugus, assembly GCF_000147115.1. Taxonomy (NCBI): domain Eukaryota; kingdom Metazoa; phylum Chordata; class Mammalia; order Chiroptera; family Vespertilionidae; genus Myotis; species Myotis lucifugus. Next base: position 13,328,436 of record NW_005871059.1, on the reverse strand, counting down.
GACTACAAATGCAGAAAACACAGGGAAATGGACCTGAAGGAGAATTAGAGATGTAGAAAGGGCAAAAACAATCCAGAGACTGGGGTGTGGAAACCGAAAAAGGAGAGAACGTCAATGAGGATGTGATCACATGCTGGGAAGAGGTCGAGATCAGAGAGACCTCTGTATTTGGCAACTGAGAGGCCACGTAATGATCTTTGTGAAGCAGTTTAGAAGTCTGAAGGCTGACTCACCCCAATGGACTGAAGAATTAAGGAAGTGAATAGAGCGACTATGAATTTTATGTGCTTTTGAGAAGCAAAAGTACCAGTAATGGCCCAGCATCACCTTGGAGGTTCCCAAAGGAGAAGTGGGTGGGCTCCTGTTGGCAAAGTTCCATGTGCAATTATCTCTATTGAAGGGCCTTTGTACCTTGAACAAGAAGGTTTAAAAGTAGCAAAGCATTTATGTGTAATATGTGCTTCCCAGGTTTCTGGGCAGAGGCTTAAATCACAAAAGACAATAAATCTATGCAGGGGGAATCTGTGGATCATGCTCGTAAAATTCTAACCAATTCTTGTATATGCACTTGTGGAAAATGGAGAAAACATGTAAAAATGACAATAGTTGCATTATATTTTGGTTCTGACTACAGGTGACTTTCAATTTTTTCTTAATTAAAAGGAAGAAGTAATTTATCCATGTACATCCTCATTTTAAAATATTTAATAAATATTTTGGGTATGTAGTCAAAAAATCACAAAAAGAACCTAAGACTCTTACTTGCTTCTCAGCTATTGGATACAAAAAATAAGGAAACTTTTTCTTTTCCTTTTCTGAATAAACATGAGAGTAATATGATGCTATGCATATTCTGTGATGATTTATATGGGCTCATTTATTTCAGCTAGTACTATTTCCTTTTTATGTCTAGTCATTGCCAAGAAAATAAAGTTAAAGATTCTATTTATAAAAGAATGAGTGTTCTTACTTGATAAATATAGATAATTCACATCACAATTCACTCTTGGAATCCTTCCCTTCACTTCTGATATTTTTCTTACTCAAAGGCTGTATTTGGAAATCAATTAATGAACTAAGCAAACCTTCAAAATTGTCTTTAAGTGCCTAAGAATACCCTTAGGCACCATTACATTAATACTGGAACTTTTTCTATTCCCACACAATGGCACAAATGTTTCTTTCTAAATTATATCTGAAGGTAAATTATTCAAGTAATTTTCTTAATAACTGGAAAATGGTATTTGTGAATTCATTTATTTAATCACAGACAATTTAATGTAGGCCACATATATCTCTATTTATTTTGTTCTCTTAAAACCAAATGCCTAAAGAGAAATGTGGTCCTGAGAGTCTAAATGGCTTCAAGAAATTGAGTCTAATTGGCTCACGGTGCTTTCTATAGAGAAAGGGTGTGAGCCCACAGCTGGCCATCCATGGCAAGTGAAAAGTAGTTAATGTGTCTCCTAATTACTAGGTGTCATCATTCATAAAGTATTTTTAGACATGTGAGTAGGTCAAAACAAAATTCTCTGTTTCTGTAAGGCTCTGACCTAAATTTCTGCATGGGAACCTCATAGAGAATTTTTCACTCATCACTTCCTATTGTATATGAAAAATCATTATCAGTGAAAATTGAAAGAAAAAAGGGATTAAAAATCAAAGCAACAAATTAGCTGTGAAAGAGAAGGTTCACCTTAACCTACCCCTTCCCAAATTGAGTATTATCACTTCTTGAATCTTTCACTAAGTAGAAAATGATTTATCATCAATGCTTCTGTAGTTGCAAGATTATTGATACTCATACTCTGAATCCCATTACCAATCCATTCTGCCTCCCACTCTTTCCTTCCCTCTGCCTCAACTGGGTACTCTCAAACACCCTCTCTCTCTCTCTCTCTCTCTCTCTCTACCATTCCAGATAGCCCTACAATAATGTTCTAAGCTTAACATCCCCATAACTTTCTTCATCTCTCACAAAACATCATTCCAAAAATCTTCCCCTCCATGCTCTACAGTTTCCAACATCTTTTATTTTCCTATGTCTTTCTTGTATAGGGAGGGAACTTCAAACTGTACATAAGTTATGTGCTCCAATGAGTTTCAGACAGGTCAAATGTCTGTGAACTAGGAAGGAGGTCTGCCTGAAATCTATGTGCATAAGGACCTGAGAAGGCTTCTGCTATAAGAGAAGAGTTAGGTTTGACAATGATTTAGTTGTCAGAGGGGAGAGACAGTTTAACTTTAACATAGTGGTTACTCCCAGCCTAACTCCCTAAAAACTTGTTTTGAGTCTTATGGTGAATAATGATACTCAGGATAAGAAACTAAAAATCTGTTTTACAAAGAGTTTTATCGAGGCACACCCAGCAGTGATTGTGTGCCTATTCAACATAGATACCAAGAGGAAAGAAAGGTACTTTCTGACACTCATACCACAATAGAAGCCTTCCCCTGTAGTACCTGTGGTCTACAGTAGTTCAGCCAAGGCTGCAATGAACAAAGGAGTACATATATTCTTTCAAATTAGTCTTGGGTTTCTTCAGATATATTCCCAGAGGTAGAATCACTGGTCATAGGCAGTTCCATTGTTAATTTTAAATTACAGTTTATACTCAATATTATTTTGTATTAGTTTCAGGAGTACAGCATAGTGGTTAGAATATCATATACTTTATAAAATGTTCCCCACAGTATTTCCATTACCCATCTGGTACCATACATAGTTATCACAATATTATTGACTATATTCCCTATGCTATAATTTACATCCCCTTGACTATTTTGTAGCTACCAATTTGTACTTCTTAAGCCTTCAAATACTTCTTAAAAAGAAGTATATTTTCCTTGTGCAACCTGGAAGAATTCTTAACACCATTTGGACTTCATCACTTTTTGCTATACTCATTCTCTTCATTGTAATTGAGTAAAGTTGACCACATATCATTGAATGAAGAATTCCCTCTAAGGTTCAGAACTCTTCTTCCTCAGAGAAATGGACCTTTTTCACCTGCACCATAACATACTACTGCATGAGTAAGCAAGTGTCTAGAAAAAAGAAAGAAAGATCTAAATATATGTATTAAGAAAGAATTTCAATACATTAACATTCAAGAGTGAAGAAAATTGAAATTTCCTAGTAATGATCATTATGCTCACTGCCAAATTTGTAGGAAATATACCAAGTACCTGATTTCATAATCATTAGCTGTGAAGAGGGAAACTGGAGCAGCAAAGTGTAAAGAAGCTAATAATATGATAGCAGTGAATAAAGAGCCAAAGAGAAGACAAGGGATAAATTATGACAAGGCCTGCTCACTGCATCTGGTGTGTAAGTGCTTATGTGGGAAATCCCATATCAAATTCCAGGTTCCATTGGGTTGAGTTACATAGAGTGCCAGGAGCACTTGCAGGATTAAGACTTCCATGGCCTTTCTTTTAAATTTACAGCCAGGGGGAGAGAAGACTCTGTCAGAGTGCCTGGGCATCTCTGAGTTCATGTAGGATGCAGGAGAGTGATCAGACTATTTATTACTGTTTGAACTTCCCATCAAGACCAGTTTTGCAGGTAGCATTTTTAAAACTGCAAGCACTAAGGCTGACTGACATTCCAAACTCAATTCTCACTCAAGCAGATACAACTTCAGCATTGTCTATGGACTGGAGTTAGGTTTCACCATACCCGGAGATTACCAAGTTATTTGACGTTTTCCACTTCCCTCCCAAACTTTAAATATGTCAGTGCTATTTTTTTATTCCTTCTCCAGTTTAGTTAGTTCTTAAAACTGATACTTTTTAAAATTTCCTCATTAACAAGAAAATAATTTTTTGAAAAAGAAACTCTCAAAAAATACTTCCTAGCTAGATTTAATCAATGGAGTTATGAGATCTCTACAGTGCAAAGATGATACTTCTAAATACCACTTGAAGAATACATAGATGCATGATGTATAATGTCTGTGATCTGAGTCATAGCTATTCCCTGACAGAGACATGAAGATGGCACTTATAGTGGGATGTTCCAGGAAAGCAATAGACAAAAGGAGACCGGGTATCGGTCTGAAATTGACAGCAGAGTGTGATGGAAGGGACTTTCAGAGGTCACACAAGAAAGGCAAACGGGGAAACTTAGTGAATTACATAGATACTCACTCTTAGAGCCTCCCTGCCCATCACCTCTTTACCCTTGGTTTTTGGCCACTTCCCTGACACAGCCTGTCCTGCCAACAGCTGGTGGAGTGTACCCCAGGATGCACACAGATACTGACATGTGGAAGTGGTGGCGGCAGCAACACCAGGTTTGGTTTCAGTCAATAACATGTTTATACCAACTGAACAGGAAGCAGACAAGTTCAGTACAAGTTCAGCTTCCACCCCACCTCTTCCCTCCGCCAGGTTTAAGACGGGTGGCTGGACCTAAACTTCGTTTCAAATTACACCCACACATACTTCAGCTCAATTATAAAGCGAGGTCATCAGCCAGCGTATAAAACATGAAATACAGATCAGAGTTCTGGTGTATATGTTGCCAGGAGATCTAATCACTGGCAAATTCTGTCTCTCGGGATTATAATCTTTGGTTTCACTCCCACTGCTGCCTGCCCAGATGGCCGGTAGGAGGGGAGTGCAGGACCAGGCCCCGCTACATCACAGGCAGAGTATGCTCATCACGTTCTCGGTGACAAACAGTCTGAAGTGACAGTGTGACAGCAAAAGCAGATGGGAGTCATAGCTTTAGTCATTTTCCATATTTCTCCATTTTTTACAAGCCAAGAGGGCTGCTGGTGAAATATGACATGAGATGTCAGTGACCAGGGGCTGTCATTCCAGCAGTAGTGATGGAACAGAGGTGAGCAGGCCCAGTTGGACATGACAAATGTCAGACTAGCTCAATAGTCATACACATAATAAATAGAAAGAGCAAGCAGTCAGGTATTAGGAAGACTGTAGATATTTATATTTTATGAGACCACATCAGCATATCGAAGGTGCCTGATGCAGAAAAGGATTTCCATGGTCAAGTAAATTTGAGAAAAACTGGGTTAAAACTGGGTTAAACAAAGGTTGGCTTTTTTGCGCAGGATTTATCAGAGCCTTTACCATACTATTATGCATTGCAAAAATCCAAAAGCAGTTTCACCATGAAACTTTTATTATGGGCATCTATTAACACCTCATGGCACATGTGTTCCTTTTGATAAATGCTGGACTAGACAAATACTCTATTTGCATGAGAAGCTTTAAGAAAATAAGTATTGGCATTTCTTTCAGCTATATTATTTTAGTTTTTACTATTTATTCAGCTAATTATAGTGCTAAAGGACAAAACAGATGACATAGAAAAACTGATTCAGAAAATGAGAAATGATCTTAAGCAACTAAATGCTGATCTAATAACTGACCAGTAAACCATCATCTGAATGCTTCCAAAAACAGAAAGTAATTTCTGGAAAGTACTAAATATGGTTAAGTAAAGATCTGCAGATGTAAAAGAGCCTAGGAGAAATTGCTAATGAAATTTTTATTTCTTTAATCAACTTAAATGTAGCTTCAGGAAAATTATGTAATTGATCAAAGGTTATACATGAGAATGTGATTATTATATTATCCCCAATAATAGCTACTTCCTCATGTATCAGGATACTCACTTTCTTTAAATAGCCACTGACATTTCAAATATCAGCAGTTAGTCTTTTTGGTTTTTTTGTGTGTTTTTTAATGTAACAATATGGCAGGCAAATAGACTATCACTGATATTTAAGGGGGGAAAAAGAGGCCCATGAACATACTGTGTAATGTGCTTTGGAAAATTTGAAATCTACAAAAGGAAATATGAATAAAATAGTTAACTTTAAATGATAACTTGTTGTCTTGCAAAGAAATGGAAAAATGCTTTTAAATCTTTTAGCAAAGAAATATTTTCATAAATGTAGACCTGAGTAGTTTTCAGAAGTTTTTTGCTATTTAATATATGTTGCAAACTGAGATAAACTCTTAAAGTAAGCATTTTTACATTAAATAGTTATGTAAGCTGTTGGGTTTTAATTAGGCAAATTTTCTCATCCTGAAATACAAATGTGCTTATATGTTTAATACTAATACAATGATGAGAGATTGGGAGCTGGCAAGAGTGCCTGTGAATTGTTGCTGTTGTTACCAAAAGCAGGAATTTTTTAACTTGTTCCCTGGTGACTTAGAACATAGGGTTCTGGCCCTCTCTCTCTCTCTCTCTCTCTCTCTCTCTCTCTCTCTCTCACACACACACACACACACACACACACACACACACACACACACACATGTATATTCTGCTCCTGTTTTTTTCACTTTATTAGAGGTCAAGCCATATCAGTGCATATAAAGCAGCCTCATGAATTTCTTTAAACAGCTGCTTAATATTTTTAATGTATCTCCTTTATTCTTCATTGCTTGAATGACTGTGTAGAGTGGTGAAACAAAGAGCTGCTAATGTAACAAGATAATCAAATGAGAAATTATTTTCTGTTGTATTCTCAGAGATATAAGAAAAAAATATTTTTCCCATCTCCACCTTAAGACAATAGCCAAGCTTGAGACCCAAGTCTGGTTTTCCCTACCACAAGCAGCACATTATGACTGCTATTCAAGGGTGAAAACTGATGATGTGAATCCCCATGAAGACAATTCCTCATCCAGGTTTTGTATGGGAATCTAAATTCATTAAGAAAGACTGGTGTTGAGATTTGAACCTGACCTGCCATGGAGAGTATGAGTATCCTAAGACCTTGGAGAGATCAATTTAGGCGGGGCATTCCCTACTATAGCAAAGAGCCACGTTCCACCTCCATGCAGCATGTGATAGGGAATGGCTGTAGATGTCATAGCTCAGTTTTCTATAAGCAGAGTCTAGGGCAAAGACTAAGGCGGCAAAACTTGGAAGATGCAAGCCCAGGGCAGTAAAGGTAAGAAAAAAGAAGAGGAGACATGGAAAAATGCAAAACAATGTGATGCAATGAGTTACCAGCTGAATATGACTTTAGAAGCCATGGAGAGAGATGGCAAGTTGCTCAGCAGACATATTCACTTGGCATGAGGGTCTTCTCCAGGGTGGCTTGCAAGGATGAATTGTCCACAAGAGCCAAAAAGAAAACCAAACCAGGTAATTGATCTTGGCTCCCTCCTGTCACCTATTTCTCATTGGTCAGGGTTCACCCATAGGGAGGTAACTCTCCTGAACTTCTGTATTTCACCAGCAGCCATCCCATGGTGTCATCAGGAAATCATAACCCACATGCTACCAGACGGTATATCATTCAAGCCTGAAATAGTGGGGCAACAAGGTGCAGGGGGCACTAGCCAAATGAGATGAAGGAGAAGGCAAACGGGAGAAACTGAAAATTCATATAGGTCTGTGTTCCAATACAGTGAAGGGCCAGGCCTGAAAGCAGCAATGGTAAAGACAGCTTCCACCATGCTTCAAAGTCTCATTTTTATGATCCCAGGGATCCAAAACCTGACAGCTTAGAGACTGGGGGCTCAGAGTCCTATTTTATTTATATTTTTGAAGTAAAGCAATGTGACAGCTCTTATCATTGAAAGTTGGATAGGAAATTCATATCGGCTATACTAAGAAAAATGTAGCATAATCATATGGCATATAGTAACTGCTCATTTAACTAATTCAAATTTATTTCAAATCCCACTAACCTTCCTAAAATTAAGTGTACGATGACAGTTATAAAAATTTTGTTGACATTTCTCACTTTGAATCTGGATTAAGGGAGCAAAAATATCCTGAAAATAATTTACCTATGTGTGGGCATTCTCTCCTTCACTTCGCTTTGAGATTTCACTTCCATTTTCTAAAGAGCAGTAACTTAGTTTAGATTCCACCAAAAACTTAATATAAGCTAGACATTGTGTAAAACATTTTCACTTATATTACCTTATTTGATCCACATAACAACCCCTTGTGATAGCATTACTTGCCTACATTTTATAGAATCCAAGTCTAGAAACTGGGATCTTAAAGAGATTGGATTGTTCAGTCACATGTTCCTGTTAAGTAAAAGACAAAAAGTACTAAAAATAATAAATCATTAATAGTTATATTAAAATGAAGAAAACACTAAGAATGACATAGACTATTTTCATTTACCTGCTATGAACTTTAAGAAAGATGTAATAATACCTTTATGAACCTTAAGAAAGATTTAATAACTTTGTAACCAACATGAAGCTAATCCTTTTTCCTCTCAATGAGACACTAGCATTTAAAAAAAATAGAATTAGCACTAAGTCATGGATCGTTTTATACTCTAATTAATAAATCCACCATCTGAAGAGGTCAAATATACATCACAACCAGACTCAGGAACTGCAATTTTAGAATTTGATCAAGTTAAATGTTCTCTAATTGCTACAGATAAACCCAGCATTAACAAGTGAAACAACTGCATATTTTCAGCATACCCCCCCCAACTCTTCAGTATTTATTATACTAGTACTCTGTGTCATATCATGGACTTTATTGAAGGCAGTCCTCATTCTTGAATATGATGCTGAAAATGGGGTTGTTTTTTTTTTCTTCTGCACTTGCTGAGAAAGGGCATAACAAACATGGATCTGAGCACAACAATGAATCATTAAACAATGACTGTCATTAATATTTAATACAACTGGAGCAGGTTTCATTTGCATAATTACCTGCCATCATTTTTGTCTCAGAACTTTGACATGACACAGAGCAGTCACTGGAAATTTTTTTATTATTTTAGAAAAATGTCTTCAACGGTGATAAGAATGTCTTGAAATCTGTCTTGCAAAGATGCCCTTCAGGTTGGTGCATTTGACCTCTCAGAAAGACCAGGAAAGGTTTTCATTTTTATATGTATACGTCTGGAAAATGGAATGCATTATTTGTCAGCACCAACTCTATCACGCTTTCTGTTCAGCTATAGAAGGTTTGGAACAAAAAACAGGCAAATGTGCATGAATGCATTAAATTCAATATATTGCTCTATCTCAAATCCGTAATAAAAATAGTTTGTAGTCAACTGAAGCAATTTTACCAAATTGTCCAAACATAGACAGGAATTCAGCTCCTATCCGCTCCCAGGTTCCTAATGTGTTTGGATAAGCCAAGAAATCATTTTTCTCTTTAATTTTCTGATGAGTATTTATTATAAATGGTATGAAAACAAGAAGGTAAAAACAAGACAGTGAAGATTTTTGAATACAGACTCAAAAATCTCTATTTGATAGTGCATTTCTGAGGCAGCCAAGGTGACTTTTCTTCCATAAAACTAATTACATCACTCTCCTGATTAAAAAAAAAATCTGATGGCTCCCCACTCCTTTTGCCTAACCAAACCCCAGCTTATTCTGGCTATCTATTAAGACTGGAATATATAGAATTGCTCTTGATTTCAAATGATAAATCCTTAGAGACATCTTGCCATATCAGCGATCCAGAGAAATGGAAAAAATGCAGTAGAGCAACAGATAATACTGAATCGTGTACATGATATCTCAAGGCACATTACTGTTTGACTTTATTTTTATAAGTTGATATTAAGACTAGCAAGCAATTGAATTCACAAAATGTAGGTGTTTATATGTGTATTTTCGGGGATTATGGCAGGAAGTAGATATTAGAGGTGATGCTTTCACAAAGATTATAGAATAACGGTATGAAAAGATTGAAAATACTGTAATATTAATAATAGTAGTCACCATTTGTTGGATGTCTACTCTATGTCAGACACTTTATGCTATCTCATTTAACCCTAAACATTTTTCTCACTCTTTAGATGAATAAAGAGGACCTCAGAAAAGTTAAACAAGCCCTAGACTCGAAAGCATCCAACTAATAATTAATAGGACCGGTATTTGAATCTTGGTCTGTCTGACACTATAGCAAACGTACTTTTAAATATGCTAAAAATCTTCCCATTTCAGGCTCATGTGGACCAAGATAATTCCCATAAAAGAGAAAACAAAACTGGGCAATTGGAGATGGTTACCTGAGGGTCTAGAGTCCTGGTCAGACAAGGATTACAGGCAATGTCACCATGTGAGGCTGAGTGACAGGCAAGCTTGTAAGCTGATGGGAAAGGAGTGATTATGTACTACAAAGTACCTAAAGAAGAGACCCAATAGGGTAGAATTTTTAAAAAGACTTGAGCCATTGTTATAATGGCTTAAGTCTTGGAGCTTCTAACCTCCTTAAGATAGCATCCAGGTCTCCTTTCAGAAGAAGCTAGACACTTCCATGCTCCACTCAGAGCCCTAAAGCTTTCCCAGGAAGTCCATAGGTAAAACGGGCCTCTCTTTTTATCTGAATTGCAGCAATATAAAGGGACTCTAAACCTGTTCAACAGGTTCTGAAGATGTAGGAAGTTCAATAACATCAGGACAGTTGACCCCATTTTAAAAACCCTATTTAAAATAACTCTCATCCTTGTCTTTCTCATGACCTTCAGGAGAAAAGGATCTGAAGTTTCCACACAGTAGATGACTATGCTTTGATATCTAAGCCATGATGAGCTCCCTATCAGAGCCAGCGTTTCTACAGCATTCCCTGGAATTTGAAGGACCAATTCATTATCTTCCTCTCTCAACTAGATTCAGAACAAACTGAGAAACATTCACAGGATTCAAAGGGAGGATCAGAAGTCCAGTCTGATTGCTGATGGAGCTTGATTAAAAACAACACTTGGACTTGTTAAAAAAGAAGTCATGGGCCCCAAATGGAGTCACTTTTGCTAAGCCCTCCCAAGACTTACTACCTAGCTTAACTGCAGTTTCAGTCTCTCTCAGGAGTGGAATTTTAAAGCAGTCTGGAATTTCCTGGTTGACAACTAATCAGGTAATCTTCCTAATAATACCCACCTAACTTCCCCTAAAAGAGGTAACCTTGCATGAAAATAATCTACTCTTTTAACTTTCTTGTTCCACTCTCTTTCTGCCCATAAAAGCCTTCCATTTTGTACAACTCCTCAGAGCGCCTTTCTATTACTAGATGTGATGCTGCCCAATTCATGAATCACTAATAGAGCCTTTGGTGTTTAGATTTACTTGGTTGAATTTTTGTTCTTTGCCAAAGGTGCTTCCTGATATGCAGCCTCACCAAGACCACTGACTTTCCAGACCTGACTCTCGTAGTCCCAGCTGTAGAGTTCCTCCTCGCACAGGCAGAAACTGCCCCGGGAGTTTTGCCAAATGGAAAAGAAAATCCTCTTCTTGGCAGGGCAGCTGCAAAAGGAGAGGGCAGAGGAGGTGGCCACACTCAACAAATGACCTCTGCCCTCTTAACTCCCTTCATAGGAGGACCATGATGAATAAATGTCAGATTCTTGCTATCTCACCAGTTAGATAAATCAATCTTCCTCCCATGGGTGGAGTAAGTGATGCAGGAAAAGGTCAGTGCTTGCTAATTCAAAGTATATTCTTGAGCCAGCATGTTCACCTAGATTCTAGCTTCTTGGAACAGCAGAACCTCGGGCCTCACCCTTACTGAATTACAATCTGTTTTAGCAATTCCCCAGGTGATTTGTACGCATGTGAAAGTTTCAGAAACAGTGCTTAACAAAAGCGCTGCACAGAAATCTCAGGAAAAGCCCAAAAGAATATTCCCAACAGAACCCTAAGTAACCTGAGGCCTGGGGACTGAAGGCCATCTTCAGTATTCCTCAGTGAAGCTTCACTTGATGTAGGTAACATAGGATTTTAACAATTTGGAATCTTAAATTATAGCTATAGTTTTAATTGTCTCAAACTAAATGAATTGGGTAAATTCCTGGTCTGCTTTCAGTGAGTCCTTGTCAAGGTAAAGACAGAAAACAACGAAGAAAGCAACAGAATACACTAATTGCATTTCTTCACATAGGAATCCTCAGTTACAAGTGTGCTGAATCACGTGGCTCAGTGGTTGAGAATCGACCTATGAACCAGGAGGTCACAGGCTCAATCCCCAGTGTGGGGTGTGCAGGAGGCAGCCAATCAATGATTCTCTCTCATCACTGATGTTTCTATCTTCCTCTCTGAAATCAATAAAAATATGTTTTTTACAAAAAGAGACTTACCGTCAAATGGAAGAACCCAATTGACAAATCCTGCTTCGTGTCCATCACACGAAGCATTCTTGTGGCCAACTTCTGGCTTCACTGAATCTGTACTATGTGTTCTTTATTTTATAGGCAGCTTAGCATTGGAAATCCAAGTTGAGAACTCTTGATGGCCAGTTTAGAGCTTATTGGCAGATTCATATGTGAGCCCCAGTTATAGTATTTGATAACCCAAATACTATATTTAATTTTCTATCTCACAGAGTAGTTCAATGATGCAATCAGTTTTGTGACTTTCATATATACCCATAATCAAAGTGCATTTTAACCACACTTGTTGGTCTCTCCCTCAAGTGTCATTGGTAAATTATTGACTACAAGAGACTCTTACCTCATGGCCACAATCCACGCTGTGTTTGAAACATTTCAATCTCAGATTGCCAGGGTTGTTTCTTCTTTTTAGGGCTCAGCAGAAGACACTCTGCTTTGCCACCATCATGCTTTACTCTCCTGAATTCTGTACTATTTGTGAGCTGTTAGGTAATCTTCCTCATACCATTGATGGCAAGGGAGATAGATGGGAGAATTAAGTCTTCATGCCTGGCACTGCCTATTAAAGAGAGAGAGATTGGAAAGTGGTTGATAACAAGGGAAATCACTAACTCTTGCTACCCAGAACTGAACGGATGTGAACTGGCACATTCAAAATGAGCCCTTCAGTTTACTTAACATTCTACTTGGTCCCCAGTTAAGTTTCAGAACATTCTGATATTGCTTGTGACTCTTTCCTACAAAGTCCAATAAAAACTATTCAGTATTGGGGTGCCCAATAGCATATGGTATATAACTTTTGGTAACAGGATATGTTTCCTGTCAGAATATCACCTCAAGGAATTTTAGCATTAAACTATTTTAGAAGCAAACAGGAGAGAGAAAGATGAACATGTAATTTTAACTTACTAAATGCTTTTTCTTCTTAAATGAAACATGTCAAAGACCCAGATTATTTGAGGGGGAAAAAATCATTTTCCTTATGTGATGTTCTTTCTGTGGATATTTCTTTGTTCTGAAACTAATTTTACCTATATCAGCATAGCACAAAGAAAATTTGATACTCACTAATTATATGAATTATTGGATAATCCCAGGCCCAAAGAGCCTTTTGGATGATTTGATTCAGAAATGGCATGAACTTTAGCAGGAAACTAAATAATGCCATGAACTTTAATAGATGGAGTATGGCGTTAAGTTATTTGTATTGGTTGTCTGATTTTTCTGGGAAATTTATCCTTTTCCATTTCATCTTAGGTGGTATAAAATAAGCCAAGTTGTTTTAAAGTTTAAAATGATTACTTATAATTCTGAAACAATTTTATATACAGAGGAAACTATGTTTAGCAATAATAGTCAAGCAGCTAATGGCCCATTATCTAATACTTTGAGATAATGCATTCCACTTACATTTTGAGTAGCTATTTGGCTAAAGCTAAGATGGTATATACTTTAGTTCTATTTTTGGCCTTTATATACAACACTGATACAATGGCTTTAACTGTATATTTGAAAAAAAACCAACCCTGAAAAGCTAGTGTTATTGTAGTCAAGTTCATTTACAGTATGATAAACTATTATTAGTAATGTCAGAGAAATAATGCAGAAAGTTATGTTTGAGCAGGGTTTTATTATAGCTCACTAAAAGGTCTATGTCCGTTTTCTCATTTGCTTTCCATAACAATTCTGTGAGAAAAACAAGTTAGATAGCACTATTTCTTTCTTTTAATTTTTATTATTTTTTGGGAAACATGCTCAGAAAGGTAACAGGACCTGCCCAAAGTCATACAGCTCATGATGGATTTGGACACAGACCTGGCGAGGTCTATTGGCTTCTTGTCCAATTCTATGGGGTTGTGGCAAAGGCCCAGAAGACATTTCTTACACAATGATTGTAGAAGCTCAGGAGAAATAAAATCATTCTATTGCTGCTTTGAAAATTTCCTAACCAGATTACCAAAGAATCTTCTTTAAGGTAAATAGATGTGTCAAAAAGAAGAAATTGAGGAGGTTGTTAATTTAGTAAAAAAAAAAAAAAAAATCTTATGAAGGTTTTTAGCATAGCACACAAGATATAGTTAACTATAACTTAGAAAAATAATTCCTTACACCTACTCAACCTTTTATATTTCAGAAAGCAATTGTATATATGTTATCTCATTTAATGTTTGAGATAATCCTATTAGTTGATAGAACAGAGGGAGAAATGAAGCCTCAGAGTGTCTAAATGACTGACTCAAGGTCTTCAGGTGTCAGAGCTAGAGCCTGAACACTGATAGACTAACTTAAAGGATGAGGTTCTGCCGAAACCGGTTTGGCTCAGTGGATAGAGCGTCGGCCTGCGGACTGAAGGGTCCCGGGTTCGATTCCGGTCAAGGGCATGTACCTGGGTTGCGGGCACATCCCCAGTGGGAGATGTGCAGGAGGCAGCTGGTCGATGTTTCTCTCTCATCGATGTTTCTAACTCTCTATCTCTCTCCCTTCCTCTCTGTAAAAAATCAATAAAATATATTAGCCTGAACACTGATAGACTAACTTAAAGGATGAGGTTCTTTCCACTACCTCATAATTTGTTGTCACCTTATATAAGGTAAGGCCTAATGGAATTAATCAGGTTTAAGTTTCTTTTCTGTAATTTTTCTTGTTTCTCCTACCCAGATTTTTCTTGTACCACCAAGAGACAATCAACAAATCCAATGGCATGAAAATGATCAGCAAGGGAAGTTAGGCTGTAGGTACTATGCCCAAGGGTATGGACTACCTGCCATGGTTGTAGTCCTCTGCTCTGAATAGTCATGGCTTTCTACTCAAAGAAGTTCTCTCTTGAAACATACCATAATAGACATTTGCTGTCCTGCTTTTGGAGACAGTCCAAGTCTCCTACTCATTTGACAGGGCAGATTCTGAATCATGGAAATGTTTTATGAATTAATTTTCACTGACAAACCCACTAAAAATGCCTGACTTGAAAGAATGATACTTGAAAGAGATTATCCACATCCTATATTCAGGCTTCATTTCTTCCTTTTTTTTTCTTTAGTCCTGAAATGTTGCCTGTGATGATTTACAGCTGATAGCAATCTGAAAACCATAAGGAGGAAAATATTTGTATCTCAAGATACAGAACGGAAAGTTTCCAGACATTACCCTATCCATTTGTAAAGATCTGAGGCAAACAAGACATAATCAAGGAATGTGAAAGAGAACATGTTTCAAGTGTCTTTTCCATCTTATTTTTCAGTAGGCTGAGCATGCAGCAAGAACATCTATTATACAGACGATAAACTTGTTTATAAGTTTTCTGCAATAAACCTTTATTTCTATGAGTACATTACTCATTCAAAAGTTCTAATAACCTTACATGCGAATTTTTATTCTCCCAGTAATCTTAATTACCAGTTTTATGGCTATGTGCTCAACTGTCACTATACAATTTGCAAAGAAAAGCTTTTTTGAAATTATAACTTTCTTAATTTTAAGGAGTTAATAAACTTGAAAGAAATCTTGACATGTATTATTTAATTTGCTCAAAGCTTCCTCCCCCCACCCCTTCATAATGGTACCCGCTGGCTTATAACAGTGCTGGAATTTGGTCTCATACTGTTTGCCACCTGCTTTAGATGACATTCACAGCAACTCAGTTAGAAGATAACACAGTCCTGGAATGTTGTGGGTTGCTACCAGCCTTACCTAAGCCAACCATAGGCCAAATTTTGTATTTGGGGGGAAATTATAAAGGAAAGCATGTTGCTTCTTCTCATTCTGAGATAGGTATTTGGAAGTCTCTTAAAAGTATTTTCCATTCAGTCATTTACTCAATTATTCATTCAAGCACTCATTAAGCACCTACTATATGCCAAACTGAACTCAGCCAAGTAAATAAATTATGAATTAACTATAATTTTCCTCCCCAGGCCCTCCACCACATCCCACACTGATAAAGTGCAAAGAACTCACAGTCCAATGGAAAACAATCCTATATAATAAAAGCCTAATATGCAAATAACCTGAACAGCAGAACAACTGAATAACCGGTAACTATGACATGCGCTGACCACCAGGGGGCACGCATGTAATATGGTGGGCATCGGCCACAGCAGGATGGTGGAGCAGGTGAGTGGGGGCACCAGACCAAGGTGGGGCACCGGTTGCTGTCATTAGGGCGAGCCTTTGGTGATTACTGAAAATTCTTTGCTCCCTCGAGCCGTGGTCCCACCTGGCGCTCACACCTCCTGCTGGTGCCAGAGCCACCGTTCACACCTGCTACTGGTGCCAGCCCTAATCACTCTGCACTGTCAGCAGGTGTGAGTGGGGCCAGTGTAGTCAGCATGTGGGAGTGGCGGCAGCGGGAGTGAGGCTGCTGGCAGACAGGGGACCAGGGGCCGCGGCAGGAGGGGCCAGGCGGGGGTGCGGAGAATGGGCCTAGACCTGACCCTGTGCCCATTGCAGCCTCACAGCCCACAGTTCCTTTCAAGGTGCACGAATTCATGCACTGGGCCCTAGTTAATTATAATGCTACTTGGTAAGTACTAAAGGAGAAATGAGCAGCAATAGGAGTAGTGCAAATTACTTTGAACTTGCAATATAATCTTAGAATATACATATTCTACATTTAGAATATATAATTTATATATAGGGTGTGGCAAATGCAGGTTTACAATTGTTAGTATGACAAATAATACAATAATCAATAATATAAGAATAAACTGTGTTTCACATACAACAGTAAATCTACTTTTGCCCACCTTGTATATAATTTATAATTTTTATATATAATTTATAAAATGTTATATACAATCTAAAT
The DNA here is from genome assembly GCF_000147115.1 of Myotis lucifugus. Taxonomy (NCBI): domain Eukaryota; kingdom Metazoa; phylum Chordata; class Mammalia; order Chiroptera; family Vespertilionidae; genus Myotis; species Myotis lucifugus. Next base: position 13,311,534 of record NW_005871059.1, on the reverse strand, counting down.
ATATATGTATAATATTATATTATATTGCCCACCAGGGGATTTCTAAAATGAAAACTACAGGTTCGTTCTGTACTCTCTCTGATCCTCAGTTTTCCTACCCACCACCATGAAGCTAATGCCTTCATCTGAGGACTTCTTCGAAAAGATACTATTAGGAGTAAACTTGAATGATGCATGACTTAACTTTTTTGTAACACTCCACCTGCAAAAATATTTATTGATTTTATTTTTTTGATGTAGAAAATAGCTAAAAGCTAAGATTACCTACTAATTTTGTTACATGATTTCCTGTTCTTTCAGAATGTTGAAAATGCCCTACATATGGCAAATTCTCTCATTCCAAAAAAAACAAAACTATTTGTAAGTAAAGAAAATCTAATTTAAATTTTAAATTATTTTATCCACTCAAATGTGTTTTGTAATAAATTGATCTTGTTTGAAAACTGCCATTCTTTGTTTTTATGAATTTAAATATGACGTTAGAAATGACAGTGTGTGTGTGCGTGTGTGTGTGTGTGTGTGTGTGTGTGTAAAATCTTAGAAGAACAGGGGTTGCATTTTAATGCCTGGTTTAATTCAATGCCATGAAGAAAATATTTTCATCTGTGTAGTGAGCTGGATTCATCCAACATTTAGGTAAAAAGCCAGCCTTAGCCACTGCTTGGTTCTTGTAATCATCATTCTCTTCCTCCTCATCATTATCCTCCTCCTCCTTTTCCTTCCCCTCCTCTTCCTTATCACCACCACCACCACCATCATCATCAATATTATCATCATCACTACCATTTATCAAAACTTGGCTAACTCCAGGCACAGTCCTGGACATGTTATACATAATCCTCACAACAGCCCTTCTAGGAAACTGATACTTAGATCTAGTACTGCCTATGCAGCTGCTAGAGGAACAGCACTGGGATCACAGAAAAGTTAAATCTAAGTACCAGTAGTTTCTTAGTGGAGGCAGAGTTGCCTTGTAACTCAGCCCAGATGCAGGACAGTACACGAGCAGGGCTTTAGTGCATGCTACCAAGCAAGCACTGGGCCAGCAGACTCCCCGTCCCAGCACTCACATGACCCCAGCCTTGTGACTGGCTCCCGCATTGCTGGGGCAGTGTGATGAAGGTCTTGGAGAAGAGCAGCATGTCCTCCGAGAAGGTCATCTTTAATCCTCCAATGGCTTCTCTGTGCCTCTCTGACTCAAAGGCTAGTTTTGCAGGAGCCCTCATTTTTTTTTCTCACTGCTTCTCTCTTCCTCTTACTAACTTTTTAAAAGAAAACTTAATTTTACAGATCAGATGCTGTCATTTCATAGCAATCTAAGAGGTAACTGCAGATGGTCAGAAGGTGCCAGAAGCAGTTTCTACTGGCTCCTCTCCCTCTGATCCGGTAACAAATGTTGCCACCTGTTATCAGGGAGAAGCTCAAGAACAAATTCCATGATTGGAATTAAATTGCTTTAGCTTGACTACAATTACTTGTTTTGTTGGGAAAAAATGTATGCAAGTCACACAGTTTACTGGATTTTTATTATCCTCTTACTCCTGTTTCATTCTTCCATCTCCTCTCACCTTGCCCCACATCATTTTCTGTAAGAGCACCCTACTCTTTTGTGCTATAGAATAGAAAAGGCCCTTAATATTAGGGTGGGTTTTTTTTCAGCTTGGAGTGTGGGTCATCTTTGCATCCTTTATTGACAATATAACTTGTCAATAAAGTTACTCAACAGTTTCTTGAACTGCATTCTTTTTTGGTGGTTGTTGTTAATTCTCGCCCAAGGATATTTTTCCATTGATTTTTAGAGAGAATAGAAGGGAAGGGGAGAGACAGAGACAAACATTGATATGAGAGAGAAACATCCATGCCTCGAGCCTGCAGCCAAGGTATGTGTCCTTGACCAGAATCAAACCCAGGACCCTTCAGTCTGTGGGCTGATGCTCTACCCACTGAGCCAAACCAGCCAGAGCTTGCACTGCATTCTTTATGGTATTAAGACAAGGTAAGAAAGATTTACTTTCTAGAGCCATAGGTAACCACTGATATAAAGTACTATGTTAAAGGTTGCTCATTTTAACATTAATATAACAGTTTGGATTCCTTTTCTACATGGAGCAGTGTTGGGATTGCTAAGGCAGCTGCATTCTTTCTAGAGAATAGCAAAGATTCTTTGAAGCATTCACAAACTTGTAGTCATTTTGAAACAACAAAAGGCCATTTGAAAAGGGTTCTAAGCTGCAAGTGTTTCCACGGATGCTTGAGGATAATGGGCACAGATCCACACTCCTCCATTTATAGTTGATTGATTCATCTCTTTTGTGATTCTTCTTAGTGAACCAGAAGAGAGAAGGTACATGAGGTGAACATCTACTGAGTCATGTGGGGAACATTTTTGCCTACTTTTCAAAGAAATTGTTTAGCCCACTGAGTTCAAATACAGGGGATTGTGGGAGTTAAATGGATTCACAAAGCACCCATGGATGTATTCAGCCCAAATTTGAGTCAAAGAATCTGACATAATTCATATTACACTTTTGTTTTTAGTCAAAGAGAATCAAATTATTGCCTTGTAATTCTCTGAGGGTTTTTTGAGTTAAATTACCTACTTTTTAAAAAAGTAGAATAAATGCCAAAGTAAAATCTTTTTTTAACAAAAAACAAGCAAATAAAACAACAATTCTAATCAATGATTTCTAAGTCTTCTGATCACTTGTTCATCCAAGCTCCTTGCAATGGCCTTCCAGACTGTGGGATCTGGGCTTTGACCCACACTCCAGCTTCACCTCAGGCCCTTTCCTTCTACCACACAGGCCACCTTGCAATTTCTTGACTTTGCCAAGTTCTTATATATTGTGAGCCTTTGCACATTATGTTCCCTTTGCTCTAGAGCCATAATTCTCTCTCTCCCCACCAACCCCAACCCTCAGCCCTACATACTGGCTCCTTCAATCCATAAGTCTCACCCTAAAATGACTTCCTAAAACAGGTCTTCTTAAAATTTTAATGCAAAGTAATCCAACACCAGCAAGCTATTTATGGAAATTGATAAGATGACTGTGAAATGTATAGGAAGATGCAAAGGGCCGAGAATACCCAAGAGAATCTTAAAGCAGATGCACAAAGCACTAATGATAAAAGGTAAGAATGATAAATTGAAATACAATAAAATTAGAACTTCTCTTCACCTCATGCTACCATTCAGACTATTAAAAAAATAAGCTACAAATAAAGGGTGTTCCAAAATTCACGCGAGAAGTAATTTTGATAGAAAACACAGGTTTATAATTTAAAATTGTACATTTTTATTGATTCATAAAGTATACAGTATAGGGTTATGTATGGAGTAGCATATCGGGTAAATGGCCTCCACGGCTTTGCTGCACATATGCACTCTTTTGTTATTGCCTGAGCAGCCACATTTTCAAAGAATGGTCCAATGATGCCTCCAGCCCAAAATCTGCACCAAACAGTGACACGTTGTGGATGCATTTGTTTCTCAACAATCACTCATGGATTTTCTGAACCCCAAATGTGACAATTTTGTCAATTAACCAAGCCATCAAGATGAAAATGAGCCTCATCGAAATTCAGCCACATTTATGCAAAACGGTCATGGAAAATTTCAACAAAAGAGTGCATATGTGCCAGCAAAGCTGTGGAGGCCATTTACCTGATATGCTATTCCATACATAACCCTATGCTGTATACTTTATGAATGAATAAAAAATTTACAATTTTTAATTATAAACCTGTATTTTCTATCAAAATTACTTATTGCGTGAATTTTGGGACACCCTTTATGTGTGTGCATTTGAGTAGTCTTATATGCAGAATATATAAAGAATCCCTATAAATCCATATAAAAAAAAGACAACCCAGTAGAAAAATGGGCAAAAGATTTGAACAAGCACTCCACAGAATAAAATGAACAAATGGCCTATCTTTCCTAACCTTAAGGAATAAGCTATCCTATTTAAGTAATAGATTAGAATGAGGGCAACGTGCAGAGAAGTCAAAAGAAGCAAGATGGAGAAAGTCAGAGTTTTGAAACCAAACTCAGGCCCCTGGATTCAAAAGTTTCTTTTTTTTGCTTCAGAGAGCTTATTTTGGATTTCTGTTATTTGCAACTAAGTCTCTGTCTACTATAGACCAGAAAACAAATACACCAAAAAATATTCTGGGAAAATTGAAGGTAACGGCCTGTGTATAGTGAGATATGTCTTGATCAGAAAAAATTTAAAGATTTTCCAGATTGCTTTAGCAGATTTATTGCTGTTCACAAATTGTTTTCATTGAGTTGATATGATGATATCTACCACACTCGATTCTTTCAGATAAATTATAAATTAATCATTTGCTTAAAAACCTACGTAATCTCTTTGCATACCTACTAGAGTCCTTTTAACCATTTTACTGATCAACAATATCTTCATCAATAGAAGTTTGGAGAAGGAAAAGGGGATAAAATTCAAACCAGTCATTTCCACAGTTTTTATTGACTTTGTGAAACTGTATTAAGAGTTAAAATGAGTTTATATGTGTGCATATGTGTGTAAAATTTCACTTTTCACCAGTTATAGTTTCTTTTTTTTAAAACTATAAACAATGGTTTTCAAAAATTCAGAAGAAAATTGAACAGCCACAGGAGCCACAGCAATCCATCTTCAAACAATGTCAATCCAACAACACATGAATCATATACCAACTGAGTCAGTCAAATCAAGGACCTTGTTAAGCTGGTGATTCATCATTAAACTGAATTCATGTGCATGCTTTCTCATCACTTGAAGGCAAACACGGGAGATTAGATTATTTTTTAAGTGCATCTTCTTGACAAACACACAAGACTTGCAAGTGAAAATCGTAATTTCGTTTGATGCCAAGTTTCTCTAAAATAAATCAAATGTCTCTACATAACACAGACTTAGTCATGTGTTTCAAAAGCCACTGAACGGTCTCAAGCCACAGGGCAACCCAAGAGAGAAACCTGAAATGCCAGGTCTTGGCCTTCTACTACATCAGGGACTAATTGGGGATGTTCCATGAAGAAAGAGGGAGCACTAAGCTTCTCTTATCTTCTTGTGCAATGTGAGCAAATCACTGTAATTTTCCTGAACCTCAGCTTTATCGTTCATCAAATTAAAATGAAGCAAACCAGCCTACATGTCACATCAGGTGACAATTGAATGCATGTTTTGTTCCCTATACCACCAAAAGGGAGTGGGGGGAAAGGAAAGCATGTCTACTCTGGCCAAGCCCCAATGTCTATAATTCCCACTTGTTCCTGCTTTTGCATTAAGGCATTTGTTCTCAACCCTGCTGCATGATAGCAGCCTTGGAAGCTTTTAAAAATATTGTTATCACCTTGACTGGATGGCTCAGTTGGTTGGATCATCATCCCATACACTCAAAGGTTGCAGGTTTGATTCCCAGTCAGGGCACATTAGTATGGGAGGCAACTGATCAATGTTGCTCTTTCACATCGATGTCTCTCTCTCTCTCTCTCTTTCTCTCTCTCTCTCTCTCTCTCTCTCTCCCTCTCTCCCCCTTTCTCTCTCTCTGAAAATCAATAAATATATCCTCAGGTGAGGAATGTATACCTAGTATATCATACCCAAGCCCCATCCAAAACCAACTAAATTACAATCTCAGGAAGTGAGGCTCAGTCACTCACTACTAATTTTTTTAGAAGCTACCAGGGCAATTCTGATGTGTAGCCAGGTCTGAGAGCCAGGAGGACAGTTGTTCTCATGATGTGGATTCCATACCAGCAGCTTTTGCATCACCTTCAAACTTGTTAGAAATGAAATTCTTGGGCCCCATCTCATAGAGACTGAGTTGAATACTTTGGAGGAAGGATTCAGAAATCTGTTCCACATTTTAACTAGCCCTCCAGGGGAAACTGATGTAATGAACGTATAGAACATTGCAATGGAATAAGGTCCAGTTAAAACTCAGTGTTTATCTAGAAATGGTAAAATGTTAAACCGTTACTGGCACTAGCACTTTAGATGGAATTAGTTTACCATTTCAATGTATTAATCCTTTAAAGTATCAAGCTGGGCTTGATCATCACTAGGGTTAGAGGGAGCGTGGGCACAGAAATCTAAGACATAAGGCTTGCTGCCAAGCATGATATAAGCTCTTTGAGGAACCAGGTCTACTGTTGATTGGTTATCTGAAACCTTGTCAAAGCTACAAAAATAGCAAGTCGTAGGCATGGCCTGTGATTAAAGAAATAGGATCCCATGTGAAGACCAAGTCCTTATAACCTGTTACTACTTATATGGTTGAAAACCACCTTCATCTTCCATCTTTTGGAAAGCAAGTCATTCCTCCTGCACATAGGATGGAGGTTGGATAATGCAAAGGATGGTAGGCATTGCCAAACATGCATTAGTGACTTCAGTGACTGGTGGCCTGTGAATGTCCACACCTTCTGGATTAGTGTAAATGTAAATTTAGTGTAAATTCAGCCTAAAAATAAAATGTCATCCTAGACAGCTAGTAATGCTAAAGAAGTTATTAAAACAGATCCAGGAGACATTACCAAATGAGCTCACTTTAACATGTGTAGTTGTGGCTTAACCCCTCATTTGAGCACTAAATTAATGCCTCTTACAGACACAGTTCATCATGATGAATAAGAGGAAAATATCCATTAAGGATCTATCACTAAGATAAATTACAAGTTCATTTACTGCATTAATAGTTTGCAGACCTTTGAAATCAACTTATACAGAATAGTGCGCCAAGTAACAAAGGGACAAGTAAGCAATAAAGAGACAGTGGGTGTGGGGGTCTGTTATCAGGAGAAAGGAAAAGTGAAGTTTTTACAGCCTGAAAAGAAAAATCAACATGAGTAAACAATTACTTATAAATGTAAACATGATTAATTTAGAGTTCTAAAATTTTATAATATGATAATACAGGAAGTAATAACGTTTAGTCTTCAAATCAATTTTCTCTTCTCTGCTTTAGATATGAATAATTCTGGATTGCCACCTCTATATATAATGAAGTTATTGTATAAACTCTGAAATTTAAACAAAATATCATCACCTAATATGTATTGAGAATTGATCATTTTGCCATAATATTTGGAACTCTAATTTCCTTAGAATTTATTAAAGACACTTTTAAAATCCCATTGAAGGGCTAAAATGTTTTATAGCCATTATTCTTTTAATTATATTTTTATTTTGGCTGTTACACTAATTATTATTGTAATTAATTTTTTTTACTACCAGTCCTCATTTTAACGAATTAAATGTTATTCCTGATGAAAGAAAAGCAGTTTAATACAAATGAAATTCAGTGGAGCCTTTATAAAGTTAATTTTTCTCCAAGGATGGATCTTAAAAATGCCTAAACCTCATAGATGTAGAGCCATAGTCCTGTCATTTTAACTTGAACGCTCAGTGACCCAAGAAGAGGATTACTAGCAGCTTTATTAGGCAAAAGAATATTGTCCTGAGTCTAATAAAATTCTTACTGTCCAATCAAGTTTTCAGCAATTGATTTCATCCTTTCTCCTCTTTCCAATTTTATAGCAGAAAGAATAACCTTTCAATGTGGGTCTCCATGGAGCCCAGCCTGTTCGAGCCAGAGCTTGGCATTGCTTTGAAATCAGCACCCCGTTCCTATCCTTTGCAGGTAAATAAAAGAGTGGAGAGCATTTTCCCTTCTTAGCAGATATCACAGTTAGTAATCATAAACAGGTGTGATTATTTGATTAATTTCTTCTTTCCCAATAGACCATATGTGCCTAAAAGAGGAGTACAGATTTTAGTTTGCACACTGCTGTGCCCTGCTCTGTGCCAGGTACTGACCTGGCATCCACTGTGTATCTGTTGACTGAATAAATGAAAATTTAAGCTGGGAACAGAATTGCAAGCTTTATTATGTTTGCCTCGCCATTAATCCAAATGGTGGAAATGAAGACAGAGTAGATCCTGATTCTCATTTATACTTTGGTTAAGTTATTTACATTTTATAGAATATTGTGGTTAGAAAAGTATGCTTTGATTTAGTAAGAAATTGGTGTGTTTACCATTATTTGTTAAACAATGAATATGAGCAAGTCACTGCGTAATACTAAGGAGTGTGTTAGCTACACAATAATAACAAGGGAGTAGGACATGGAGGCCTAACCTAGAGGAGCTGAGGGACTTGACAGGACAACAGGCCTCACAACCAAATTATATCCAAAATTTGGAGACGTGCACTTTTACTCCGGGATTCTGCCCCACCTGGAGAATGCCATAGACATGGACATAGACTGTCTGATCTTTCCCTCTCCCTCCTAAATTCCCTCTCTTACACTCACCTCCTTGGCCCTCAAACTGTGGAGAGCTAAGGGATAACCAAGGTTACTCCTTTAGATGAAAAGCTCATATTTTCCTGTTTCCTGCCTTCATCTCTTGACAGGGAACCTTGGCATTTGGGTTCTGTTTCCAGTATAGATAAGTGAGAATATCCCTCAATCTTCAATCTTTTAAATAATATATATTTTTAAATGATTAGGGTGTCAAAGGCATTAGAACATTTTTCTCACTGTAGGAGAAAGAACAATCCAGCTAGGTAGTCAAGTACTACTCATTCCTCATCTAAAGAGGAGGGCAGTCCACAGGTGTAGCGGGGGGGGGGGGGGGCAGGGGGGAGGGTATGAGGCAGGGTCACTCCTTTCTGGCAGACCCATGAGTCTCCTCTCTGTGCTCTTTGGCCAAACTCCAGGGTGTATCTGGCATCCAGTTCTTACGCTGATCACAGCACATTCTGCCTACCTTGCCCTGCACTTTTCACATGAAGAATTCCAGATTCCCAAATTACCTTTCTCTTCCCATTCACCCCCACCCATCTCTCTGTACCCAGATCTGGGATATCAAGCAGGCTAATTTACAGAGATAATAAACTGATAAGAGCTAAAGGAGTTGGTCAATGGAAGTGTTTGTGTTGGAAACCAGATGTAATGCCTTAAGCACAGAGAAGCAAATCTCTAAGGTGACATTTCAAGAAACACAGGGTAGGAAAGTACACTGAGTCAGTGAAAATATGAGAATATCAGGGGCCAACAATGGTGACTATTGGATTAGGGGCTGCAGTCCTTGGAATACACAAATACATAAAGAAAATCAGTTTACTTGGTAGTATACATAAAACTGGTGAGACACACACACAAAAAGAAACAAGTATTTGGGAAATGTGACTAAAGCAAGGGAAGGAGAGCTGGGCCATTTTGGCTGGTCCATTCCCTACTCTTCACATCACCACTGAATAAATGCACTCCATTCGCTCCAACACCCGAGTACTCACCCCTCAGCCCCTCAGCTAGATCTCCCTGCAGTCCAACTTCTGCCTTTTCTTAAGACCTAGCTCTTAGTGTAGGCAGTTTGAACTATGTTTATTAACTTAAGCTACAGAAAACCCCCTTAATTTTTCCTCCTCTGAGGGTATGTAGAGTTATCTTTCTGTTCTCTTTCCCTTTTTCTGTCCTCAGTGAATTTCCCCATAATCCATGGGAACAGGTGGGGATTACTTTAAGTAGCCTGAGAATTACTTGAGTTACCATCTTGCAGTCATTTTCACCATGAAGTTAAATCATTACTATTAAAGAAGTCAACATAACTTAGAACTGACAATAGAACTAAACTTCTTCTCAAAAGATCATAAATGTTTCAAACCCAGCCAAGTTTTGCAACAATCAAAAAAGCTTTCCTTTGTCAGCAGAAAGGGGAAGGTGATAAGAATGGGCAGGCCCAGGTGAGTCACAATGACCTAGTTATGGCCAAGCAATATGGAAAAATCAGCATTAGCATTGTTTCAAGATAGGCCCTATTTGGGGTCAAGGTTAAATGGTGGGTCAGCAGCAGCCTTTTATTTCCTCTTTGCCTTACCTCTTCCTCTTTCTTGGCCCTTTTATTCAGAAGCAAGTATTAGTGATGAACCACAACATATCATCTGATGTTCAATATTTTAGCTTGCTAAACGTACGCTGAGGTCAGCATTCTTTGTGTCAGATCTCTCTCCCTGTCCCTGGTTTGACCTCCTCACCACCCAAATCTAACCCATTGAACTGTGACCTCTTCTTTTCTCCCCATCACTGAGATTTCCTTATCCAGGGTCTTATCACCCAACCACCAGATCCTGCTTGGCTCCTAAGGGTTTAATGAGTGTTTAATGAGACACTCTCAGAGGATCTCGTTAAACAGTTTTTAATAAATTTTCAGGAAATCTTTAAAAGAAGGCTATTTGCTGCAAAAAAGGAGGCAATGTTATACAGAAATGAGTCTCTGGAGACAGAGAAATGAAGAAGTTCTAGCTTTAGGCATCAGTTTGGGCAAAAGGAAAACCCAGCTGTGTCTACAAATGGCTGTTAAGAGTATTACTAGTCTATCTACAGTTGTGATGTGTTCAAGAAAGAGCAAGGATTGAAGGGGACTGCCACCATAGGCCACACACACATGCTAAGTATTTTACATGGTGTTAATTCCATTCCATTCCACAAATATCAGGAGCAGACAATGAGCCCAGATGCTATGCCATATGCCAGATGCAAGACATATCTGATTCCTGTCCTCACAGAGCTTGCAGTTTAATGGGCAAGAGACACAATGTGATATGGCATGAAAAGAGCTACGACAGGAGAAAAAAGTGAAGTCAAGGCCCATAGGAGGATCCTACCCAGACAAAGTCAGGGAAGACTTCTCGAGGAAGTGACATCTCAGCTGGGAACTGAAGGCTGGTCAGGAGTTATCCAAGCAAACGTGAGAATTGGGAGAGAAGAGAAGAGTTTAATCTTAACCACAACCCTATGAAGAACATGTGAGCGTTGTTTCCCCGATAAGATAACCGAGCCTCGTAGGGATTAAAGGAGTTACCCGAGGTCTCAGACCCAGTCGGTGGTGGAGGTGGGCTTGGTCCTCGGGACAATGGAACCCCAGCACTGGGCTGGTTCCTTGTGCTACACCAGGTCTCCCCCTCATCTCTTTACCTGTTCTGAGCCCTCAGAGAAGCACTGACCTGACAGGATGGAATTGTCTGGCCAGAAAGGAGGTGGGGACAATGCTGACCCACGGGAATATTATCGCTAAGCAGCAAGGTCCCAACAAGGGCATCCTTCACAGCACCTCAGAGTTCCTGAGCACTATCTCCTGAGCACAAAGCCTGGTATCCAAGCAGCACACAGGAAGTCAACTTGCGCCTGGAAAAGTGCATGCAAGTGATTTTTAAAAGCAAAAGGAAGCTTTATTTAGAACAGACCTTTAAGACAAAACCTTTTGTAAACACTATAACATCTCCTAGCTCTTAAAATGAGGCACACCTGGATTACTGGCAGCTGGCTTTTCATATCAGAGCAAATCTCAGGAGATAAGAGACTCAGAGACAGACGGAGAAAAAAAAAACTTTGATAAAACAGTTGGCTTTTATTCTGGCCTCGTTCATAGGCTCAAAATACGTACTCTGAGGAGAAAATTAAGTGACGTAAATGTCCATTACTAAGTATATTTATTTAAAACCTGAATGGCAAAAGGCAAACATTGTAGATATTAATGAAGAAATAAAACAAACATTGGACTTCTTTCTTTACTTAAGGATATTAAGCTTGTTTGGAAGCTGGCTTGCCAGATTTGAGGCCAACTTCTTACAGGTCACATAAAGGCCTTTCCAGGCAATGAAGATGTTCATGTTCCTTAAATAGAAATGGCTGCAGAGCACATATCAGGGACATATGGATGTACAGAAGTCTCTTTATTTGAAGTCTGTTTGCTGTGCAGGTAACAAAAAGTAACACATCTAATGCTCCACTTTTCACTCAGAGCCCAGAATGTCCATTTATAGCGCCGCTGGCTAGACAAAGCGACGAAGCTTCCAGAAGGGGTAGACTGTGCTTTCCAGGGGATTAATGTAATGTGTGTGATGTGTGCAGGATCCAGACCTGCTGACCGGCATGGATATTTCTGGAAGCCACATGAAGGCCTCATTTCTTCCTCAGCTCTCTTCCTTTCTTTGCACAGCAAAACTAAAAAAAAAGCCCTCTATTGGGGGAGCCACTTCTGAGTATGGTCCTTTTTTTTTAAAATATACTTTTAATGATTTCAGAGAGGAAGGGAGAGGGAGAGAGAGATAGAAACATCAATAATGAGAGAGAATCATTGATCAACTGCCTCCTGCAAGTCCCACACTGGTGAACAAGCCCACAAGCAGGGCATGTGCCCTGACCAGGAATCGAACTGTGACCTCTTGGTTCATAGGTCGACTCTCAATGGTTCATAGGTCGACGCTCAATGACGGAGCCATGCTGACTGAGCTGACTAGGGTCCTTTTGAGCGTTCAGAGGTTGCCAATGGGAGCCTGGCTCCAGACACAGCCCAACTGCCTGCACTTTCCTTTTCAACACCAGAAACACCTAATGCTCCTCACACACATTTCTATCCCTCCAGAAATGAGAACTGTCTCAAGCTGCACCAACAATTAGTTCCAACTCCCCTAAGTCTTAAAAAAAAACCCACATGCTTTCGTTCTGCCATTCCCCCTAGATTTCCCATATCCCTCTGTTCTTGAAGATTATCTAATCTGAATTCATCCCACATCTCTCTCTCTCTCTCTCTCTTTCTCTCTCTCTCTCATCCCTCCTTCTCCTCTCACTATACCCCTCCCACTATTACCACCACCAGCAACACCACCAGGGTAAACTTTAAGATAAGTCAATTAGCTAAGAGCCAGACCTATTATTTATTCAATTTAGAGGGCTCACATTTATATTATCATATTCTGGGCTGGCAACTAGCCAACATAGCTTCCTGTTTTCTGCCTCCCCATCTCCCTATTCCAACCCTGCAATGCACTTACACACTAGAGCCCTTAACCAATGAGTAATAAGAACATTGTGCCTCATTTTAGTTCTGACATTTTAACTTTAACTTGCTTTTCATTTTCAACAAGGTAAATCGTGGCTGGAAATAAATCAAGACATGAGAGTAGGAAGGGAACTAGCACATTTTGCCCCTAGAAGCCTAGGGTAGAGGTCAAAAGCACAGACTCTGGAGCTAGCTGTCGAAGGTCATACCTCAAAATTGCATTTGCTAGCACAGGGTCCTTGGCCACTCTAAGATCTAGAAGCCACTGCACCTCTAGATCCTAATCTGTAAATAAGGAAAGAAATAGTGTCAATCTCTTAGGTTTATTGTGAGGATTACATGACTTAACTTGTGTGAAGCATTTAGCACATTATAAGCCACAATAAACACAGGCTATTGTTACACCAGGCAAGACAAGCTCTGGTCTCAGCCAGTAAGGACTGCTGCTTTCCAAATTACAAAAAAAAGGCAGAATTTAAACAGTTCTTTATTTTTCCTTGACACTGCTTTCAAGTTTTCTTTGAGTTTAATGTTGCATTGGAGGCATGGAAAGTATTTTGAGGTTTATGCTCCAGAAAAGTTATACATGGCTGAGAGGCTTTTACAAAGTAAATATGAAGTTGGATGGATCCTATCTCTGTGGCTGTGAGGAGACCAGAAATCAGGCAGGTTCTCCTGAGATTTCTTTGTGAAAAGATGAATTGTCCAGCTATATCATGAGGGCTAGTAACCTATAAATAAATCTTTTCCTTCAGTTCACGTTGTTGGAAGACAGCCTGTTATGTTGTGGTTTTTCTTAGAAATAATTGATGCTGTTACATCGCCAAAATCCTTCATCCTAAGAAGAAAAGCTTTCATCCATAACTGGTCCCCATATTTACATTCTATATCCATCTAAATGGAATTAAACATCCAGGCACAGGGAAACAATAGATGTAAATGTAACCGGTTATAAATGTATAATCGGTGGGTGTACATGCAACCACCATGGCTACTAGACACTGATTGCCAAGATTAAACGTTGAAGGAAGTGTTGAATGAATGAATGAATGAATGAATGAACCTATTCAACAGTGAAGAAATGAGATGTTGTAGCAGAAAATGTATTTTACTTGAGAATAATAAGAAATGATTATCCAGACAATGCTGAACCTAAGAGTTATTATTTCCACCCATGAAGCCAGGAAAACCTCTCCTCTCACCTCCAAAACACAGAGCCATAGTACAATTTTACAAACACTCACAGGCATTTTATAGCAGACATCTGAGCAAAAGGTACCCATGGCACCAATTTGCATTGCAGAGTTGCCCTTATAGCATTCCCAGTATTTGGTCACTTCTAGAAGTAGGACAACCATGGTCTTGTTTAATCAGTAATTCTGTTTTTCTGAAATCAAGAAAATTAAACTCTGATTTTTCTAAGCCTGTGAGTATCTAGAAGTAAAACTCTAGGAACTGTTCTGGGATATGATTTTCTTCTACCTCCAACCTATGATGTCAACCTTTGGACGTGGATAAGCTGCAAGAGTCCCAGCTTCTCTGCTTTTCATGTCTGAGCCTGACCTGAAAAGCTCTCTGCTACTGCTATTCTGGCTACTGGCCAGATCTACAGTTCAGCTCAACATTTATTTTATTAGCCTATGACGGGCTCAGCTCCCTTGTGGGTTTTCCTTTGTAAACTCTTTGAGAAGCATTGACTTTGACCTCTCCCATCTAAAGACAAATGTCAGGCCACCTAGTCAACCAAAGAGTCCCACTCAAAATATTCAATGATCAACTTTCTCTCCCTTGTGGGAGACACCCCAAATATTTTGGCTGAATGCATATGTATCGTACATTGATTTGTTTCATCTCAGAACGTGCCTCACATTGATTGCTACCTTGTTCTGCTCTGAAAATGTCAGCCTTTGGCATTGTCAACTCTTCTCAGCGTATCTAGTTGTCCTACTTATGTTGCCCCTGTGGATATAGAGAAAAAAATAAATTGCTTTAATTCAGAGTCTTCTTACAAAGATTGTCTACTCCTTTCTCTGTATTTTTTTTTTACAAAAAATTATCCCTTTGCACTTATGTGCCATGAGAATGCAAGACCATTATAGGCTGTGTATATAGCTGGAGAAAAACCTGGTGACGCTTTTAATATCCATCAACGTAGTGCTGCTTTATCCATTATTATGGATCACACACAAAAAGACTGAGCAGTAACTTCTGAAATGCACACAAGAACTACTCAGTAAAAATGGGAGGGGCCCTTGGGGTGCGTGTGGGAGGCAACCAGTTGATGTGTGTCTCTCACATCGATGTTTCTCTCTTTCTCTCCCTTCTCTCTCCCTTTTCCTTATACTCTCTCTGAAAATCGATGGAAAAATATCCTCGGGTAAGGATTCACACACACACACACAAAGGAAGGTTCTACAATATTTGAAGTTTTGTAGCCAAATTATAATTAATTTTGAACAATAATTAAATACAGTTGACTCTTGAATAACGTGTGGTTTAGGGAGGCAGATCCCCATGCAGTCAAACATCTGCATATAACTTGACTCCCCCAAACTTAACAACTAATAATCTATTCTTGACCCAGAAGCCTTACCAATAACCATATTTTATGTTATATGTATTATAATTGTATTCTTACAACCAAGTAAGCTAGAGAAAATAAGAGGTTATAAAGAAAATTATAAGGAAGAGAAAATACATTTGTTGGAAAAAATCCATGTATAAATGGACCAGCACAGCTCAAACCCACATTGTTCAAGGATCAACTGTAGTTTGTTAGTCTGTGTTCTAAGTAGGCTTCCTGCTTGTTTTGTGTGGTCTTATGCAGAATACTCCAAGAGGCAGAGAAATCTCCTAAAAGAGACTTTGGAACAGAAACATGGGCTAACATCTGCCATTAATGTGCATTAAAAAAGAAAGTAAAATAAAACATATTTTCTTAAAATGCCTGGGTACCTTAAAGTGTGCCAGAACTAATTTGGAAAGAGACTCGTTTCAGCAATGAAAAAGTTGATGCTCTGTCTCTAAGACCCAACTAATTGCAAATCAGTGTTGCATTTTTCTCCTGTTTTCCATTATTTTCTTTCCAACTTTGAGAGCCCTTAGTATACCAGTGCATTGTTGGAAGACCAATAACATGAAAAGTCTATGAAGGAAAGATCAGCCATTAATTAATAATGGTGACTTGTTAAAAGCCAGATGCTTATTTAATACATTCCAGCAGCACACTATGGAGCCCTCTTCTACACGCTACTCAAAGTTTAATACCTAACCACATTATGGTCCAATGCCTTCAGTTCTGGCCTGCCCTGCAGCATGTACCCAAGTTTCTAATAAGTTAATGGGTCATTCTTCACACTGGGTTTTTCTTAGCTCACCCACTCTCCTAGAAGTCAGGATTTACTGCCAACATTTTCATTCTTCCACAAACTTAATATCGCACTATCAGGACCTGGTGTACTCTGAAAACATCCAGCAATCGTAAATCCACATTTAGACATTTGAATCCAAGAAATATTAATCAAAAAGGGTAAAAGCTGAAGCAAAGGGGAGCATTGTGTATATTTCTAATTAATCTATTTTGACTGTTCTCCACTTCCAAAAATTTAGAGATAGTGACTCAAAGTAAATAAAAGTATTAAAAGAGTAAGAAAAAAAATATTTTAATGAAGATGTTTAATTTCTGTGGCTTTCCAAAAGCTATCCAATTTAATTCTCCCAAGAACCCTGCAACATGGTCATTATTATTCTCATTTTACAGGTAATGAAATTGAAGCACAGAGAAGTTACTTGACTAATTTACAAGCTGTATAGAACCTAGAACTTTTCCACTAAACATATACTGCCTTTCTAAAATCAATTGATAGTGCCATTGTTGGAACCATCATCAGTATTTCCCTTTCATGTGAATAATAATGTTAAACATACATTATCGACAGTGCTCATTCTTTTTAAAAAAGAACACTTTTTTAAAATCTTTTTATTGATTTCAGAGAGGAAGGGAGAGGAAGCGATAGAAACATCAATGATGAGAGATAATCATTGATTGGCTGCCTCCAGCATACCCTCCACTGGGGCTCGAGCCCACAATGTGGGCATGTGTCCTGACGGGAAATCGAACTGTGACCTACTGGTTCATAGGTCGACGCTCAACCACTGAGCCATGCCAGCCAAGCTACAGTGCCCATTCTTAAAGTAGAATTTTTCCAAGACCAATAGTCCCAAACCTGGCTAACCAGAATTACCTGAAAAACACTTGGTTTCTAGGGCCCCAGGGGTGGGCAAACTTTTTGACTCGAGGGCCACAATGGGTGCTTAAACTGGACCGGAGGGCCGGAACCAAAGCATGGATAGAGTGTTTGTGTGAACTAATATAAATTCAAAGTAAACATCATTACATAAAAGGGTACGGTCTTTTTTTTTTTTTTTTAGTTTTATTCATTTCAAATGGGCCGGATCTGGCCCGCGGGCCATAGTTTGCCCACGGCTTTTCTAGGCCCTACTGCAGAACTATTGAGTCAAAATCTCTGAGGATGAACCCAGGAATACTTAAAAGTACAAAGGCAATTTTCATAATCAACTAATTAGGGAATCAACAATACTACTACTTGGAGAAACAATGCATTATATTTTTTCAAAGTATTAAAACATTATTTCTTCTCGTTCTCATATATACCTGTTGGATATGATAAGGGGTAGATATTTTTATCCTCCTTAGATGCAAACAGAAATCAAGTTCAATGAGGAAGGGAAATTTGAATTGTCTTCTTTAATCTTTTTAGGTAAAAATGGATCACCGAGGAAACCCAAACTGGGTGGGGATATACAGTATTAAGAATATAAATATCAAAGGAGGGGGGATGGGAACATCTGTAATAGTGTCAACAATAAAAATAAAGTGAAAGATGATGAAGAAAAAAAAATATATATATATATCCCATGTTCAAAGGCTGTTAAATCGCATTGTTTACCCATATCTTCAGGAAAAAATCACTTCTACTGTCATGATAAACAACCTGCTTCCCTATTTATAATGGTCTGGCCCTCTAGCAACTTCAGCGTGAAATTATTGCTAATTTGCCTACAAACGTCAGGTGGTCATAATAATCTGGCCACTCAGTGTGTGTGTGTGTGTGTGTGTGTGTGTGTGTGTGTGTGTGTGTGTATATCACTTACCAGATTTCCCCACTATTCTCCTTTCTCTAGGATTACTGGTTGGCTAGTGTTAAGGGATGAATTGTTTCTTCACAAAACACATATGTGGATGTCCTAACCCCAGTACTTCAGAAGTGACTTTACTTGGAAATAGGGTTGTTGAAGATTAATTAGTTGAAGTCACAGTGGAGTAGGGTGAGCTTTTAATCAAATATGACTAGTGTCCTTATAAGAAGGAGAAGATTGGACACACATGCACATACAGACAATATCATATGAAGAAAAGGCAGAAATCTGGATGATCCTATAAGCCAAGAAAATGCCAAAGATTGCCAGCAAAATCATCAGAAACAAGGGGAGAGACAAAACAGATTCTCCCTCACAGGATTCAGAAGTAACCAGCCCTGCTGACACCTTTATCTCAGACTCCTGGTCTCCAGAACTGTGAAACATTAAATTTCTGTTGTTTAAACCACCCAGTTTGTGGTACTTTGTTATGGTGGTCCTAGCAAACCAACAGATAAGAAACACCTCCCATCTGAATGATCCAGCTACTAGTTCACATTTCTATTGGAGGGACAAATAAATAAATTAGTTTATGTATTAATAGTCATAGATCTTAAGAGATACAAGTTTTCCTACAATGAATCAACTCAGAGAAATAGCCTGCTCAATCTAAATAATATTTTTGGTGTTTTGGAGAAGAAAAATATTAGCAGAAAAAGAAAAAGTGGGAAAAGGTATCCTCACACATGCTACCCTTAAGCTTTTTCCCTTTTATTTAGTAGAAAAACATTAATTTGTATGACCGTAATTGTGATCAAGGGGGTTGTATAATATAAATTACATGAACCAAAGCTTCATTCCACTTAATCCCAATGTTATGTCCTAGCACTGCACAGGCTTCAGAGATGAAGAAGACTAAACACTGTTCCCCATCTCCTACTCTGGGGTGTAGAAATAGTTATTCTTGAATTATATGATAAACATCAAAGTCCATGTTGGTGTTTCAGAAAGAATTTTGCCTCAAGATGCAAACTATTTAATAAAATAAATTGAACCTAACATTTCTTGATTTTTCAAACAAAATCAAAATCCACAGCAAAAGCTTGAGGGGTTTGTCAGATATTTGCTAATTTCTCTCTCTCTCTCTCTCTCTCTCTCTCTCTCTCTCTCTCTCTTTCTCTCTCTCTCTCTCTCTCTCTCTCTCTCTCTCTCTCTCTCTCTCTCTGTCTCTCAGCTCTGTGTGGCATCCTTGCAACCACACACCCATTATTTTAGTTAACAAGTCCATTGGATTGATTTCTCTGCAAATAATAAGCATACCTTCCAGTATTTAATAAAAGATATAAAACCAACTGATATTGGTTTGATATTTTATGCATATTTTGATCATTCCCATTACATAACCTATTTTGGAGGGTGCATCTTATGGGTGATTCTTATGATGCAAAGATAAGGTATGTGACCAATTAAAAATACCTACAAGTATATGGGGACTATGTCAATATAACTAGTATTCAGTCAATTATGTAACTTTTCCAAAAATCTGAATCTTTGACAACATGTTGGCCAAATATACATATGTATCTTCTCTTAGTTTGAAATATCACGGATAAACTATATTTCAAAGAAACCCAACACGAATTCCTAAATCAAAAACACAGTCCACCCAATTAACTGTTAAGTTTCAATGGTGGCACTGGGGTGGGGTGAGGGGAGGGAGGGTTGAATAGGAGCATCAGAGCTTGGGTTAAGGTCTAAAGTCACCCCCACAACATCAACCCAAAGTGCATTGATGGTATTTCATGCTTTACATGTACCTGTGCAATAGCAGATCAAGCCTAAATTAGGAGAACATGTAGAGGAAAAAGCCAAAGAAATAATTTGGAATTATGCCACAGATTTAACACGCAGTCCACTGAACCAAGTAAAACTTTCCCATGGAGGATATAGTCCATGTGTATATAAGAGCAGTTAAATCAAACAGAATTACATTTTTGGGTTCTGGCTGATTCACTGCGCTTATCTACAAAGCCACAGGATGGCAACAGAGAAATTCCTGGTGTGCAACTACTGTCCAAATAGTTTCATGGAAAAAATGGGGCCAAATGCTTTGGTTCTGGTCAGTTTCCTGTGATCTGGGCATGTTCATGCTTTAGGGAAGCCCAGGTTCATCCTGGCTACCATGTGTACAACCATGCTCTTTTACTGTCTGACTATCTTTTTAGACTCCACTCCCACACTGACAATAGCCCCTTCCTTCCTCCAATCCATGGTCTTTTAAAAATAAATAAAGCAAATACTCACTGGGGGTTAACCAGGGAAGCAGGAACCACTCTATGTCCAGGAGTTCCAAATGGGATAGAGACAAAAAGATCATTTTCCATGGAGCTTGCATTCTAATAAAGACACACTGTCATTAAACAAGTAAATGTATGTTGTGTGTGGCAGAGATGGCCTTCTGTCCACCAACATTCCCAGAGTTGAGTTGTCTCTGGCAGGCAATGGCCCAATAGGGACTACATTTCCTGGCCTCCCTCGCATTCAGCTGTGTCCACATAACTCTTGAATGCAATGTGAGCAGAAGTGATGCTCATCTCTTCCAGAAAGAACCTGGTGTGCCTTCTCCATTTATTCTTCCCCTGTTGTCTGCTTAATAGGGAAGACCCTGAGACCCTGAAGGCAGAGTCTCAGAATGGAAGAATCTCAGTACCTGAACCCCAGGTGAAGGAAAACCACCCACCAACCAGGAACAGTAGCATGCAACTGTTAAGGAAATGTGTGATATACTGTTCCTGAAATGTGTTAAACTACAGAAATGTTGGGACTAATATTTACAGGTTCTATCATTAACCTCACTAATACAGTATGTCAGGTGGCCATAGCACTATTGAGAAAAACAATGCTCAGATGGGGAATGAGGAATACAGCAGGTAAAGAGTTGCTGATATAAACACAGTGGTTAAGAAAGACCTCACTGATAAAATGACATGAGCAGAGCCTGAAAGCAAGTGAAGCTCTTGAGAAAAACTTTGGAGAAAGAAGAAACAGTGACTACAAGGGTTTTAAGAAGGGAGCCTACCTGCTCTGTCCAAGGAACATCAAGTATCTTTATATGGGACTTGGCAATGTGTAGATTTTGGTTGGTGATGATAAGACAATTTCAGGGAAGTGATTGGGTTTAAGAAAGAAGGGACATAAGAGAAACTAGAATTGCCAAAAAAGATAAACCTTTAGTGAAATTTTGTTGTAAATGGGAGCAGAGTAATGGGGCACTGTGTAGGGGTATGGGGTCAAGAGGGAGTTGGTTTGTTTCAAGATGGGAGATATTACAATATATTTCATGTTGATGGAGATGATTCCATGGAGAGGGAAAGTTATGATGAAGGAAAGGAAGAGAAGAATTGCTGGATCCATATCCTTGATAGGGCAGTTGAGGGGGGAAGTGTGCATATTGAAGGGAGCTAGCTTTTGATAGGAGCAAGGTTGACAGTTCATCCATAGTAGGAAGAAGGAAGAGAGTCTATGGGCTCAGATGTAGAATGTGGAAGTCTCTTCTGATTGCTTCTATTTTCCCATTGAAACAAGAAGCTAGTCACCAACTGAGAGTGAGGATGAAGGTTTTCTATTTTAAGGAGAGAATAGATGGAGTAAAATGAACTTTTACAAGTGTGGGGGAGTGAATGAATTGGAAAAATGTACTAGGACAGCCTGGATACACTGAGATAACTGAGTCTGGTAGTCCCCTATGATAACAGAACCTAGGGAACATGAGTTTTTCTCCAGCCAAAGGCAGCTGCTCAAGTGTAGGGTGGAGTAGGAGCAAACTAGTGTTGGGATTAGTGGGCTTTTAAGACAAAGTTAGAGAAGGGCAGGGGAATTGAGGGTTTATAACCAAGAAATGATTCTAATGATGGTAATAGTTTCAGCAATTGAGGACACTAGGACAGTGAGGCACAGTAAAAAGCTGGGGGTATTGAAGGATTCCTGGCCCCGGTGTGATTAAAGATACTGAAGGTAGTAGAGGCAGCTATCCAAAAGCATCTGATCTGGGCTGGAGGCGGTGTGGTGACTGGCAATGAGGCAGGCATATCAGGCTACCTACCATTCCGAATTGCCCAGGGCATTTCTAACTCCCTTTAAATTTGCTCTTGCTATTCTTTCTTGTTGGAATAATTTTGAATCTCCTCTTTGGCTCTTACTCATTCTTCAGGGCCCAGATCAATTGCTACCTCCTGGTACAACTTCCCCTGATCTTCCATGTCAAAATTATTTGCCTCCTCTGCTGTGCTCACATAATGTCTTTTACTAACCTTTCATATGAAGCTCATCACATTGTATCATCATCTGTTTTCAAGTCTGCCTCCCCACAGTTTGTGATTTTGAATAGGATGGGAAAATAGTCTACTCACCACTGCTTTCTCAATTTATAGCCAAGAGGCTGTAGGCACTCTTGCCCTACTCTAATCCACTTCCCAGACTCCAGTCAAAGTGATTTCCTTAAAAGTGTAAATCAGATCATGTTATCCCCAGGCTTAGAACCCTTAATAGACTTTCCAATTGCTTTTAAATTAAGATAAAGACCAAATTCTTTCCATGACATACAGGGCCCTGCAGGATTGAGGCTAAGCTTACCTCTCTAGTTTCATTGCTCACCAGTCTCACTCTGACCTTTACACTCCAGCTACCCTGGCCCCTCAGTACTTCCAAAGTGCCATGCTCATCTCTGAAATCCGGGTTTTCTCTTGTCCTTTCCCTCAATCTGATACTCTTTTTACCATTCGGTTCAAATATCACCTACTCCAGGGTGTCTTCCCTGATCCCCAATTACATGGAGATGACATCACACACTTTCAAAGCTCCCTGTAATTACACTGATTAATGTTTGCTCCTTTTCTAGTCTGGAAGGCCCATGAAGACAGTGGCCACATGGCTTCGCTCTTTATAATATTTGCAGCACCTATCACAGTGCCTGACTCATAAAAGCACTTCATAAATATTTCTTCACTGAATGAGTTTATGAAATTAATAAATCAATGTTCTAGAGTTTTACTTAATATTTTATGAAATATAACCAATTTGGTTTTCCTTGTCTTTTCTGCACCAAAAAAAGTTAATCAAATACACATACACACACACACACACACACACACACACACACACACACACACTTACTACCACCCTTAATGAGTTTTTACACAAGTCTTTAAAATACATAACCAGACATGCCAGATTGTGGTTTGTAACTTATAGGCTATTCCTAATTATTAAAATGAAGATTGTATATTTGTAGCTATACCACAGGCATTTCCTCTTGAATATGAGTTGTCCAGAAATCTCACTGCACTGAATATTTCAAAGTGTACTTTGGGGCTGGAATCAATGCTCATTGGAGTTTTCCTGCATGAAAATAGCCAATACAATGCAAGGCAACTGTGTGCATTTGCATGTGCAGATTCAATCAGGAGTCATTTCCTAAGCCTATCCCAAAAAGTGGATTCTGAGTAGCACCCTTCTTTAACTTCTTCCCAAGACTGTGAGGGACACACTAGTTGTCTATTGTCCATATCTTAATGGGTTTTTTCAGACTATTAGTGTGGTAGGAAAAAATATACAGTCTCTTTAGGGAAAACACCCATTTGTTCACTTTCTCTCACACATTAGAAATATAAATAATAAGTCTATATGAATGTATAAAATAATAGGCATATGTAATGGAATATGTCTTTTTACCTCTTTTTAGTTGGTTTTCCATTAAGAAAATAAATAAGAATACAAGAATTCCTTAAATTGTTTTTTTTTATTTAAAGCAAAAATGTTTCCTAGAAGCTACTTTTGAGAAGTATTCTAACTTTCATTACAAAAATTTGTAAACAAAATTAAAAGTAATATAATGATCTCCTTGTCCTTACCACCAAGCTTCAATGGTGGTCAATAATCTGCCACTATTATTTTCTCTGAAGAAATATAAGGAGGGTGAAATACAGGTCAAATTCAAGCTGTTGTTCAGCATAGTTGTCCAAAACAGTCTCCTCACCATTCTTCTTCATCTCCACCACTAGGACCCAACCAAACATTAACTGCTTTTTAATCGTGGCAAATAGAAGAGGATTTCTCAGTGATCTGCTCAAGAGGATCCCCTAGTTAGAATCCCCCAAATAACCCTACAATATAGCACAGGACTCATATCAGACGCATCTTGAGATGACTGACATGAATACATTCAAGATCAATTTTAGAAATTGATGTGCTTACACATAGTCTGACACAGACATGCTGATGATTCATAATCTCTCTTTCTGTGCAGGCTTCTTTACAAATCCACACAAAATGTAGTTCAGTTACAGCTGTTAAAATTTACAATTATACTTCTTTTTTATGATTCTGGATTTGAACTTAAGTTGGAAATGTTACTTGTTTTTATGTTCAAGGAGCAGTCTCATAATTTTTCTACTCTGTCTTGTTTTTTAGAAATGACTCTGAACCTGGCTAGTGTCCTGATATTTCAATAGCTTTTGGCTGAGCACATGAAAAATCTGGCTTCACTAAAGAAGACAGAAATGAATATTTGAATCACTCAGCATTAAAGCAACCCAGTGAGTATATAGACTTTATGCATTGTTCCAAGAGAGAAAAGAGGTCATTGGGCCTTAACTTGAACTTGGTCTTGATAAAATTGGTCCTGCTCTGACCTTGGAGTTCACAGTCACCAAGACCTGAGCTCATACCCTACACT
Source organism: Myotis lucifugus (assembly GCF_000147115.1). Lineage (NCBI taxonomy): Eukaryota > Metazoa > Chordata > Mammalia > Chiroptera > Vespertilionidae > Myotis > Myotis lucifugus. The sequence goes on along the minus strand of NW_005871059.1, from coordinate 13,286,787 downwards.
CAGTGTCCTAATGACTGGGCTGGCTGGCAGGCACCCAGTCTCTCGGCCACTGAAGACTAACAGTTGTGCCTCAGGTCCTATAGTCTCCCATCCTCTAACACCTTCTTGTGGTTAAATGCATCTGCAGAGGTGACCTGCGCTGATTCCCACTTAGACATACCTACATTTCAGGTTGTTATAGTCATTTTGCTTAGGAACTCATGTGCTCACCCATTAGAAAGTGCTGATTGGATATTCACTTCTTTGAATTGCTATCAAAAATGGTTTTTGTTTGTTTGTTTGTTTTTTTAAATCCCTACCACTACATGCAGCAGTGCCTTTATCACCTCTTGAATTTCCCTGGATTTTGCACATATGGCCCATTCCACAAACACTTTTGTCTTAGATAGCATGAGGTTCAGAAAGTCCTAGGTCCTAGTGAAGATCCTTCCAACCTCTGCTCACTTATTCATTCAATCAATGGTATTAAGTTCAAGGCACTGGATGTTAGCTACTCTCCGCTAGACTTTCCATCAGTGACATAGCTTCTTTTCCATGGACCTTGCCTTGACACCCAGCTCCGAGCATTCTTCTTATGGCCTTCTGAGTTAAACCCTCTGAGGGTAGCACTGCTTTTCCTATGAGGCACCCTCTCAAATAGCTGGCTGTTCCTATTTCTGCACATTCCTAACTCATCAAGTATAAAACTCCAGAAATGACGCCTAAAATGACAAGTGTTTCCTCTAATCAACCTCTCAAAAGAGTGTCCTAACCCCCCACTCCAACTCTGCAATCTCCCCTCTCAGAGGTACAAACACCTGCTCAGTCCTCATGTACTCAGACACATTCTTCATTTCCCTGAGCCTCAGGAAGCAAACACGTTTTCTAACACTCATGGGAGGGTTAGGGTGTGATGAATAAAACACCCGGTGCGGATCACCCACTGTGTTTCAGAGGCTCGGTGAGGCTGCCTTTTTGACAATGACCCACATCCTAGTGGGATTGGGGTATCAACAAACACATCCAAAGGCGAATTCTGAGTAGCACCCTTCTTTATCTTCTTCCTGAGACTCTGAGGGACACACTAACCAACTAAACTTTGTATCTGGAATGTGAGCTGAAGATCAGCCACAAAACTCTCTCTCCTCTTCTAGGCTCTGACTCTATTCTAATCAAAGCAGCAATTGTCCTAAACCCTCCCCACGGTCCCTGTCAGTGGAGAGAGCTGGGCAACAAGACAGGCTGCTGGTTTTCTGGAGTTCCTGAGCTCTGGCTGGAACAATCGCTGTCACCTTAAGAGCTCTCTCAAGCTCACACACTTAGAAAAGCATTGCCAGCTACATCCAGATTTCTTGGATCATTTTCAATTACTAAGGGAAGGTACCAATTGTTAAAGAAAACTAAAAAATACCCACAACGACTGTGAAATCTTTTCAGTCCCCACTCTTTAGGTAATTTGTTCTGATTACAACTATTTCAAACGGCAAGATTACACACCAGGGAAGCAAAAAGATAAAAAAGGGAAATCTGTTCCCTGCTGAGGCCTGATCAGAGCTCAACTCATGTTTGGAAGCAAAAGACAATTTCTTTTAAGCCCTAATGAAACCTTGTTAGCTATGAACACTAGGGCTGAACTGATCTAGTGAGAGGACTTGCTGGGTCACTGGGAGGTCATTAGTTCATCAGGAATTGTCTTTCCTCTTAAAGGAAGAGAACTTAAATATTTACTAGAAACTGTCTTCATTCAGGTATACGGAAAAGTAAAAGAACAAAATTGAAGTCTATCATCTTTTTTCAGATAGCAATATATATTGCCACGCTTCTGAGATATAAACATACATTTAGGTTTTCAAACTTGTTTCTTTTTCCCCTATTTTGCCATTTCCTTTAACAGCAACTCGCTTATCCTACCGGGATAATGTTTTAACAGCGGCATGTTGGCTAAGGGTGTGCTATTTTGTTTACAAGGGATACATTTTTGTTACATTTACTGTAAGAAGCAACTGACAAACGACCTTCAGGACTCACCAGGAAAAGCAGTGAGCCCTTCTGTGTGTTAGAATGATCCAGGCTCCACTAAGACATGGCGCTGGATACTTCCTCTGGGTTGGAGGAAGGGGAGGGATGGACACAGGTACAGCATTTGATCCACCACCATATTCTTACCTTGGATTTTCACTCCCATCTTAATGAAAACATCTGAAGCCAACAGAGAGAGAAGCACTGAGTTTACAGAGTAGGCAAGGGAAGTAGCTCAAACACAATAGCTAGGAGTTCTGTGCCATTCATTTCCTCAGCGATCCTGTAGGTTTTAACAGAGCTCGTGTGTCATATCCAATAGCCTGCATAAGCAAATGCAGTGCAGAGCTAAGCTGGAGCCCAGGGACATTGTTCTAGAACTACGGCCTCTGAAAAGGCGTGACAGTGGGGAAACGTGATTCCCACCCTCCTTGAGCAGCTTACGCTTAGATGTTCTATTTGAAAAGTAAAGGACAGACGTGTACAGCCTCTAAGGTTCTCTCCAGCTTTACTGTGATTCGAGTACATGAGTGAGACTTCACATGAGCAATGTTGCTCGGTCCCAGGTAGGGCACCACGGTATACAGGTGTGCCATTGTTCATTCGCTTTTGCCCCAGATCGTTTACAGTGTTCAGGTATCTGAATGAGATTTAGTTAAATAAAAACTGATATGTTTGTAAAAGATTATGTTTACATAAGAGGCATCTCCAAGGTTTGTATTTTTTTTTAAATAAAGCTTTAAAAAGTAATTGCCGAGGCTTCAGAAATCACCCAGTCCAGGATTTCTTTATTGACAAGGGAGGCCTCCCCCAGACTCAGAGGCTGCTCCTTCCCGGCCTGGGTTCAGTGAGGGCCAGAGCTGGAACCAGATCCCAGCCAAGGTCAGAGCTCTGGCCTATGTGACAGGGGACTCCTGGTTGACAAGTCATATTTGCCTAATGAGGAAACAGTGTCATCTAGTGGCAATTTATCAGCATTTCCTAGATGAGGCACGATTCAACTCCATTCAACACAAGGGGATGAAAAATATCTCCCTTCCATCTCTGCTGTCCCTGACAACCCAAAACAACATTTCTGAACCAATTTTTTTCCACTAGGTTTTCCAAAGCCCAAGCAATTCCCAGTAGGGAACCCTCCAACAACCCATTTTCCACTCTCTTCTCATGCCAAACTTTCAACCCAGCATCAGAAATCATCCACTTCAAGGATCATACCCATCATGCTATTGTCCTTTTAATGCTTCTTGATTCAAGTTTTCAGCAAAATAAAACTCTTATCCATGATTTCAGGCCTCTGCCCATTGATGTGTTTAATCAAAGAAATGCCCTCCTTTCCTATGAAGATCTAGATTATGCTTTTCATTTAGTCATGCGGATGTAACATTTGCTTTTCTCCTCCTACCAACAAATTGGGACACTTTTGTTGCCTTTCAAATAATTCTGAGTATTGCCTAAGACAGTTCTGTGAACAAACGTGTGGACTAGTTTCACGCAAGTACATCTATTCATTCATCTTTCATGTTCCCAAATATTTACCTATTCTTACTGTTCCAGACATGGCCTCTGCCCTAGGGAACCTAACTTTGGAGGTAGAAAACAAAATATATCAACAAATAATTTTCCTATATGACAAATGCTCTATTATAAGTAAACTCAAAGGAAGGAGAAAAAAATCTGCTGAACTTAGAAAGAGCTGTACAAAAGAAAAAACAATGGACTTGAGCTTTGAAGATGGGTAGGCTTTTGATTTCTGAAGGAGGGGCAGGGATGGCATGTTAGCAAGGGGAACAGAGCTTCCAGGCCCAGAGTCAGAAAAGTGCATTATATGATAAAGCAAATAATCTACTATATCCACACAAAAATGGGACAGCCCAAGGAGATGAAAGGAAAGTGATGTAGAAAGGCAGTTTAGATTTAGAATGCAAAGTTTTCAGGAGGTCTTCCCAGGGCTATACTTGTGGCCCTAACTTGCATTCTATTTCAAGGCTTCAGACCATGGCAGTGCATCCACACACACCCTGTTGGAGCCTTTGGCTGGTTTTGTAGTCCATCTCTTGCCAGATTGAACCATGGTACTTTGTAGTCCTAAGAAACAGCTGGCTTCCCTGTAACTGGAAGGGTCTGGTAAGTGCCTGGCAGCATGAGTTTCATCCTCATGTCTGGCTGGCAGTGACTGTTATCTAGCACAGGAGGGTAGAGACCACACCCCTTGTGTTCCCTGAACCTTAGAGAACTCAGTTGTGTGAGAAATGATTCAGGGTTGAAGGTGGACCCCAGACAAGGAATGGCACTTCAGCCCAGGGACAATATTCCAGCCATAGCCACAGCCACAGGAAGAAAATTATGATAAATTGACATAACTTTGATCCAGGTATTGAGTGTCTGAACTCCCCTCCTAGACAAACAAGAGTCCGGGTTGCCAGACACAGGCTAGGTAAGTCCAGGAGTGATTTGGTGCTGGCCCGCAAACAATGGCGCTAAGGATGATCAAGGCCAACCTCAACACCAAGCAGAAAATGCACATGAGACAGTAACTGAAATGGGCGAAGTAGAACCATGATCCTTAAATATCCAAGGCAAGTGGAAGTCAGAGATCCCAGAGGACAAAGCTGGGAGAGAGCCCTTATCCATAGGTAAGCAAGCAGGCCGCTATGGTCACAGTAGGCCAGATACCTAGGAGAATCATGATCTTCTAATCCTACCTGACACCTTGGGTGTTAGTGAGTAGTAAAACTATAGTTTCCAGGTGAGTCTGTTATTCGATGTTGGATAGAGTCCTGGACTGTGAACTGAGTTGAGATGTTTCCCTACTTACCAGGGACTGAGTATGTCTCACTGAACAATTTCTGAACCCAATCTTCATAGACTCTGACATAGAAAGTCAGCCTCATGGGGAAGCTTCATAGAAGATGCAGCCAAGAGTGTCTGAAGGGCACCTGTAGTGAGCTGCTCAGAGAAATGCTTTTTATTATTGAGCTGTCAGGTTTTTACATCTGCATCCAAGGTTCAGATTCTGTTGATGAAAGATTGCACATATGTTTAGTGTAAAAGGCTTTGCAAAAAGAGTCAGAAACCTAACTCTGGCTATGCACCTGATTAGGTCCTCCAATTTCTAATCTGTGGTTCCTTCCAGAACTAATATCCTACAATTATTCATAAAGCAAACCATATACTGTGATGCATGCTGGCAAGAGACAGGAGTTGTACAATCAATTATTAATGAAGTCTTTGGCTTGCAGATACTATGTACATGGATTGGTCTGGTGCCCACAATGTAATCTTCTGTACCCAAATCAAGGCTATTGTGATCAATAAGCTTTGTTAAATATTACTAAGGGAGTGGGAAAATGTGCAGTTAATAACCTAGTATCCATACTATTGTTTTTCCCTTGATCCAAAATATTTTTCTTCCTCTTCTAGATCATGTTTGCTTGCACTAAATATATTCTAACTCCGTGGTCGGCAAACCGCCGCTAACAAGCCACATGCGGCTCTTTGGCCCCTTCAGTGTGGCCACGAAGTTTCAATCGCACTGTACATGTGTGCCCGCACATGGTATTTTGTGGAAGAGCCACACTGAAGGGGCTGCAGTTTGCCAACCACTGTTCTAACTCATTTACCTCTAAAATTGGGCACTACATAAAGGAGACTTGACTTAGGATGGTGAACACACAATACGGTGTGTAGATGATGTGTTATGGAATTGTGCAGCTGAAACATGTGTAATTTTGTTAGCCAGTATCACCCCCAATAAATTTAATAAAAAATTAATTAATTAATTAATTTAAAAAATTAGGCACATTAGAGTCATTGCACACTGATTTCCTGAATTGGTCCCAATTTTGTTACTAGAATATAATTGGGAGTTGAGCTAGCATGGGTGATTAAAAAACTTGATCTTTTAGATGAGACCTAGAAATGTTAACTGAACTGTTTATTGGCAGGTTTTGAAAGCAATTAATTGAATAAAAATTTCACACATCTCAAATTTTTTGTCAAAAAATTCACTGTCCACTTGTGGTACAAAACATTCTCTAGTTAGGCTTTCTACAGTCATTCAAAAACAGCTGAGGATTAACTGGGACCAACCTTCCCAATAGAATTTCATTCATCAGGACTCTACAATATTTATATGTGGTTACTTGAATTCATTTTAGATGAGCTGATAATCACAGCTAACAACTCTAGAGGGTTTACTTATGTCAGGCCCTGGTCTCGTGTCTTTGCATGTATTACCTTGTTTAATCCTATAGCAACCCTATGAGATATGCCCTACTACATTCTACATGTGGAACTTGTGAAGTTAAGTAAATCATTTCAGAAATAGTAAACCTAGCCAGCCTACCTCCAGAATCCCAGAACTTGGCCAAGTGCCTACATAATGTGCATTTCCACTTTGTTTTTGTAGAGAACCTGTTACGGGTGAATCTTCACATAATTAGAAAATTCATATTCACTACCAGAACTGGTAAAAGCTGATCTCCTTGTTGAGAAGCTCCACAGAAACCATCCAGTCCTATCCCTCCCACACATCCCCAAGGGGAGCAGCCACCTTCTCTCTGCTCATCCCCAGCAACAGGGACTCGCTAAATCGTATAGCACTCTATACTCTCTTCACAGAGCTGAAATCAAATTCCTTTCCTTAAGATGAAACATACTTTTCTATAATTCTACCTCCTGGCCAGAGCTCCACTCTCTGAAGCCACAGTGGAGACAGGTAACCCGTCTTTCTCCTAGCACCCTTCAAACATTTGAAAGAGCAATTTATGCACCATCCGGAATCATACACTTCCTGGCTCCTCACTCATCACTCAAGCACAACTATTTTTAAGATCCAATTATCCTGGTCATTCTTCATTGGGCTTTCTAAGTTTGGCAAATTTCATTTGAAATGCAAGGCCTGGAAACAAAGACAGTTGTCAGAAGGCTTGATGATGCACAAGGGTTGCTCCCAGGACTGTAAACCACTTCCCTGGGTGCACCCCAAGACTCACCCCCACAGGACTGATAGCCCCCCACACTGTCTCCTCACATCCAACTTATAACCCAGAAGGAACTTTTTTTTCATATTAAATTCTCATCGGATCACACCTCCCCACACTATATATTTTTAAAGTTATCCTTCTAAGCCCAAGTGAAGGATTTAATATTTATCAGTGATGAATGGTTCCCCCTCAAGCCTGCAGAGACAGAAAGATAGAAACAGAGGTATTTTACTGTGTTCTTTCTACTCTTCAAATCTTTTCTACCGACAGTAAAGAAAGTCAAATGGCCTGTTAATTAGCTCAGAGATAGAATGAGTTATTTCAGAAGGGAAAGCAAACAAGGTAGTTAGTATTAGCACAGAGCTAAGCTGGACCCAAAATATAAAAAAGCCAACCAAACAGCTTTCAGAGCCTGGGGCTCTTTTCCTATACTGTTTCCCTTGTGGAAAAATGATCAATTAGATGCTATAATTCTTAGACACTTGGGGAAATAAGAGTCAGCCCAAACGCCACAGAGGCCAACCTGAAGTTTGTGGTATGTGGGTCACTGTTTTGTCACATGTGACACAGTTCCCATGAACAACAGATTGAACCTGGCGAATTACACTGTTGACTCTGCCAATCTTTGCTAATTTTAAGGGAAACAAAAGGCAGAAAACTAAGCTTATGAAGAATAAAATAGTCCTTCATGACATCAACAGCACCAATGAATTTACAACACAAAAGGGAAAAAATGATTATTCATACTTTTATACAATTGTTCTTTATATTGCCTAAACTTTGCTTAAATAACTCATAGCTACATAATCAAGATCCCACACATGAACTGTAAAAGTTTTTATTTGTGCATTCCAAAGGGATTTAAAATATTTGGAATAGTGTATTCGGAGATATTTCTCTTTTTCCTTCCAAATCTTTTCATATTCCTTACATCAAAAAACAGATTTCTAGTTTAAAAATCAACAAAAAAATGGAACATAGATTTTAAATAATAAGAAATAAACAGCCTAACATTTGGAACAATTCCTCCCCTTCTTTTTTTCTGCAGGATGGAACTTACTTTTTTTTTTTTAATATATATTTTATTGATTTTCCACAGAGAGGAAGGGAGAGAGATAGAGAGCCAGAAACATCGATGAGAGAGAAACGTCGATCAGCTGCCTCCTGCACATCTCCTACTGGGGATGTGCCCGCAACCCAGGTACATGCCCTTGACCGGAATCGAACCTGGGACCTTTCAGTCCGCAGCCCGACGCTCTATCCACTGAGCCAAACCGGTTTCGGCTGGAACTTACTTTTTGCAAAACAGAGAGCTAACATTAAATTATGGTGTTAGTGGTTTTTGTTAAATGTTTTGAAATTCAGTGAGGCAATATGAAATATGAAAGGGGCATTATAAAAAAAGATCTTACTATTGTTTGACTATTCAAGGTATCAAAATCATCTAGATATGTAGGTAAACCTTACATGCCTATAATACCTACTATTCCCAAGGAAGAGGGAAACTGAGTCAAATACAATAGCATTTTCCAAGGACAGTTAAGAGGTTTGTGGAGAAACTATAATGTGATTCTATTGTTTTCTGACACCTCATTGTCTTTCTTCAAGGACATTTTGAATAAGGAGTTAGTAAAGCCTAACATTCCCTTGTTGTAATGATGAAAGAAATGAGATCAGTGCCACTATGAGCTGATACCAGGAAGGAGCTGTGGGGCAACAGAGAGGCAGCTTTTTCCATGTGCCGCACAGTGATATCGACTAAGACATCAATCTCCTTGGCAAAGATGGACAACCTCTGTTTTCTGTTTCCCTGGGGCACAAAGGTATCCATATCTATGACATTCCATTGCCCACAAGAATGAAAGAAAAATGAGATTAGTACTTAGTACTTAACACACATGATTCATTGTAATCAATTTTAATACATTGCCCATAAACATAGGTAGAAAAAAGAAAAATGTCTTGCTATTATTTGGATAACTTAATAATCGTTACATGGGGGAGGGGGGAAGTATACTGAAAATTCACAGTGTTCAACAAAGGGATATAAACAGAGGACTTTTCCCAAGAATGGCTTGTTCACAGGCAGTTAAAAAAAAAGCACACATACATACACACACGCACACACACACACACACACACCAGGAAAATAGTAATGTGTCTATGTTTGTGCTATCATTGTAATTAGCAAGTTATTAATAATAGGAAAGGAGCAAAGGAAAGGCTAGACATTATAGGCATGTCATTTGGGCAGCTTCACCAGGGAGCTGCTGTTTTGCATTATGCAGGGAACCACCAGTCTATTCCCTGCAAAACTTTAGGGAAAGGGGACTGGACAAGGGAAAATAGATGCATGCCCAGTAAAGTTGGAGTGACATAGGGAAGGTACCTTCCTGTCAATCACACCTGGGGACAGAAATGGTTGGCCAGAATGGGCGTGGCCACTGCAAGCGCATGAAAATGTGGGTGTACATAATATCCTGAACAAAGGAGTGCTCTCTCTTGTTGCTCTTGTTCCTGTTGCTCTTGTGCTCTTGGCTTCCTTGCATTCAGCTATGTTTCCTGCATAGCTATGTGGCCCTGTGGATCTCACGTGCAATGGACTAACAGCAGCAGAGGGAAGAACAAGTTAAGCCAGCCTGATGCTGGATTGGACTCTGCTCCAACACAGAAAGGAATCACTGGCTCTGATTTTAGCTCGATTGAAGGCCCAGCTATACTTCTTCTATGACTGGACTAAAGGAAATGGGACTTTGGAAACTCATGGAGTTAGTTCCACCCAAATAAAAATCATTCATTCTCACACACAAGTCTCAGAAAATTCCTTTTCTCGGGATATTGCAAGAATTCCACCTCCAGCAGCAACCAGGGGAGACAAGGCCCTGTCCCATCCATTGACATTTGTACTTTCTCTTTAAGGTTACCCAATTTTATCTTCTCTTGTTCTATCCATTCTCTCTTTCACATCTGTACTCACTAACTCCAGAGGGGATATAATTTTCATTTTAGAAACATTTTTGAGTATCTGAACACTATCCTAAAAATTCAAATCAAAAGTAGATTAGAAATTCAGTTAGACAAGATCTTATTTTTTTAAATGAATTTGTGAACCCCAAATTGGTAAGCATATGTGTTCTAGTCATCGCCTCTTATTTAACAGACATATCTCCTGGAGATTAATGGCCTATGAGAAGTCTGGCCTGCTGTCCAAATGATTTAGGAACCCAGGAAGAAATGACGTTGGGGTAGGTTTTGGCAATGATTAATGATTTTTTAGTACAAAACAAAACACACAATGGGAGTTGGGAAATATTTGGAAAACTCAAAACAACAGCTTGTATTAATTCTCAACTGATTTGTGGCTGGCCTTCCCTTTTCACCTCATTGAGACTAGTAGCAAAAGAGCACCATGGGCCCTGTGGCCTGCTTTGGTCCCAGATGCTTTATTCTAATTCCATCGTTAAAAGAAACAGGACCATTGCAGGTGAGGTGTGCCTTTCTGAGGAAAAAGAAATATGTGGCAATTAAAACAGTCACCCACAATTAAAAACAATCAGGCACAACATACTAGATTTATGAATGTGAGTCCCATGATGTGATCTACATTTTCCAAGATTAAAACAAACAATAAACCGAAACAAAACAACAAAGCAAAGAGGAATGGTATAACACAGACCTGCAGCCAAGCACTTATATTGAAGAAAACATATCGCCTGAGTTACTGAGATTTAGACCAGCAATTTCAGGAATAAGAAAGCTCCAGAGCTCTTTCTGAAATTCTTGTTGTCAGCCCAGTGTTAGAACAAATAACGGTGGAGGTGCTATAGGTGATGCAGTAAAGAGGTGCACAGGCCTTTCTTGTTCCAAGTGGAGGCCCTAAGACTCTAGGTCAAAGAACCATTAACTTAGAGAGATTGACTAAGTTAGAGAGATTGATTTAAAAAAAAACTATTGAAACATATCCCTGACATAAAAGTATTAAAATATTTAAAAGGCAACATATGTGTGAGACTGGCATTGCTCAGTGGTTGGGCGTCGACCTATGAACCGGAAGGTCACAGTTTGATTCCTGGTCAGGGCACATGTCCTGGTTGTGGGCTCAGTTTCCAGGAGGGGATGTGCAGGAGGCAGTCAATCAATGTTTATCTCTCATCATTGATGTTTCTATCTCTCTCTCCCTTCCTCTCTGAAATCAATAAAAATTTATTTTAAAAAATAAATAAAAGGCAACATATGCAAAAATAATATAAGTGTTTAAGGGACTGAGTATTTAAAAAAAAGCCAAAATATTCTTTAGCCACTGTATTGTCTAGATTATTATTTCTCCTAAAGAGATAGAACCATATACCCCAAGCTCAGTGAGTGGCACCAATCCCACTTCTCTTCTTCCACATCTCTCTTCAAGGCTAGCCCCACATTTATCCAATTATCTACTCTGGAGCATCTTTCAATCCAGTCCTTCTTCTCCACTCACCCAGCAGCTATCCTAACTCAGGCCCTTACCAATTCTCCACCCAGAGCCTAAGGTGATCATTCTAAAAGCCATCAATATTGATCACATCTGTCAGTGCCCTCGGCAGTCCCGGTTCTGTCTCTTGCTTCAACAGTGTTTGGACGAAGTAGACCCAGGGATGCCCCTTCTTCGAGCCTCCAGCCACTCTTCTATGTCTTATACAGTCACCACCTTCAGAACCACCTCCAGGACCAGCCAACACACTGTTTTTTTTCTACCTTAACTCCTTATTGCCGAACAACCATGAGCTCCCCAAAGGTGTGGACGGAGTCGGCGAAGAAGGAATGACACGAAGACAGCCTTCAGTTGATCAGCAGCCTAGTCAGGACCTCTAGCCAGGATCTCCAGCCAAAGTTCTGGTCGGAGTTCTGGTTAGGAACTGATCAGAATCTGATGTTTATTGTCTTGTTACATCCATATTTATACCAGCCGATTTTAATCCTGTCAATTTCTATTACAAAGGTTAGGGCATTTCTTATCTCCATTCCAGGGAGTAAAGATTATGTAGCTTAACTACCCGCCTGGCACTTAATTAAGGGGTTGTATCCCCTCCCTAACCTCAGGGAAAGATCCCCACCTGGGGAAACAACCTTTCTCGGAGAGGTGACCTTGGTTAAAACACATGGCGCTAAAGAGAGCAAACATATTAAGAACAATATGCTATATATGCCAGGTCCCTTGAAACATATGCTGTGCAGATGTTTCTTTCCTGCAGCGACTGTGTCAAGCAGCAAGGATGGACCGGCTCCCGGCATTTTTCTACCTTAACTCCTTATTGCCGAACAACCATGAGCTACCGAATTCGTCAGAATTATTCCACCGAGGGGGAGGCTGTGGTCAACCGCCTGCCAACCTGCACCTGCAGGCCTCCCACACCTACCTCTCTCTGGGCTTCTATTTCCACCAACGATGTGGCTCTCGGGGCCGTGGGCCACTTCTTCCCGGGAGTTGGCAAAACCAGCGCGGTGGCTGCATTCCCTTCCAGGACGTGCTGAAGCCTCCCCAAGATGAGTGGGAAGAACTCAGGATGCCATGGGAGCTGCCTTGGAGAGGAACCTGAACCAGGCCCTTTTGGAGCTGCAGGCCCTGGGTTCCACCTGTGCAGACCCTCATCTCTGTGACTTCCAGGAAAACCTCTTCCGGGGTGAGGAGGTGAAACTCATCAAGAAGATGGGCGGCCACCTGACTAACATCACAGGCTGGCCAGCCCCAGGCTGAGCTGGGAGAGTATCTCTTTGAAAGGCTCACCCTCAAGCATCACTTGGAGCCTTTGGAGCCCAGAGGCCTTTGAGAGGCCACTCTGCATCACCCTGGTATCTGGCTTTTACCTGAGCCTCTCCCCAAATCTACTAGCCATTCTTTTAACCACCCTGAAGCCCTCTGCCATGCATTGGACCAAATGAAACAATAAAGCTTTTTGCAGCCATAAAATATATATATTGACCACTTCTCTCACCTGCTCCAACTCCTCCACCAGCACTGTAGAGTTTACAGAATCAAGTCCCCAACTTCGAGGAGTACCCAAAATCTGCCTGGACCTGGACCTGGACTTGGACCTGGCTGCCTCCCCAGTTCCCCCTTCACTCTGGGAAAGCACCCCCACAACAGCACTCCATAAACCCATATGTCTCAATGCCTTTGTATTTATGTTCTTGCTGCTTCATATGCCCTTCATTCTAAACATTTCCACAACTCAGAAGTCATTCTCTCTCCTACCTTTTCTGACTGGCCTCTATAATTCCTTTAATACTCAGCTCCTATGTCCTCTTATAATTCCCTCCTTGATGTCCTTAAATGAAGTAGAAACTCCCTCCTTTATGCTATCTAATACATTATTAAAAACTTCTTCTATAGCATATATTTCATCGTATTATAATAACCTAGTGCCTAATTTTCTTCACTTCCCTACATTGTAAGCTCCTCGAGGATAGGAATTAATGTTATTCATCTTTGCATCCACGGAATTTAGCTAAGACTTAGTAGCAAGCAATGCATGGTTACAGGATGAATGAATGAGGGAATAAATGAATACACCTGCTGGGAAAATCCAGGAAGGGAATTTACCAGGTAGAAGGTAAAGTCTTATAACAACTCATTTTTGGGAAGCTGATGAGTAAATCCAGCCCTGACTTGTTCTCACACTTCTAGATGTGTTCATTCATTTACTCATTCATTTATTTAACAAACATTTGTTGAGTACCTGTAATGTTTCAAGGACTTACCGTCACAGGAGTTCTACAAATAATAAAATAATAAATATACTTCCTGATCTCAAGGACTATATAGTCCAGAGGGGACCTCAGATGTGTAAACATAAGGGCCATGAAAGGCTATAGGAGCTGCAATGGAAGAGAAGGGGGGACAGGATGGAAGTTGAAGACAGGAGCCCGGAGCAGTATATCTCACCTGGCAGGCCTCCTTGCGGAAGTGCTGTCTGAGTAGTGTTCTGAGAGGGGAACATGAGGACCAGGCGGAGGAAGGCACAGACAACCAAGGGTGATGCTTTGTGCAATACCAGATAGATGAGTGAATGTGCTACAAGTAAGTGAAATGGAGATAATTTAAGGTAAAATTGTTACAAACCCAGGTTCTAGAAAGCAACCCTGTATTGAAATTTCAATTCTCTACCTGTGTGGTCTTGGGAAGACTAGACCTACTATAAAATGGAGTTAATAACAGCACCTACCTGACATAAGTGTTGTGAAAACTAAGTAAAATTAAGTGAAAAGTAAGTGAACTAATGCTTGGGAGGTCCTTGGCACGGTCTCTGGGGCATGATGGGATAATGATAGCTGGAGTTACCCCACAGAGGCCAGAGGAGCCTGAACAGGTAGGCATGGCCCACCTGGAGGAGGGCCTTCCTCATCAGGCCATGGAGTTTGGACTTTGATCTGTAGTAGCTGATAGAAAACCATGAAAGGATTTTAAGTAATAAAGTGCTAAATCATCAGATTTGCATGTTAAGACCTCTCAGGTAGCTATGTGAAGGATCAAATTAAAGGCAGCACAAAATGATCACTGAGGGCTGGACTAAGACAACAGTTGGGGTAAAGGTGAGAAGAGGTCATGGTAAAGAAGTAGAACTGCCCTGCCCTAGATGGTTTGGCTCAGTGGCTAGAGTGTCGCCATGCCAACTGAAGGGTCCCGGTTTCGATTCCGGTCAAGGGCACATGCCCAAGTTGTGGACTTGATCCCCATTAGGGAGTCTGCAGGAGGCAGCCGATCGATGATTCTCTCTCATCATTGAAGTTCCTATGTCTCTCTTGCTCTCCCTTCCTCTCTGTAATCAATACAAATATATATTTTTAAAAAGAAGTAAAGCCAACAGGACTTGGTCACCTTTTCCCCCACCACACAAATACCTGCATTCAGGCACCCATGACATGACCTCATGCTAACTGCTGTCTTCCAGAGTTTTGGGTCCAGGCAGGAGCCCCTACTCTGGACTTTTGCCTTCTTCTGTCACAATTTACCTCTCCACTTCTCAGGGAAGTGACAACTATAACAGTCAACGATGTGATCATGTGATTTAATCCTCATGACAACCCTAGGAGTAGCCCATTAATATTGGACCTCATTATAAATAAGGAAATAAGCCTAATAACTTAATTTGAAAAGATAATACAATTGTTTTAAAGGCCCAGGTCAGGTATCTCTGACCTAAAAGTCTGTGTCCTTTCCACTATCCCCATTGCCAAGTGTCAAACAAACTAAGGTGGGGATAGCTGAGAATGGCTGAGCAAGCTCTGTCTCTTTAAGGGAAAGGGGAGGGAAATGTTCATTTTAACAAGGCATTGCTGGAGACCCAATACCCTGATGCAAAGGAGTGCATCTCCAATGGTGGCATTTGTGGGCACTCTGGCAGATCAGATTTGTGCAAGACACAAACTTTAGTTTCCTTTAAATCTCATAGTGTAAGAAACCATCTTGCATGCATCTTGCCAGGCCTGGTGGAAAAAGAGCAGAAGTACTTGAATGATGCATTTGTCTACCTCCCAGACTGAGCCCAATTGTTCTCCAGGTTAGAGTCCAGTTAGAATAAGCTAGCTAATATGAACACTAGGTGTTTCCCAATTATGAAATGCTTCTATTGCCTTTTATACCTCTTAACTATTTGTTCTATTTGCCATAAGATATAGCTTCCTACATTTCAGAAGCAGGAAGAGGCCTTCGTGAGATCTAGCCCAACACTCCAAAGCCATCAGTTCTATTTGACTTTATTACTGAGTGGTCTGGCTTCGTAAAAACGTTTTTTTTTCCCCAGTAAGACCTACTCAAAGAGGACTCAGGGGACAATAAAAAACTTAGTGGATACTGGACCTTGTTTGTTTCCTCTCAAATGAAGGTCATGTCTGCACAATAGTTACCTGAAGTTGTAACCAGCATTTTAGTCATAGAGGTGCGAACGCCTTCCAAACAAAGTAAATATAACTTCTGGGTTAACATTACTTAAACACTATATGGTCAGTAGCTCTGCTGGGTGTCACAGCACACTTATTAGGTAGGTTCTCTTTTTTTATCCTTTATTTTACAGATAAGGAAACTGTGCCTCAGAGAAGTTAAATAACTTACCCAAGGTCACACAGCTAGTAAATGCCAAGGTCAGGATTTAAACCCAGGTAGTAGTTCGATGACTTAAGAGTTCTAAATATTAACCACTACACTTAACATTCTACACATTATTAATGCTAATTGGTTAGCAATCCTTTTGCCTTGTGCTCATATTTTATAGTTTTTAGTCGTAGCAGCCCCATATGTGGATTTTATTTATTGCTGAGAATACTAGGAGGGTGGGAAGGGAGAAGTCAGCATAAGAAGCAAATTGAGTAAATTCCCTAGTTTATCGTCTCCTGGATTTCAGATAAGGACTTGTGTGTTTAAAAATGCAGAGTGTTTTATCAGCTGAGTTGCTGGCTCTCCAACTAACCTACTTTTAAAATGTGTTTGTTTTAAAGCGGCCACTAGAGATCAAATCTCCTGAATGAGTCCAAGATAAAACTCAAAGTCACTCAGCTCTATGAAGACCTAAGGCAGCTGCCCTCTGGAACAGGTTCAGGGGAAATTGGTGAGATGAATTCACATACTTTTTGAACAGGATATGCAACTGAGTGATGAGAGAAGGCACTGTCAACTTTCTTCCCTGGAAAGATCTTAGACAACATTCCAGTCTCTGCCTGATCCTGGCAGTAAAGAGTAATGTGCATCTGGGATCATAAGAACATGAGTGTTGGTGGATATTGGCACATGCAGTCAGCTGGGCAGTCCCTCAGTGCATCTCTGCAGAGCCCCTTCTGTGCACCAAGGACTCTGCTCAGAGTTGGGCGTTCCATGGCGAGCAAAAACGAAGGAGAACTTTCCTTCTAGAGTTTACTATTTTGTGTTGGAGACAGAATTTAATCAAAACAATCTCACACATGAATATATCATTGCAAATCCAAATAAGTGCTACGAGGCAAGAAACAGGGAACAAAGACCGCATGGAAGAAGTGGCCCTGGAGTAGAAACATGAGCAGATACTGACCAGCCAAAGGGGATGGAGTTCCAGGCAGAGGGAACAGCATGTGCAAAAGCCGGGTGACAGCAAGGCCACCACTAGCCCAGAAGCATTTGTGTGTAAACTAGAAAAAAGGCACCACCTCTTCAAGACCCTTTGCTTCTGTTGGAAAATTGTTTTAGTTATTTTCACAGAACAAGACTTTTTACTGTCAATTTCCAGAAAACTTGTGTATGCAATTGTACATTATCTGGAATATTAATGGCTCAACCAATATTATAGCAACTAGTCACATTTGGCTACTGAGCACTTAAAATGTGGCTAGTCTA
This sequence comes from Myotis lucifugus, assembly GCF_000147115.1. Lineage (NCBI taxonomy): Eukaryota > Metazoa > Chordata > Mammalia > Chiroptera > Vespertilionidae > Myotis > Myotis lucifugus. Next base: position 13,269,468 of record NW_005871059.1, on the reverse strand, counting down.
AGTTGAGATGTGCCATAAATATAAAATACACCCTGAATTTCAAAGATTTAGTGTGAAAATAATAGAATACCTTAATTACATTTAAATTGATTACATGTTGAAGTGGTACTGTTTGGATATATTGAGTTTTAAAAGTTTTATTAATTTCACTTTCCCCTTTTTACTTTTTTTTAAATGTGGCTACAAGAAAATTTAAAATTACACATGTGATTCATGTGTGTGGCTCACGTGACAGTCCTACTGAAGCGCCTTTGGCAGCAGGGCCTTGTATCTTGCACTGCCCGGCAAACCATGGCAGGAACGGGGAAATGAAAGGAGAACAGAGTCATCGTTGCAAGAGGGCAAAGAGGAAGGTGAGGAAATATCAGATGGGCCAGGTCATGTCAAATTGTGCTTTCTAAGCCAGGAAAGTTTAATAAAGTTCATCCTTAGCTTCATGTTCACAGATGCTTCCCTTGCTTGTTTGTCTGGAGTTTGTCTAATCAGTGATTTATTCTAAAAGCACTTCTAGAGCACCTACTGTGGGCTGGGAAGGGGGCTACTGTCTGGTTCTGATGCAGTTGAAATGAATTCCTTTACCTGTGAGAGGAAATATGTTAAAACAGAAAGGAAACCAGACTTGGAGCTAGACCAATCTGTTGAATTCTTGGGTTTTATATTTACTTGTTCAGCAATCTCCATAAAATTATACCAGCTTTCTGGAAATGTTCCTAATCCATAAAATGAAATGTTAATATTGATTGTCCATAATACCTACTACCTATTATAATATTATATTATAATACTATAGAATATACATTGCAATATTATAATACTATCTATTACGCCCTTTTACCTCAACATATCTCTAATCCATGAATCAACAGAACAGGTGCTTTCTCTAGAAGCTGTGGAACTAGCAAGAAGCTGGATTCTGGACTCAGGTTCTGTCCTTCAAATAATGCATCGCTGTTGTTTGATCTTTAAATATTTTGAATCTTGAAGCACATCTTCCTTTTTAATAAATATCTCATTAAGGAATTAATGGCACATTACATAAAAAGGTTATTTTCAAAAATAAATAAAAATGGTTTAAGAATAAGGAGAATTGAGTTCTGGACCCAGCTAAGACATTCATGCCTCCTGTGATTTTGAACAGATACTTGACATTCTTGTCCCGTGTGTCAAATGGAAACCATATTAGCATCCAAAGAACTAATGAAAGAAACATACTCTGAATCATGCAAGGGTTGGTACAAATATATGACTAACTGCTGCCATTTTAATAGTAATGTATCAGACTGAAGTATCCAGATTTAATATGAGTAAGAGACATACTGCATGCCTAGGGCTAGTTCCATGCTAAGAGCTTTGCCCCTGTCAGGTCACTTAAACCTCAGACCACCTCTCTGGGATAGGTGTTATGACTGACCCTTTTCACACTCAGAAACAGAGAAGCTAAGGAAACCTGTCCAGCAGACATTGCTGCTAAGTGCCAGGCAAGGCTCCCAATGAGGGGCTCTATCTGGTCTCTTAATCCACATAGCTTAGAGCGCCAAGTGCCAAATATGTACCTATGTTTCACTTGTTGGTAAAAAAAAAAAAAGAGATTCTAAAAGTAAACCAGAACATTGAAAAAAATGTTTACTCTTCACCACAACAGAAAGTAGCTGGGTCATTACTTCTATGTATCATTGACTGCAAATGAGAATCATTTTGCCTTGGTCAGGTGGCTCAGTTGGTTGGAGCATCGTCCTGTACACCAAAAGGTTACCATTCAGGGCACATACCTAGGTTGCAGGTTCAATCCCTGGTAAGTGCACATACAGGAGGCAACCGATCAATCTTTCTCCCACACATCAATGATTTTTCTCTCTCCCTTTCTCTTTCTCTAAAAAGCAATAAAAACTTATCCTCAGGTGAAGATTAAAAAAGAGAGAAGAATCATTTTAAGATATTCAAGGTGACTTATTTTCCTTCATTCAGAGATCAGTATGCCTGATTTTAAAAGCATAAAATGGTATGCAAAATTGCTTTAAAGTTTACTTCTCACCAAAGACCTACACTGACTGGTGTTATAGGCACACATTAACCCTCAAGGTCACAACTCTGAGACGGCTGCCAGCATTGCTTCAGAAGCTAGTGCCAAGCTTCCTCTGGCCCACCCTTTGGGGTATCTGGGAGAGGCTGAGGTGTGTCTGCACAGACCAATCTGCAGCAAGGGACGCCCATGTGCCCCATCGCTGAACAAATAGGGGCCAAATGGTCTGACGTCAGTGTCAGCGTTGGCACGACAGCCCGAGGGGGCGCTAATCTGTTTGTGCAGATAACCTTTGCTGCAGGCTGAGCCTGTGCCAACATTCAACTGGGCCACCTTGAGCTCCTGCACTCACATGACCTCTCGGGATTGCCTTTTCCGGATCCCGTCTGCAGTGACCTTGCTAGATTCCAAACAGTAGTACAGCAGCGGGGTCCAGATGCACACTCGGGGGCCAGACTGCCTGGTGGGGAGCGTCACTGCCATGCCCCAGCTGTGTGACCTTACACAAGTCACCTGCCCTCCCTATGCCTCAGTCCCCTCATCTGCTCAATCAGGGTAATGTCAGCACCCACCTCAGGGAGCTGTTGTGAGGATTAAATGCATGAACACATGTCGGGTCCTTAGCACAATGGCTGGTACATAATGAGCATGAGCTGCCGTTATCATCATTGAGAGCATTGCAGGACTGGCCACCAGTCCTTCTCTTAAGATGACACATCTGTACATTAATACATTAATTCTTCTGTTGCTATATAAGTGACATGATATGAAACTCACCATTTTAAAGTATACAATTCAGTATTTATAGTATATTTGCTATGTTGTACAGCCATCACCACTACCTAATCCAGAATGTTTTTATCACCCCAGAGAGAAACGCCAATAGTCACGCCCAACTCCCCTCCCCCATCCTCTCACGCCTACTTAACCCACTTTCTGTCTCTGTGAATTTACCTATTTGGGACATTTCATGTATGTAAATGAAACCTTGAAATATGGGGCCTTTTGCAAAAAAGACACACTAGGAGAGAGGCTTCTTCACTTCACAAGCAAAATAACAGGATCCCAGCTCCCCAGCCCCAATAATCAAGCATCAGCTGCATTTGCTTGCACCATTTTATTAGTTTCTCTCAGGAGGCGCCAGGAGGAGGCTCAGCTTGAAGGGGGTTTTGAAACATCCTAAGCTTTGAAGCTCCTTTTGCATCCCACTGGAGCATAGCAGAGTCGCAAAGCAGCAGGCTGTGCTCCAGCCTCTTTTCTACCAAGATCGGCAGAGTACTCCTGATGACTGCGTCCCATTACCCACCAATTATATCCCCTGACAAGGGACTGGCTCCGGCAGACCTGACTCTAGGAGGAGACTTATGACAGAAGTGTCTTCATGGGATGACAAATTGCTCCTGGAGCTTACAGAAACCCCAGGCTGGGAACTCCCATGGGCTGAGACCAAGGGGTATGCTAGCCTAAGGGGTGCTATTTAATTGCTTACGAAGAAAAAAATCCCAACACTGCTCTTACAGATGAATAATGCAAAATAAACCAGTCTCATACCCATTCCCAGTCTGAGAAGAAACAAAGGAACACTTTCTTAGTTTCTCGGATTCCTGAGATCTTGAACAAACACTGCTGATGGAGAAGCTCAGGCTGGAAGGGAAGGGTGGACTACATGTGGCTAGAAGTGGATCTACATGTCCAGCCAGGAGTTCACAGAAGGGAGCCTCGCCCTGTGGATGCTCCAAGTGGCCACGGGAACAACCCACCAATCTGCCCATAATAATCAATTAAAGGTCTAGTTTTAAAAAAGCTCATTAAAGATATATGTTCATAGAAACCATGCTAAACTCAATTTATATTTTATGGCTGAATCTTTTGGACACCTGGGTATTATAACTTATTGTTAATATTGTTTTATTATGATGATTATTCACACTGCAGAATTGTGTGACTAGATTACTTTGTTCAGAACAGTGGAGTAAAAAGAGATGTAAACCTGGACACAAACGCCTAGAGCAAATATTTTTTCCCAAGTTGTTTGTCTTTCTTAATATATGTTATGTCTTTTTTTGATGTGTCTGTGTTTTTTTGCATATTTTAATGGGCTGGGGGATTTTGTTTGTTTAATTTGAGTTATTTATATATTCTGGATACAAGTATTTAGACAGATATATTTATTGCTAATATAGAATCTCTGTTTATGCTTATCTTTTAATTTTCTTTTTTTTTAAAGCTTTATTGTTGTACACCTTAAATTTACACAATGTTATGTGTCAATTAATCTCAATAAAGCTGGGGGAAAAAGAGTTGTAAAAAGAAAGCATTCTTTAGAGAAATAGAAAAAAAGCTTTATTGGGGTGTATTTGATATGCCCAAAATTACACTCATTAGATATATACATCTTGATGAGTTTGGACAGATGCATATACCCCTGATACCATCCCCACAGTCAAGGTACTAAACATACCCATCACCTCTAAAATTTTCCTTGAGTCCCTTGCGTGTGCTTTTGTTCTGTTTTTGTTTTTTGGGTGGTAAGAATACTTAACCTGAGATTTAGCCTCTTAACATATTTTAAACTGAAGAATATTGACTCATTCATTCAATATTCATTTAACACACTACTTCTAATGTGCAGTTTCTGGGACTAAGCACTTTTGCATAGTCTGATGGGTCCAAGAAAGGAATGGTAAGTGATAATTTCTGGCCTGCTGGGCTGCTGCTGACCAGTAAGGGGGTTGAGAATTGAATAAAAATTCCAGAATGTCACTGGTCCTTATTAAACATCATTGGCATATCATTAAGATAGAAAGGATTGTTTTAATGTCACAGCAGGAATAAAGAACACAGGCGTACCTCTAGCTCTTGCTTTTTAATCATCACCAGGGTCGAGAGGTCTAACACCTCTTAGGAAACCAATGTCCCTCTGAAGGCACTGGGCTCCCAGCTGGCTGACAGTCAAGCAGCAGGAAGGAACATGGTGCAGAAGCTGTGGAACTCGTTCCTGAGTAACAGAGAGCTAATTATACAATGGCCCTAGCGCTAGGCCCCATTGCTGTGGGTCAAGCACTGCCCTTCCCTATTGGATGACCTGGAAAAAGCTGCTTGGTTACCTGAGTGGACTCTGCCTTCAGAGCCAACAGCTAAGAGCTCCATTGCCTGTGTGGTTCTCTGATTACATGATTCCTCGGGCGGACTAGGATTGCTTTCTTCTAGCTCAGCCCTTTTTATCAAAGGGCCCAATGATGATCTCTGGACATTCATTCCTTCACGGTACCAAGGCTATCAATAGCAGTGAGGTCACATTACCCTCTGGCCTGGTCTGAAAGGGATAAGAGGCCTGCTGTACATACTGTACCTGGCCCTAAGGCTGGGAGTTGCCCTGTTTTATAACTTCTCTGAGACTCCAAAGCACACTGTAAAAACTAGGGAACAGGTCTGTAATTCACACACGTGCTTAGACTTACCTTTTGGAATGAAATGCGGCTTGGATTTGCAATTTATAAACGGTGACCTGTTTCAATAGAACTCATGAATGACAAGCAAATCCTAATCCATTTAAGCTTCTTTTCTATACCCAATATTTTCACATGGTTTTGTTTCCCAATCCATTTCAGCAAAACAAGATAGATCAGCTTTCATTGTAGTCAAAATATTTTGCAGGAGCTGACGAAAAACTCCCATCATGAGGCAGATAAGAAGGTACACATGATGTCAAAACAAGGTCAAGCAAACTTGAAGTTAAACAAATAGTTCTCAGTGGGTTGTTTTGAACATCCCTTCTTGTTAATTGTAAGAAACACAACTTTTAATTTTCTAAGCATTCCTTTCCTGCAAATGCTCAAAAATGATCATCTCACTCTCTTTGCTTATGTGTGCAAGCTTATTTCTATTGGTGCAGCCCAGGTGGACGAGGAGAAAATGTTGATCATTGCCAAAGTCAAAGGAATTTGAGTCAGGGAAGAAATTCTCGGGGGTTCTGAAGTTGGTCCCTCAATAGATAGTATTGAGTACTCACTAACTGACACCCAATTTTATATCTGTGGGGAGGCCGCTGCCATGGCTGCTGAGAAGACAAAACTTGTGGGTAGGTGTTGTCATTTACACTGGAGCAGTTGGTGGGATTTTATGTAAGCTGGTCCCTGTTTTTCAAAGAATCAGAGTGATCATTTCTTTTACCAAGTATTGGCTGAAAATTGTCAACAATCCCAAAGTAAAGGTCAGCAAAGGAAAAATGTGAAGCTCTTAATTGCTTGTTAATGTGGTAGTCGTGACTCTGCTAGTCTCACTACTAAGACAGTGGTTCTCAACCTTGGCTGCACATTAGAATCATCTGGGAATCTTTTTAAAATCCTGATTTCTGGTCCTCATCCTCTGGAAATTCTATTTCTTTGTTACTAATGTTGTGGCCTCACTCCATAAGAAAGAAACAGAATTTCCGGAGGATGAGGCCCAGAAATCAGGATTTTAAAAAGATTCCCAGGTGATTCTAATTGCAGCCAAGGTTGAGAACCACTGACTTAGAAGATCCTTAACCAGTATTTTCCCTGGTGGGGGGTGGGCGGGGGAGGCCTCAATTGTTACTTGCAAGCCCTGGAGTGATTTGATTTTGTTATTTTAAGAGCGCTTGCAAGAGAGGTGGTATTTATAATTCGAAACTAGGCTAAATACTTGCATGCATATTTTTCAGCTGAAATCACAGATGCTGCCTTTCATTTTTTAAAGCAAAGGAGGCACTGAAAAATGGACAACCAACTAGATTCCCAACACAAAATAAGACTGGATAGTTCCATGTACACTAGGGTTCCTTAACCTTGAAACTGCTGTCATTTGGAACCAAAAAATTCATTGTTAGAGACAACTCTCCTGTGTATTGTAGACTATTGAACAACTTTTCTGCCTCTATTCACTAGATGCCAGTAGCACTCGCCCAGCTGTCACACACAGAAATGTCTCCAGATATTGCCAGTGTCCCTGGGGGACAAAATCCACCCTGGTTCACAACAACTGATTTAGCTGAAAAGGGTTTGGGTTTTATCAGGGGGCAGTGGGGTGGAAATTAAGTCTGTGAGAGAATCTGAAATGGATTTCTAGAAATCAAAATAACATTCTAACTTATAAAAACAACAGATTAGTGTAGAAAGCTCGAGTTTCCATCCTAGAGCCTCTGTTAATACATCACAGTCTTGTTTCACAAGCTCCTGAGGGAGCAATTGACTTAACCGAAAGAATGAAGTAAATTATACTTTTTTTTAGAGGTACAGTGTTTTCTAGACTCAAATATCAACTTAATAATAATGAAAACTAAATTCTAGGCTAAATAATAAAGTTGGCCCAAGTTTTGCTTTTGATGTTCTAGAACATTTTGCTGAAAGAAATGAGGAAAATTAAAACATTAATTTCTTCAGTTTCTAAATCCACCAAGTTGATAGCTGCTTTGTGACTTTCTGAGTATCTCTACCACTTATAAAAGGTATTACTGTGTTTTATTTTTTTATTATTATTGTTGGTAAAATGGGTAAGATTCATTATCCAAATGTTTTGGCAAAGCTCTCCGTTTCTGTCCTCCCCCTCAACACACATACACACACAGTGTTCTGAGCTTTATTAACCTAGTTTTGGTTTTCTCTTTAAATATTAATTTTAACCTAATGGCTGTGGTTTTCTTTCTAAAAAATTAGGTAGTTTCTTTCTTCCAACAACTTTTTAAATAGAAAACAAGTTGTGCAACAAGATTCTTCCTCTCCCCTGGGGCTGTTCTTGGGGCAGAGTTTGAAACCCCTGACAATGGGAAGGGAATTAAACTTTTAATTCCATAGTTATTAGAGACAACATGAGGCATAATAATATAATTAAGATTCATAAGCATTTTAAGATCAAAATGACTACCTTTATAAATGGAAATTCTCAATGAACCCCAGAAAAAAATTCAGTTTTCAATGACAGACATAGGCTAACTATAAGAAAGAACAATACTCTTGGGTTTTTTTTAAAAGAGCAAAACAACTGCAATGAAAATCCTGTTTATTATACAAAGCTCTTATTCCATGTAGAAGTCATTAAATATTGGTTCTCTGCTGTGAAAAGCCACCTGTCAATTCAAAACCTCACAGGAACTATGCAAATTCCTTTTTTAAAAAATTTAAGTTCTTTATTGCTTAATGTATTACGTAAGTCTCCTTCCCCTTCCCCCCATTGACCTCTCCCTGGCTGCCCCCAACCCCCAGCACATGCCCTCACCCACTCCCTGTGTCTGTGTCCATTGGTTATGCTCATATGCATGCATACAAGTCCTTTGGTTGATCTCTTACCCTCTCACCCCCCACCTTCCCTCATAGGTGGACAATCTATTTGATGCTTCTATTACTCTGGTTCTGTTCATCAGTTTATGTTGTTCATTATATTCCACAAATGAGTGAGATCATGTGACATTTATCTTTCTCTGACTGGCTTATTTCGCTTAGCATAATGCTCTCCAGTTCCATCCATGCTGTTGCAAATGGTAAGAATTCCTTCTTTATTATAGCAAGGTAGTATTCCATTGTGTAGATGTAGCACAGTTTTCTAATCCACTCATCTGCTGATGGGCACTTAGGCTGTTTCCAAATCTTAGCTATTGTAAATTGTGCTACTATGAACATCGGGGTGCATATATCCTTTCTGATTGGTGTTTCTGTTTCTGGGGTATATTCCTAGAAGTGGGATTACTGGATAAAATGAAAGTTCCATTTTTAATTTTTTGAGGAAATGCCATACTGTTCTCCACAGTGGCTGCACCAGTCTGCATTCCCACCAGCAGTGCAAGGGGGTTCCTTTTCTCCTCTCCAACACTTGTCGTTTTGTTTGTTGATTTGTTGATGATAGCCATTCTGACAGGTGTGAGATGCTACCTCATTGTTGTTTTGATTTGCATCTCTCGGATGATTAGTGAATTCCTATTTTGCCAAACCACAGCCCATGGACCTATTTTTTTTAGTAGCTTCTCCAGCCCCATTATGGCCCCACCTTTTAACCAACCAGGCCATCATAGTGTCCTTTGGACATTTCTACAGATATTCATGTCTAACATGAATTCCCACTTCCTGGCCCCAGGCAAGTCAACTGCTATGTTTGTTTTAAATGCCGTTTCAAATATCACCCAAAGTCTTTCTTAAATTTTCTCTCTGGAAAGAGCTCTGGAATTTCTCTGCATTAAGCTGAACTTAAATCATTGCCTCACCTTTGAATTCTCCTTGACTTGTTTCAATGAGCAGGTTTGTTGTAAGTTTATACCTAAAGGACAAATTCTTCAAAGATAGACCCTATGTTCCCCTTGATTCCCCACCTTATGCTTATAGGACTTACAATAACGTTTCATATAATGAATGCTGTGACAATAGAATTGATTATATAGTTGTTTAAAAGTGGGCTATTATAAACCCAGGTATCAACGGGACAGTCATGAAAATAACACCTCCCTCAGTTGACAGAGTGTGATGGTTAATTTTATGTGTCATCTTGACTAGGCCAGGGGGTGCCCAGATGTTTGGCCAGACATTCTGGGGGGTATTTCTCTGAGGATGTTGGGATGAGATGAACATTTAAATCCATATCATGAGTAAAGCCAATTGTCCTCCATAGTGTGGGTGGATCTCATCCAATAATTTGAAGACCTGAATAGAACATAAGTCTGACCCTCCCTCAAGTAAGGGAGAATTCTCCTGCCTGGTAGCCTTTAAACTGGGACATTAACTCTGCAGATTTTAGACTTGCCAGCCTCCATAACAGCATGAGCTAATTCGTGTATATATATATATATCCTATTGGTTCTGTTTCTCTGGAAAACCCGACATAATACACAGAAGAAATTTTTTTAAAATTGTTAATAACTATTACAGGGCCCTATCTGAGCAAGTTAGGTCTGTCCATCTTACTCAGCTCCTGAGAAAGAAACAGCAGAAACAGAATGGATGAGCAACTCGGCCAGGCTGCCTACTTTACAGGAGGGGAAGTTACACGCAGATCTGGGGGTCTCCTACAGAGCCACAGGGGCAGAGATGCACTCAAGTTTTGTAGGACCTGAAGCTTAGACCATTGCAGGTGTCTGGGGTGGGAGTGCTTTATAAGAAAAAAAGACATAAAATCAGACATTTTTCAGAAATATGTCAACTCAAGTAAACACAATATTTGGGGACTTTTCACAGCCTTGGAAAGAGTGACAGGCCCTGACGTTGAAGCTTCATTCACTTCTTGGCCAATTTACTTCTGCACAGGAAAATTTAGCTGAATGACCCAGAATCCTCCACCTGAAGATTCTGGTTCAATGCTTAACCAGCTTCCGAAGTGTTGAGGAAAACAGAAGGGAGAATGAGGGCTGCTGACAAATTTTGACAACTAACTTGAAATCACTTCCAGATTTAAACAAAGTAGCAGATGCCCTCCTAAAATAAAAACAAGTCTCAAGTAAAAAAGATATCTGCATTTTACAAAGAAAAAAATCCCTCGATAAATAAAATATGGTTAGTAAATAAAAATAAAATGGCAGCTGCTTGCAATCCTGGTGGATTGTCAGTTCCGAGTCACATGAATGCTAAGGGTACATATAGCGGCTGCATCTCAAACCTGAGAGGACACGAAAATTCACTCACTTTAAAGTTGGTCAAGCAGATGTCGCCACTCATGTTCAGTGTGTGTTGATAAATGCAAGCTGTTGGGTAAAGAAAGCTAGTTTCTTGTTTACAATGCTTGCAATTAAGAGAATAAGGGTTGATTTTCTAGAAAGTTTTCAGGGCTAACAAATTTTATGTTTACACAATTGAAAGCCGTTTTTCAAGTTTGGTTTACCTGAGACTGGGAGTTAATTTGTGTTAAAATTGACCATAACTATGTTAAAAGCAGCAACCTTCCATCTAAATTTCTTTTTAAGATAACACAGGTTACTTAACACTATAAGGAGAAAATCACTATTTTGTTCTCGGCTAAGGCCAAATTGCATCTTATAGATTCCATTTCGTCGATCCTCAGAATCTTGATTTATGAAAGATTGACCATTACCAAAGCTGGCCACAGCTCTTGTCTGTGCTCCTTTCAAAGATGAGGTGTTCTGGTCAGATAGAAGTCACAAAGTGGCTGATTGCAAGGGACTGGTTTCCCTGTCCTTCCTGCTGAGCTAGCACAGAACTGAAAACTGCCGGGTCTTCAGCTCATCTACTATCGACCAGCACAACCACAAGCTATGGAAGGAGAGCAAGGAAGTCCTCTTCTCCCTGGGGGAACAGAAACATGGCCAGCACAATATTGGGAAAGGTGACACCACTGAGGAGTGATGTGTTCAGCTTGTTATAAACCTCACCGGTATAAACCTAAACTATGGGAGGTTAGCTGTGTTTCTGTATTCAGTATGAGCTATCAAGCATTCTTTCAATTTGTTCACCATTGCAGAGCCTATGGGAAAAGAACAGGTGTGCGGAGCGGGGGCCCAGGGAAGAGGATGGAAGCAATGAAGGACGATACAAATGAATCTAAGGCAGTGATCGCCAGGCCAACAGAAATGGTGACATAGCTTCCGTTAGAATCTGCCCGCACTTCAGTGTCATTGCAGATCACCTACCAAAATCAGTCCTTCTCCTGCGTCAGAATTATGTGCATGCTTTGTTCTCAAGCACAGTCCTGACAAATTCCCCAAATCTCTTAGCCAAACTGGGGTTTGGTCACAAGAAGAAGAAAAGAATATCCAAGTTGATTTCTCAAGTTTATTATCCCACCACAGACACCAGCCTTCTTTAAGCAATCAGATTAGTTATCAGTCTTATTTGAACCAATATATCAGGTTGTCCCAATACCTGAGCAATTTTCTATCCATCACCATCAGTACCCATAAAGGATAGAAAGGAAGTATTAACTTGGACCCAGAAGTGTGTATTTGATCACATCAACATAATGAAAATACCATGGCCGAGTAATACAACAAGATATTTCTTTCATGCCCTGACCTATATTATACTTCTTTTTTTAATTATTTAACTTACTCCTAAACTTCTAAATTTATGTTTAAAGATTACTTGGGGAAAGAAACTAGAGAAACACAGATTATACTCCCTGAAACCTGTGAGAAATGTTTCTGTCTTCTATCCTCTGCTTTAAAAAATAACCTGACACACAAAGTAGTTTTTTTTCTTAAGCTCCATCATTCAAGAGAAGTTGCCCACTGCACACAGATGCTTATTATGAATGATCTTTTTAAAGAATATATAAAACATGGAAGTAACAAGGCAGGCATAATAAGTGGTTCTTATATAACTTATACCAGTCTCTCCCACTTATCTATCATATTTACCTAGTGTACACAGCTAGTGCATTTAACCACTGAAACATAGACTGTCTTTCACTCTCCTCCTTCACATAACAAAATTACTTGTAGTACAAATACAAAATAAAATAAATAATAGAAAATAAATGCAGACAGTTAACATTGTATTTTACTGAACTTTGAATATACATATCATACCAATAAAAATAAGAAGTTATTTTAATATTGGGGGAGAGGAGGGTGGGAGAGGGCAATGGGGGGAAAAAGGAACATATGGAATACTTTCAACAATAAAGATTTATTTTAAAAAAGAAGTTATTTTAATAAAGCTGAAACATCTGCAAAAGTTAAGACTTCATGGCCTTTTAAATCACACTACTAATGTAATGTCTTTATGTCATCATTTTTTCTTTAGTTTAATAATTAATAAAAAATTCTATGTTGAAGATATTAGTCAAATCCTGAGAATTATATTATGTAGGAATTTAATTTGCTCTAACGAAATCAAAATTTTACATCCTCTAGTGAGCACTGCTTCACTGCTTTTAATTCAAACACAAATTTAAAACTGTTTCACCATTTTTAATTTAAACACAAATAAAAACAGACTGAATAATTAAAATCACTCAAGTTCTGTTGCTTCCTCTTTGTAATCTCCAAACCACCACTGTTTATCTCAGATCTACTACTTAAATGCAGGAGTGTGTAATACCCCAGGGTATGGAGACACAGACTTTGTCAAGTGACTGGAACAATTCCAAAGTCTTAGGAACTTACTCTAGAAACAAGTGTGTGGCTAAACCCACATGTGTTAGGAGCTAATGGGAGAACTGGAAATTCTCCAAATTAACTTCTATGTAAAATACAATTTTTATTAAAAGACAAGTAAGAAATACATACGAATTTGGAGCATATATATGTACACGTGTGTGTGTGTTATGAAAACTTAGTAGTAACTATAAAAATTGTTTAGAACATAAACCAACAACAGATTTTTTTTCAAGGAATATTTCATCACTGACATTGTTTAGAATTGCTAGCACATGGAGATGATTAAAAGCAGACTGACCTGTATTCAGTTTTATTATTGTTTTTGAACTCTACAGACAATGCACTTCCGTATTGCTGCACAGAGGGCTGACTGCTCCTAGCGCCTCACCCTTGGAACACCACCGAGTCTTACTAAATAGCATGTAATTGCAGAAGCTCAATTTGCATGCAAATTTTAAAATGTTGGAATAAATTTCCAATGTTCTAGCCAGTCCTCTACTGGTTTTTGTTTTTTTTTAAGTTTCACTTAACAATATAACATGTAGGGGATCATGACTGCCATTTATTTCACTTCAAGAGGTTTGGTATTAACTTAAACTTTAACTAGTTATTCATAATAACTTACAATACTTTCATCCCAGAATTTCTCTAAACACCTTGGAACCTATTCTATTTTCCTTGTGGCCCACATGAGGGGGTTATGAGTACTCTGCCTTTAATACCTGCTGTTTACTATTCCACTTCCTGTTCTCTTTCAACTTTGTTCTTTCAAACTTTAAGGGTTGTCTCCTAGGTTCTGGATTCCAAGATTTGGTTATATAATTTTGGTCACATTTCAGAAATACATTCAGAGAACATAAAATTAAACAGTGTTTGTTGTTTTATACTTTTTAGATAATTTTTATACCTCCTCCCCCCTTATTACTAAGTAGACACAAAACTGAGTTGAGAAAGGAAAAAAGTAAACCCTCAAGCTGTAATTAAACCTTTATTTGCAGTAATACACCAGCGCATAGAATAATTTAGAGACAGGGACAGTGGACAGCATCCTAGAATCAGGAGGCTGTGGTCAATCTACATTTGAAACCTGGAATGATTGAACAGCAGTGGTACCTCCGCTAAGAACACAAACACACCTGTGCTTCCTATTTATGGTCACCTGCTAATTAATACCCTGTGTTGTTGCACAATGACTTCTTGGAGTCTGTGTCTCCATACCCTGGGGTATTACATACTCCTGCATTTAAGTAGTAGATCTGAGATAAACAGTGGTGGTATGGAGATTACAAAGAGGAAGCAACAGAACTTGAGGCAGCTTGTAGACGGCTGCCTTCTCCGTGTCTTCACAGGGCCTCTCTTCTGTCCTGTTTGTGTTCCAATCTCTTCTTATAAAGACACCAGTCACATTGGATTAGGCCCCAGCCTAATGACTTAATTTTAACCTGATTACCTCTTTAAAAACCCTATCTCCAAATACAGTTATGTTTTGAGGTACTGGGAGTCAGGACATCACTGCATAAATTTGGAGGGGGACATGATTCAGCAAATAACAGTTCATAAATGTTTGTTTGTTTTTTCTCCTGCACCACCAATGCCATCGCTTCGTCCAGGAAGGACATGTTTGCCCTGGCTACCTTACTTTACCCACTCATCATGCGTCATCTATTGGTTTCTATCTTTCAGTCCATACTTGCTACTTTCAAATATTATAAGCAAATTATCTAGCAACTAGATAAAATTATCTAGAAAGCATAAGCAATTTGATTCTTTCCATTTGTAAGCATATTAATTTCCCAGGTAACAGGAACTTTCTGGGGACAATGCTGTTATTGAAAACCAGTCCTAGAATGGCAAGAATTTCAGGAATCTTTAAAGCTGCAAATAGGAGATTTGAGGAAAGGTGGAGATTTGCACTTGGCTTCTAATAAAGAGGAGATGCATGGAAGGTCCCAGCCCAGGACCTGGTGCCCATTGGGGTCTGAATCCTCATTAGTTCTCTTATGCACAGAGGCAGATGTCCGTATATCTGGCCGGCACCTTGTCCCCCACCGCCATCCTCTGGTGCAGTGCTCCAGCCTCCTAATATGCTTCTCCATTTTCATTTATGGCCCCTATGCCTGCTCTCCATAGTCCCCAAGGTAAAGTTGTAAAAGTACAAATGAAATGATGTTGCAGACACCTCTCCACATTCCCTTAAAGTGCTTCAAGAAATTCTTATTGCTTAGAAAAAATATTTGCTTCTCCTCATGGTCTTTGAGCTGACCCACTGCCTATCTCTGTACAACCCATAATACAAGAATAAATTTTCCTTTTTCAAATAGCTGAAAAGATTCAAAAGAGGTTTCATGACACACGACTATGTCATAAAATTTAAATTATAGGATTGAGAAATAAAGTTTATTGAAACATAACCACAGTCACTTATTTACATATTGTCTGTGGCTGCTTCTCACATGATGGCAGAGTTGAACAGTATGTATTGTAGTCCCACAAAACCTAAAGTATTAACTATCTCCCCTCTTCACAGAAAAACTTATCAACCCCTGCCTTAGAAAATCTGGGTCATTCGACACCTCTCATCCTTATCTCAGGTGCTCCCCCACCACTCACTATGCTTCTGACACAGGAACCCTGTAGGTTCCTCACACAAGCTGAGCACTGGCAGCCCCAGGGCTTTGAACTTGCTGTGTCCTCTGCCTGGAATGCTCTGGCTCAGCTCTCTATGAGCTGGTTTCTTTTTCCTTAGGACTCAGCAAAAATGTTATTTCTTCTGCAAGGCTTTCCCTGAAGACACTATAAAGCAGCTCCCAGACCACCTTCCATGTTCTGTTTGAAATTAAATAAATTATCTCTATTACACCAAGGCATTTAAGAAAGTTTTAACTTTGTAGTTGTTGAAAAACAAGATACAATATTGCCCCTAATTTTTAAGCAAACATTCAAAATGAGAATAATAACATCTTAATTGGATATCATCTGAAAGTGATATGTATTGCCCTAGCTGGTTTGGCTCAGTGGATAGAGCATTGGCTGGTGGACTGAAGGGTCCTGAGTTCGATTCTGGTCAAGGGCACATGCACAGGTTGCAGGCTCAATCCCTAGTAGGGGGCATGCAGGAGGTAGCCAATCAATGATTCTCTCATCATTGATATTTCTCTCTCTCTCTTCCTCTTCCTTCCTCTCTGAAACCAATAAAAATATAAAATAAATAAAAAAATAAAGTAGTATTTGTCTATTGAGGTGATTTTTAAAACTATAAAAATATGTAAAGAAGAAAATAAGAAATCACTCCAGAATGCCACCTCCTTCAAATTATCGCCTTCAATATTTGATGTGTATCCTTTGATTTTCTATATATCTCTGTTATTAAACTGAAGCAACATAGCTAGCCTATGATTAGAGTAACCTAACTCTAAAATCTGCATGTATTTGTTTGGTGCTATAATACGTATTAGAGAATATCAATTTATTAATTGATGAATTCAGATACTGTTTATTTATATTTTAAGTAAGGATCATGGGCAAACACATATATAGTATCCAAACTTGATTCTGTATTATGAAAGGTAAATTTTAATGCTTCCACTACATGTTAGGAGATTCCAAAGTACAAGAGGAAGGAAGGAAGGAAGGAAGGAAGGAAGGAAGGAAGGAAGGAAGGAAGGAAGGAAGGAAGGAAGGAAGGGAGGGAGGGAGAGAGGGAGGGAGGAAGGAAGGAAGGAAGGGAGGGAGGGAGGGAGGGAGGGAGGGAGGGAGGAAGGAAGGAAGGAAGGAAGGAAGGGAGGGAGAAGAAAAGGAAAGGAAAGGAAAGGAAAGGAAAGGAAAGGAAAGGAAAGGAAAGGAAAGGAAAGGAAAGGAAAAGAAAAGAAAAGAAAATTGAGGAAAAGGAGGAGGAAAGAGTTATTTTTCCTGAGTTTAATTATATCTTTACAATAAATTGCATGTCCATCTCATTTCTGTGTATTCTCTTTAACGGTTCATACTAATTAGCCTTTGAGCACCGTTTTGGAGACAACTGCACACAAATTGAAGGTGCCCTTGACCTGGTCATTTCGCAGGCCTTCATTTCTCTTTCTCACCAGCGCCTGCAGCAGCACCATTCCCTCTTGCTTGGTGTGGCCACCATCAAACACGTCTACAAAGTTGTTGACGCTCCTATTGGGAAGTGTGGCTCATGTCCCTCTCCTTGATTCTGAACAGGCTTGTGGCAACTGCAACTGACAGAGTGTGTGAGAAACGATGCTGTATGATGTTGGAAATAAGGCCAGGAAAAGCCATGAAGCTTCCTCCCATTCCTCAAGATGTTTGCTGATGAGCAGTAAGTCAATTGTCACGTAAGAAATTCAACTACTTTCAGACCACCACACTTAGGTTCTCTGTCAACAGCCCAGCTGAGCTCCTAGCAGTCAGCCTCCACTGAAAACCATGTGAATGAGCCATCTTGGACATTCAGCCCTGACTAGTGGTTATGGATTGAATTGTGATCCCCCCAAAAGACATTTTCAAGTCCTGACCTGTGGAACCTGTAACTGTGACCATGTTTGGAAATAGGGTTTTTGCAGAGATAAGTTAAGATGAAGTCATACTAGATTAGAATGGTACCTAATCTAAAGACTGTCCTTACAAGAAGAGGGAAATGTGTACACAGTGACACATACAAAGAGAAGATGACTCTTGAAGAGAGAGACAGTGGGAACACCAGATGACAATGAAGGCAGAGATCGATGGGTCCATCTATAAGCCAAGGATTATCAGTAGCCCTCAGAAGCTAGGAAGCAGCAAGGAATGACCCTCACTTGTGTCTTCAGCAAGAGCATACCCCTCTGTGAAGGAGAGACTGAGCCATGATGTAACCACTGCCAGACCAGGGAGATAAACTCTGGGCAAAACAGACATTGCTTCTCATAATTCCCCTCAGAGATGGTCTGATCACAATCGATGCTTTCCTTCTGACATAACGAGTGTCTTTTCCTTGTGTCCCACGGTGCGCTAGTTCCTGAAAGAGGTTATGCCCCTGACATGGACAAGCATGTAAATCGTTTTACCTTACCGGGGATGGCTCACGTACCAGTTCCCCTTTCCATCCTGCCCTGTTCTGTAGAATCCTGTTTGTCACTTGCCCAGTGACATGGATATATCCACTTTCCTTGCAGCATCCCAAGATGGGCCTTGAATGTAAGTTTCCCTTAATTATTACAGCGGTTCTCAACCTGTGGGTCGCGACCCCCTTGATGGTCAAACGACCCTTTCACAGAGGTCGCCTAAGACCATCCTGCATATCAGATATTTACATTACAATTCATAACAGTAGCAACATTACAGTTATGAAGTAGCAACGAAAATAATTTTATGGTTGGGTCACAACATGAGGAACTGTATTTAAAGGGCCAGAAGGTTGAGAACCACTGCTTCTGTTAACAGCCAGACTAGAGCGGCTGTCTCTTTCTTCTGTCTGTCCCTGCCTTCCACTTACGGAGGTAGGTTTTCAGTCTCAGGGCTTTTCCCTGGGTCTACGTGTATGAGCATCCTGTCGACATCTGGATGCTGGACTCCTAGTCTCCAGATCTGTGAGAAATATACTTCTGTAGTTTTAAACCACACAGTTTGTGATACTTTGTCACAGCAGCCCTAGGAAGTGAATACACTAGCCCTCAGATGATCGCAGCCCAGTAATCACCTGTCTGCAAACACCTGAGACACTCCAAGTGACAACTCCCCACCAAGACCCTCTCAATTTCCTGACCCTCCCAGTTCTGAGTGAAGTGAAATGGTTGCTTTGAGACTCAAAGCTTTGAGGAGGTTTGTTGCATAGCAATAGTGACTAGAATACCTGGACGGCTCCCACTCACCCTTCAGGTTTTAGTTTAGCTGCCTGTCTAGGAAGCCTTCTTTGATCTACTGAACACTCATTGCATGGCCCTCCTCTGAACTCCCATTGTTAATGGTCCATAAGTTTGTGTGTGTGATGCTTCAAATGGCCAATATTCAAAACGTTGAAGTTTGGGGTAAGGGAAGGTTTATTGATCAAGAAGACGTACAATCAAGAAGATGGGGGCCACAGAGGGTCCTCAAATCCATCTTCCCTAAGTTCAAAGATCAGGCATCTTTTAAATCAAGGGAAGGGGGGGAAATGAGTGGGGCAAAAGGTGATTGATGGCCCATATCTGAGCACCAGCAGGGATCTGAGGAAGAATAGGAAATCTCTAAATCTTGAAATCTTAAGGCTCCTGCAAATCTTTGATAAACAGTCCTTATTTTGTACACATTTCCCCACCTTTTCAGGCGAGGCAACTTCTAGGAAGGAGCTGTTCTTTTAAAAACTCAAGCCTCAAGCAGAATTCCTCTAATAATTAGCATTGGGAAATTCCTATAATAATTAGGCCATGGGAAAAGTGCAGGCAAAAATTAAGATGGAGTCAGAGAGACCAAGCATCTCACTGTTACCACACTTTTCACTCTGCATCATCTGTGGAACTCATATATCCCCCAAAGCCAACCTTTTCATTTGACATATTCCAGTAACTCTTCACATTCAGCCCAAAACATTAACTTACCCTCTTCACCTCAAAGCAGTTAAGTGCATTGTTGCTTTTTTATTAATTAAATATATTGGGGTGTCATTGCTTAATGAGATTATATAGGTTTCAAGTGTACATTTCCGTGTGTACATTGCATTACGTGCCCACCAATCAAAGTCAAATTATCTCCTGTCACCATATACAGGGTGTCCCCCCCAAAAAAATGTATACACACTTTAACAGCTGATAACTCGATTTTGAAAATGAAATGTATTTTAATAAACACTGCCTTTATAATTATGCAAAGTGTGTGTATACATTTTTGGGACAACCTATATTTGGCACTTTATCCTTTGTTACCCCTCAGCCCCCTTCCCTCTGGTGATCACCTTACTATTGTCTGTGTCAACAAGTTTCAGTTTACTAAAGGTTAGTGGAGGAGGTAGAAGGGAAAGATTGTGATATGCACTCTCAGAGCAGATAACTGAAACATTCACCAGTGGAATATTGTTGTTTGTTTAGCCTGAAGTCCTCCAGGGAGTTCTCTACTGCAGAGATTCTCAGAACCCTTCTGATGTCAGTGATGCTCCCCAAGGAAGAGAAAATATTGAGGGTTTCCAAAACTTACGAAATCACTGAACTCTTTTTCATGGAATAGCTTAAATGGCATGGGATTGTCCTAAATTTGATCCAACTATAAACACTCATCATTATAAACTCCTTGTAAGGGACATACTGCATTCTTTCCACCAGAGCTATAGACTCTCTGAAGAAGCAGGACCCCAGTGTTTTACTTTGGCTTCTTTGTTGTCATCAAGAAGTCCCAGACCGAGATTCCAAAGAGACCTGTGAAGAGTCTTACCGCTCTGGCCCACGTTTCCTGCAACTCATACAGAGAGCATCACAGACAACAAACTCCCTCTGTGCCTCTCCACTGCCCAAAGCCAGCTGCAAAGCCACTTGGGGTACACACAGAGTGCCCAGTTTGTCAGTTCACTATTCTTTGTAGATTGAGGCATAATACTAGTAGACTATTTTTAAAGTTTATGGCTCCGAGGTATGTGGCACCGAGAAGGTCCTACGGGGCCAGAAGAAAGTTCTAATGGCTCTCCAAGCACAGTTCTATCACCTCCCAAATGACCATCAGCCCCGAGGAACTGTCTGGTCAGCAATGCCTTATGGCCAGCTAAAAAGTTTTGTTTGCAGATGTTTGTAGATGACAAAGCAAGTGATGTTATTCTCTAGCCACCAAGAAATATGAGTGTCCTGTGAGCAGCACGATAGCCTGTTGTGAGCTCTGGCCCAGTGTGGGGTGATGCGGTTGGCAGAGGAAGGCTCCCACAGGACCTCTCTCAGGCTTCCTGTTCCTCTTTGTTGGTGTGCTTATTGTCCTGTGGTCCTTATCTGTACGGTTTTTCATAGTCATAGGAGCTTGAAATGCAAGAACTGTTCACATTTGAACTCCTATAGGGTAAAGAGAAAACCAAGCATGGCTTTTTAATAATTGAAATGCTATGACTATGGTAAAGATTGTGATGTGTACTATATTCCCAGTTGGTAACAGTGAGGCCTCCTAAGGATTGCCTTTCTTTAGACTGAAGGTCATTTGTGCCCTAAACTGAAAATATACTGTCCCCATCCCCAACACACTCACATTTTCATATATATATATACACACACACACACACACACACACACACACACACATTACTATTGTTAGGGTCACTGAAGGAGATACTCATGAAGCTGAAACTGGTAAAGAATTATAAATTTATTAGGTCATCTGGAAGCCAGATGGGCTGAGCCCCAAAATAGCATCAGCACCCAGGACTGGGGAGTCAGAGGTTGTAAATGACTCTAGAGTCAGAGGTTGTAAAGGACTCTAGGTGGGCAGGTCCAGATCCTGGGCAAGTCCGGAGGGGGAAGTTACTAGTCTTAGCAAATGGAATGTGGTCTAAGCAAAAGGGAATGTCTGTTGTGAAATGATCTTAAGGTCAGTTTCCCAGGGGATTGGGTATCAATTCGATTACTTGATCAGACCTATCATTCCAGCCTTTTTGCTTTATGTAATAGGGACGGAGGTCATTTCTACCTTAGTTATTTCCTGCTGAGAGGGAACATCGAGATCATAAGGGGATGGACTTTGATTGTAATCGGCTGGACCATTAACATTCCTATTCCTCATCCTTGTCATTGGCCTATGTATTCTGCATCATGTTTTCATCTTTCTTTCAGTACCACTTTCCAGCCTTCACCAATCTCTCAGGGAAATTATTCTGCTGCAACCCCTCGCTCCAACCATGAGGAATCCATACAGTATTCCAGCTGAGGACCTTTCCCTTAGACCACATTCCATTTACTAAGACCAGCAACTTTCCCCTCTGGACCTCCTTGGGCGACACTAACAACTATCCTGCTGAGCTTGGTTCTACCTGCTTGGTTTTCAAAATAAAACTGGGAGTGATGCTTTCTTCTTTCTTCTTCCTCTCAGTCAGCATTGAACAGCTATTACTGAACTGAAGGGGTTTGTTTGCCTGTGTACATCAAAACCCAAAAAATGCAAACAGGAGTTTGCAGCACATAAAGTAAAGGTTCATTTAAGGAAATGATGCTAGGCCCAGAGATACAGGTGAGCTAGTGCCCTAACACCTGGCTTTGAGATGGGCTCTAGGGGATAGATTATACAGGGGAAAAATCATCCCTCATGGTGACGAAGGGAGTTGGGGTCATGGGCTCTACTGACTGTCTGGGGCCAGGATAGGGAATAGTAGATCACTGTGTCAGGCCCTGATGCCAGCCATCATGTCATTCTGTCTGGTTTTCATGGGGGTGTGGTCCGTAGAGTCCTTTGGCTCAGGCCTGGGGCTGAAACACAACTTAGGTCAAGATGTTATCTTTAGTTTGTCCAAAACTCTTTTTTCTTGATCAGCAGACCTGAGGGTTTATTCTTAAAACAGTTTGATGCTGACCAGGAACTGATGTCTTAAGAGAAGGGAGTGGACATGCAGCTTGTCCAATGGTGGAGGGATCTGGTTGAAAGGAGGCAAGTGGGTCATGACTGGTCAAGGCTGGACTGAATTAAGGAAAAAGTCATATTAAATACATGAAACTCCTGTGTGGTTACACTATCATTTGCTGTAATCTACCTCTTTTCCAACCCTGATGTCCATCCCCTTCTCTCTTGACTCCAGCACTCAGCACTCAGCACTGTGAATAATCACCAAAATCTTTGCCTGGCTCTTCCCTAAAGACACCAACCTACATTGATATAATCTTTGTGCCTTAGGCCCTAGCAGAATAGTGCCTGGCACCTAGCAGATCCTCAATCATGTTTACTAAATGAAGGATTTTCTTATACAACCTCTTCATACATTTGCAAGAACATACCGCTGCCCAGGTGGTATGATTGGCAGGCAACCAAATGGAGTACAGAGGTGATTCAAACCCACCTCCCCACAGCATGATATAATGCCAGAAATCTCCACTGGCAAAATAGAAGTAACTTCTGAGCTAAAGCCTTATGTATCCAGAAGGCCTGTGTTAAAAAATCAAGCATGTCCTCTAAGAATCAGTACATCAGATCAATGTATTTGATCAATTAGCAAGGTTCTGAGTGGGATATGGGACAGGTAAGTTGTGATAACCTAATTGGCTATCAGTGGCATAAAACATTGCTCCATGGATGGACAGGGTTTGAAGGAAAATCACAGAAATAAAATTCAGGACATTTAGGCTTTGCTTCTAAAATTAGATATATCATGAGAGAGAGAGAAACAGATAATTCGTGTTTGAGTCAGAAATAGGAGAGGCTGTACTTCCTGGCTCAGGCATAGCTTCTATGCTCTGCTTCAACCTATAGGAATAATTCTCATTCTAGACATGAATCTGATAAAACCATGTGTCTGAATTTCCTGGAATTTTCCTAACTCTGAATATGGACTTGTTCCCAAAAACTTCCACATTCCATCTGCTCTCGTGAGTGGGCAGCTTCCATGATGTCAGCAGAGGGAAGCAGAAAGCTGCCCGATGCCTGCTCAGCTCTGCCAGATTGTATCTCCACCCTTTCATCTGAGTCAAAATAGGATGAAATGAAAGCTAATAAAATAATTAAGTTGGCCAGACAGTGTTCTAAATCCTATTTCTAAGAATGCTCTATACCAGGTTGAGCCATCTCAGGAACTACCAGATGTCACTGCTAATTAGAGTTGCTGCAAGTTCACTGGGCTTTCTCCCTCCCTCCTTCTGCTCCTTCCTCCTTCTCCTCCTCTTTTTCTATTCCTTTTCCTTCCTTCTCTTTCTTTCTTCTTTTCTCCCTTCCTTCCCTTCTGTTTCTCCTTCCCTCTCTTCCTTCTTTTATTCCTTTCTTCATCTTCTTCCCTTCTTTATTCATAAAAAAAAAAATACTTGTTGAGGGCTTACCAAAAGTCAGATGCTGCACAGAAGAATGAGACAAAGATAACTGTACAAAATCCCTTTACTACATACATACACTCCTATTTTGGGATGCAGCAGCTTCTCAGATTGAGCTTATGGTAGCTTTTGTTACATTACAGTTAATGGCACAGCATTCCTATTGTTAAGTGGCATGCTAAAGGCCAAGACAGGATAGGACAGTGAAGGTGACTGACAGGAGATCTGCGTTTCACTCCTGGCTCTGCCTTTGACTTTATGAATGACCTTGACCAGGGAGGGATAAGATCCTCACCTGAAGAAAAGAAGGGTGGGCCTAGATGCCTGCTCAGTTCTCTCAGTCTCAACTGCTGATAAGATCTGAAAGGTCCTCTCAATGTGTGTAAAATATTCAAGTAAAATATTCGACTTGGTTTTCTGGGTCAGCCTTTGCAGGATCAATGCCAGTGAGATTTGAGGAAATGGAGTAGAAAACAGAAATTTTCTGTAGTAGGGCAGCGCCACCTGCTGTATCACAGTGGTCTTGCAGGTGGTAAATATAAATCATGACAAATCATCAGACTGGGGCTTCCCTGAAGCTGAGCCTTTAAACGTTGGCATGACCATCATTCTGTGGAAAGACTTCTCCACAGGTTGATTTTTAGCCATGTTTTCGGTTTACTTTTGCATCAATCTGTTCATCCAGGCTATCCATCTTTCTTTATAAATTACCCTCAGAAATATATATATATATATGCCTAATATGCCAAGTGTCCCTTCAGGAGTTCAACCAGGAGACCAGGACTTTGATCACTCGCTATGACGTGCGCTAACCACCAGGGGGCAGCGCGGAACAAAGAAAGGTTCTGGCAGGCAGCCAGAAGGAAGGCCCAGGCCTAGGGCCTCTAGTGTACTAATAAAAGCTACTTAGTCAAAACCTGTTTTGAGTACATAATTAGGTTCAAAGGTCGCAGTGGTTGTCAAACTGCGGCTAGACAAACTGCGGCTCTCGAGCCACATGTGAGTGTGGCTCTTCCACAAAATACTGACTTCTGCATGGTCCACGAAGTTTTCAATCTCACTATACGTGCACACCTGCACGTGGTATTTTGTGGAAGAGCCACAATCAAGGGGCCAAAGAGTCCCATGTGGCTCATGAGCCGCCGTTTGCCCACTACTAGTCTAAGGTGTCCTTTAGTCCAGACTCTACTGGTAAACAACAACCCTTCAAATCTCCCACTCCCTCTCCAACTCTAGAATTCAGCCACATGGAGAAAATCATGTATTTGTTGAGTTCATTTAAACACAAAGCGTTTAATATACTGAGGTATAGAGAGAGAGAAGTGTAAGACACATTCCTGATCATTCATTGTGGAGAATTGGCATGACAATGTACAAACGTAAGTAGCAATTATAAAAGGTAAAAAATTATGCCAATCATCAAATAAAATATGCCCCACGGTGGAATGGACCATTACTGTTTTGATAACTATGGCTTCAGGCAGGGGACACAGAAGGTCTTATGTGTTTGTTTAGGGCAATGATTATGGCTTATGCATGCACAGTTCACCAAAACCTAGCAAAGCAGGTGAGATTAGCTAATGAATTTATTTTTAAAAGTCTGGAACCCAAGTGGCAGCCAGGTTGTGCTCAGGTCAGAAGCCAGGCAGCTCTGGATCACTCTTAATCACTCTCAAGCACTTGCCCAACTCTTGAAGCACAATCAACTTTCCTGGATGCACAGAGTCGCTGGATACCTAATTTAATTGAAAGACTCCAAAGAGTTCTCAGTGCCATCTCTGAGGAGACAGACAAACCAGAGTCTTGGAGTCAGTAATCAGATAAGTGCCTCCCCATTGAACTAAGAATCGGGCTTGCAATAGAATCTTTGCGAGATAAATATAAATAACAATGAACTCTTTTGTGTAGAGTTAAAGAGAATTCTTGAGAATGTGACAGCCCAGCTTCCTCTGTGCTCACGATTTCATTGTCATTTATTAGTCAATTTTCTTTCATCCTACCCTCCTTCTTTCCCTCCCTCCCACTTTTTTTTTTGTCTTTCTTCCTATAACACCCCCTATTTGGGAATACCTGTACAGGGTATTGGGGGATTTCAAAAAAAAAAGTAAGATAACAGACTCTGTTCCAAAGGTATGCATTTGACATCTATTTATTCTGAAAATAATTTAAAAATTATTTTTTTCATTT
>NW_005871059.1:13205780-13238280 GCF_000147115.1 Myotis lucifugus | reverse complement strand
CGACTGTGGCACCCCAGCGCCCTACCTCCCTGGGGCACTCAAGGCATCAGCTCTCCAGGACTGAGCAGCCCCGTGTAAGGAAACACCCAGCTCAAAAGGAGCCCGTTTCCCAGCCCTCTCAGTCCTCGTACCAGGAGGGTATTTTAGTGTGAGTGAGCTCAGGTGCTGAGTCAATGCGACGGATGACTAGCCAGGCTAGACTTTTTCATCCCTCTTTTCCTGCTCTTTGACACAATTTGAAGAGCCGATAAGATGTCTCCTCATATGTCCTCATTCCCCGCCACCGGACCAGAACAAAACCTCTCAGCCATTTCCTTGAAAACTGCACATTTTGCAGAAAGGCCGAGCTCAGAAAATGTGCCAGGGAATGGGAGTTGTCAGGCCACCTCGCAGGAGGGCTCAGAATCTGTAACCTAATACCAAGCCCCATCATCTTAACACTTCATCTTACTTAGCACTACTCAGGTGACAGCAATGCGTGTGCAGAGCCCATGATACAGCGCTGAGCACAGGCTGTTCCGACAGTATCTGAGAAATACCTAGGGGTGGGGAGGGGGAGGGGGTGGGGAATGTTTGATAACGCAGGTAGAGAATTTTAAAATCTAGACAACGGCACACTAATAAAATTACTGTGAAAAACATACCTAAAAATAAAAAGTAAAAAGAAGGATGAGAAGGGAAAGGAGGAAAGAAAGGAATGCAAAATGGTAGAAAGCAAGAGGCCCCGCTGCTGAATGAGTCGCCCATACAGGCCTCACACGCGTGGCCACAGTTATTAATGCAGATGCTCTGTCCTAGAGAGCAAGTGAACCAGTGTTTTCTAAATGATCCACCCTCACCTCCTCAACTTTGATAAGCAGATGTCATCAGGATGGGGGAGGGGGGGAGGGGGGAAACAATGGCAAACATGGGAGCTGTGCTCCTGAGCCCAGCGCAGTTGCTGGAAGCAGTTCATTGAAGTCATTCCCACTGAGGAGGGCTTGAGGCAGGGATAACTAGTCCACCTCCAGATTCTCTTTTCCCATTAGCTTAAAGCTGCTTGCCAGGCACTTGAGCACGGCCCAAACCTCCGTAACTGAACACCCTCAGAGCCGGCCCAGGGCACTCCCGGGCAGCCTGTTGGTATTTTCCATCCACAGTAAGGCAGAGAGAGCATCGAGAGCCAAGTGGCTGTGCAATGCCTGAATGAGATGAAATAGGATTTAGCAGGCATGGAGTGCCCCTACATCTGGCCAGTTCTAGTAGGTAGAGCATTTCGCAGCTTCAAAAGTGGGCGGAAGGTATGGAAATAGTCGCATTTTAAAATCCTGTGCTGACCATTTGAAGGAAAACCCTGCTAGAGAAATACATGTAACCATTTGCAAACTTAAGCTATAAAGGACTTGAGAAATTGTTAAAAGAAAGGAAGCTTTTCTTACAAAATATATGCTTTTAGGAGTGTGATTATTTAATCCAGGCTAGCTCGTTACATTAAAAATCATGTCAAACTTATGAAGCAGGAGGTCATGGTTTGATTCCCAGTCAGGGCACTTGCCCGGGTTACAGGCTCGATCCCCAGTAGGGGGCGTTCAGGAAGCAGCCAATCAATGATTCTCTCTCGTCATTGATGTTTCTATCTCTCTCTCCCTCTCCCTTCCTCTCTGAAATCAATACAAAAAATTTTTTTAATCATGTCAAAAATAAGTACTTGAATGGGGAAACTCCACACTACAAAGTAAAAGTTAATGGAAGAGCAAAAAATCATGGAGGAAAGGAAAGGAAATGAGGCCTGAAATCCAGCAGGAACTAAATGGCTCCATAGAAGACAGCGAGTGTCCCCAATTTAGACAAAGACTCCCAGGACCAGAATGCATGGCTTCAGTTTTCCTACCTCACCACCCTGGGCTTTCTTTAAGGAAACACCCCACACAATTCACACAGTCACCTCGGGCTGGGCAAGGAGATAAAAGACACGTCTGTGTAGAGGCAGCCCTCTTTTACAAGTGCCAGTAAATTCACCAGTTCCTGAACAATGGAATTATCTGCCAGACAAGGATAATATAATGACAATAATGTTCTATTAAAACTGTCTCCATGCTCATGAATAAATTTCCTTTCCTAGAATTCCAGTCTGCCTCTTTCCCAGCAGTCAAATAAACCTTGTGCTTTTTCAAAACTTCCTGACATTTTTTCATGAGGAAAATACCACTTTATGGTACTATCCACCGTGTTTTATATATTTTTAATATACTTTATTGATTTTTTTTTACAGAGAGGAAGGGAGAGGGATAGAGAGTTAGAAACATCGATGAGAGAGAAACATCGATCAGCTGCCTCCTGCACACCCCCTACTGGGGATGTGCCCGCAACCAAGGTACAGTGGGGCCTTAACTTACGAGTTTAATTCGTTCTGAGACCGAGCTCGTTAAGGAGCTCGTTAACTCAAATTACTCTGTCAACTCAATGCAAAAAATCGGCTGAGAGACAGCTGGTATCTCAAAAAACTCGTTAGTCGGGACACTCGTAAGTCAAGGCACCACTGTACGTGCCCTTGACCAGAATCGAACCTGGGACCCTTCAGTCCACAGGCCAACGCTCTATTCACTGAGCCAAACCGGTTAGGGCAACTGTGTTTTATATTTTATTTACTTGTAGGAGTCGGTATTATTAATTTTGCTTCTATGCTTCAGCCATCTGTCTTTCACTGAAAACTGTGATTTGATCGCCTCAGAATCTGTGTTTCTTTTGTGTGTGCTTCATTGTATGATCCCATGAAGACAATGGGCATTCAAAATATGTATCTTTATTGAACGTTGAAAGTATAACATTAAAAATTATTACATAAAAAGATTTCCTTCAGATACAAAAGTCTTGAAAAAATGTGAAAAACATCCACTTCCATTCTACACTCATGATCTGAACTTCCTGTCCACTTTCTCGCGGTTGACTATGAAAAGTTAGACATGGCAGAGTCCTTGTGGGTCAGTTCAACTCCTTTTCCATAGACCTTAAAGTGATGACTACCCACTGGCACTTACTCTCTTCATTTCCATTCTTAGAATAAGCCTGGAACCCTGAAGGGCAGAATTTGTGCTCACACTTGCATGTTATCTTTCTTCATGCACTGCTCTCTGAGTACATAGGGTCTCGAGGACCCTCCCAAGGTTTAGAAACCCCAATTACCCACGGCATCCACATCACTGGTCCTCCAACCTGGCACGTGCTTCTTCTAGAATATACTCACCCAAGCATAACATCCAAATATGTCTTCACTTAAACTGTAGTGGATTGATTTTCTGTAAGAAGTGGTAAACATGAAATGAAGGGGACCAGAATATGCCACCCCAAAAATATACCACTTTGGCATAAAGATTATTTTGAGATGAAAACAATTGAGAAAAAGCAGACATCAGAAGAGCTCTTCCCTCCTTTTTTCTATCCAAAAGTAGAGCATAAATTCCCCTGGTGAAGGTATTGCCTGCCTTCTCCTATATCAGGAAGAGGATCACCAAACAGGGAGACAGCACTTAAACAAGTCTTCATAAACAAACCTTAATAAATAACCCTTAGCTACCATTAAATTTTTCCATATATTTACCTTAGTATAATTTTGTCTAGTCACTTCTCCAGAATTTATTGCCTTTGTTAAAATGGTATATACTAGTAAGTCCTCTGAGCCTAGCTGATTCTTTGTTTTAATTTCTTTTCTGTGGAATTCCTGTATAAATAAAATTAAAAATTAAAATTTTGTGTCTTTTCTCTTGCTAATCTGTTTTGTTTTTCAGCTTAATTTACATGTCCCAGGTTCAAATCCTGAGAAGGCAGAGGAAAAGTTTTTCCTCCTCTGCAGAAATAAGATGAAAAATATGTTCATCTAATTTTTGTTTCTCAGGCATGGATCAAATTCAAAACTTTTCATTTGCCACGATAACAGAGCTAACACAGGAATAAAGGAAAGGAAAGAGGAAACAATGGCTTTGAGGTTTCCAAGAGCTAAAAGTAGAAGTTGTGGATGACTTGTTCATGTTCTGGTTCCAGGGATTTTTCTGGCTCATGATGTCCCCTCCTCATTACATAGCCATATCATCCAACTAGAAAGCTTCATCTTATAAAATATAAATTCATTGCTTTAGTGAGTTTAATACAAAACATTTGAATCAGTACTTTCCTAATTTTAAAGTCCTTCAAAGATGTCAGTTCATGCTCCTAATTTGACGTTTTTATTATTAGATTGATTTATTGGTACTTTCTCTCTCTCTCTCTGAGGTTTTCAACTACAAAGCATTCTTTCCTGCCTCGAGCCCAGGCACACAAGTTGAAGAGCATTACAGAAATGCTAATGTTCGTTCTAGAGCTATAAGGCAGTGGTGAGGCAGCCACTGCCTCTCAGTCACATAAGGAAGCCTAGGCCCCTGGAGTCACATTGCATGGATTCTGAACACAATATTCTTGACTAACAGGCTGGGTCAGGTCGCACCTGCTTGAGTGGTGGTCTGAGGCCCTGGCTTCATTCCCCACCACTTGGGCCATAGCTCCTGACCAAGAAACGAGCACCTGGCATCAGGTTTTCCCTTGTCTGGTAGCCAGGACACCTGGCTTCTGTATGATTGCTTCTGGGATGAATGTGCCTACTTAGAAATCAGTAAAGGCTAGCATAATTATTACCACTTGGTTTTACGTGTTATTTCTCCAAGACACAGGCAGTACGTACAGTCATAGAGTGATTTCTATTTTTTATGAAATTCAGTACAGCAAACTTTTATTCAATCTCTACTCTGTCAAAGGCACGGATCTAGAATCTGTAGGGATAAAGAAAATGCTGACAAGCATCTAACAGGGAAAACATTTCCAGACTTTAAGGAGCTTGCCCTCTATGGAAAATTCTCAGAGCACTGCATCTGAAGGACAGAGGTGACTCTTACATATGTTTCAAAATACATAAATCATTGAAAAAGAAAAAACGGGACTAGGCCACTTTAAGATCCTTCAGAGCTTAAAATAAAGTGCTGCTTTCTGTATGGTTGACCTCTAAGGCAATCAAAATAAGACATAAAAAGCTACCGATTGCTGCTGAGGTTTAAATCACTTTTCCAAAATGGGTTTGCCTAGATAAAAGGCGGTGTTTTCTGCGGTGACGGGAAGGTGAATGGGAGGGAGCGTTGAACAGTCCCAAGGAATCACATGCATCTAGGTTTCTGCATTCATCCCGCCCTCTGCTTCCGAGAGCAGAGCAGCCAGCAGGCAGAAACTGCAGTGCTCCCCTCATCTTGCCACGGATGTTACATTCTTTCTATGAACAATAAGGTGCAAAGGTTCAGGGAGAGTGAGGGGTCTGACCTGAAGCAACTTTCCCACTACTTATCTTTTTTGACAGTTACCAGAAATCAAGAGGAGGGATTTTCTTGTTTTATTAATTTCTAATCTTAAAGTTCAGGGGGTTAGTCTTTCTCAAGATTAGGATGCACTAAATACATCCGGAGGAAAGGGTGCAGAACATTTTCTGAGAACACTGTCCAGATATGAACGCTCTCCTTTTATTCAGGATATCAGAGGAAGGGGCAGGAGCGGGGAGGAGAGTTCAGCCACCTCAGCTCAGAGCGGATGCTTCAGTAAGCTCCTGGTGATGGAGCTCAGTCCGAGCGCAGAGCCCACGTCCCAGCCAGCGGCCATGAGACCCCATGCAGCTATAGACAGCCCCCCAGAACTGCCTTCGGTGACTTGTTACTACCAAGTGAGAGTGTGCACTCCTGGAAGATCCCTAAAGTGAATGCAAAAAGGGCTCCAGAAGCATGCTTTTGGCTGAACTTTAAACATCAGAGAAATAGTTGCAATGTCCCAGAAGAGAGAAATGTGCTGATCTTCCCATTGTAACCTGTCTCACATGCTGTGATTTCTCAAGGCGGTTGCATGAAAATCATATTTCTCCTCTTTAGAAATCGGTGGGCTCCTGCTGCTTATCTCCCGGTGGCAGACCTTGTGACCTGACATATGGACACCTTGATGAGCCGCTGTGGCTAGAGCATTTGACGCCAGCACAGAAATCTGCTCCCACACAGGCAATCGGCACCCGGTGCAGGGAGGGGCCCCACAGCTCCTGCTGCCACAGAAATCACTCAAAATCAGAGACTGCTCCCGCCACCCCACCCCAGCAGCCCAACCACCCCAAACAGGAGCACCTCGGAGCTTAGAGGCCTCCAGAAAAGGGGTTTCCACCATTCACTCTCTCTGAGCTTGAGACATTAAAATAAAGCACTTTCGTGAGCGTGTACTATGCCCAGAAAAGAGGTTTCTGGAAGGAGGGTGACTTATACAAGAAATACTGGTACTGCAATAAGAAATAAATAAATAAAGTACTGCTAGGTTTTCATAGAAACTCAACCTGTATTTAAGAACCTGTTTCCCCCCATATCTCGTCCACAGTGGCGACAGAGGCCAGCCACTTGCTACCTGTGGGAGGAAACTCCAGAATTTGCAGTTATTGTTCATTGTCCTCATACTACCTCTACCTCTCCGATGCTAGTTATACACAGTTCCGTATCTCCGAACCCCATTAGGAGCACTGTTCGCTGTAAGATCTATGACAAGTCAGTTGAGCTCTTTGTGCCTCAGTTGTCCATCTGGGAGTGGGGAGGGAGCTACAGAGAGTGATCTCAAGATCCCTGGCAGCTGTACCTGGTCAGGGTTCAATGCTCCAGCAGTCCTTAATACTCCAGAAGTGGTGGTTAATGCTTTGTGGAAATGGTTGAGCCACACCGGGATGGTAATTTTAAGATGAGGCTGGAGTATAATCATATCTCTTTAATAAGATTGGGCTGAGGAATGTGGATCAGGAATGCAATGCGGTGTGGGTGGGAAAGCGTAATCAGAGTGCGGCGATGGCATATCCTCGCCCACAGACAAGATGAGGCAAATTCCCGACACTTGATGAATGATCAGCTGCCATAGGAAATATGACTCTTCCCTGAAGAGCTGCCTATCATCTGTTTGGCAGGAGCCTCTGAGTAGTGACGCCAATGGTTTGCTCAGTCCCTGGGTGAGTCAGCACTGATTGGGGCGTTGACAAGCGTGGGAACAGAGGCTGACAAGGTGAAGGCTCGGGTCTGTTAGGCTGTTGATCGCCCAGACACACATTCCAGAAGGCTTGCTGTAGACACCCATGAACAAAATGTCCTAAAACTAACCCCTGAACCCTCACTTGCAAAGCCTGAAGTGAAGGGCCCTGGGACAACCTAGGGGTGGATCCGCCCACCCTGGATGGGGTCACGGGTAGCTGCAGGCACCGCCAAGAAAAGGACACCGGAAATTCCCAGGAGATAAGCAAGTGCGAAGCAAAGAAGGACCGCATCTTTGGCATTTTCTTTCAAAAGTCAGGGCTCAGGGTTAGGGGAGTATCCAATCTGATGAGAACTATCCTGGACAGGCCTCTCACCCTTCCTGCGCAGTCGGGGAGGGTCCCTGGGTTGCCTCTGAGGAGCTCCACTGAGCAGCGCTGAGCAGCCTGGCAGCTTCCCCAGGTTCTCTCCAATCCGCTGGGTCTCCCAGGCACCAGGTG
The DNA here is from genome assembly GCF_000147115.1 of Myotis lucifugus. NCBI lineage: Eukaryota > Metazoa > Chordata > Mammalia > Chiroptera > Vespertilionidae > Myotis > Myotis lucifugus. The sequence goes on along the minus strand of NW_005871059.1, from coordinate 13,230,749 downwards.
ATCTCAGATCTTATAAAGCAACAGGGTCAGAGCACTGAAGACCTGGAGTCCCCTTCCCAGTTCCCATGCATGTGAAAAACTTCACTGGGAGAGTTTGTAAATACAAATATTTTTATGTATAAAAGGTTGTTCAAAACATATTTAAAAAAATAAACTCCCCCATCCTTAGTCCTATTTCCCCGAAGACCCATTTTTAAATAGTTCTGATTGTAGGTCTTCTACATCACAGAACTAATCCATATGTGTGCGCCTGTGTTTCTGGCCTTATCAGCTTCAAATAATAGTTTCCTACCATGAAAGGCGTGTGGATTTATGCACTTCCCTACCTCTCAGCTATCTGCATTTCACCTTCCTGTTCTTATGAGTTGTAAGATCTCTAATTTTAAGGTGTCTAATGGTTACGTGCATAATTTTAATATGCATAAATTCTTATCATCAGCTTCTAACATTATCAACCCGCTCCCCATTCTGTAAGATGAGGAAAGCAGCTCAAGGCCTATAACCTTGGCCCCTCACCCTTTCCTCTTCCCTGCTTGTCTGCTGACTAATATCATCCAGGCTTGTAACCTTTCGCACTCTGTTCTGTAATTTTAAGTTCATTTTCTGTACTTTGTCTATAGCTTGACTTTAAAAATTGAAAACCAATAAGACACATTCATAATATGTAAATAGTAATTGCAGAATCAAGACCCATAAAGATGGAAGTGTGATTTTGTTACCAAAAATATGCGTTCAAAAAATGCTTGAAAAACGGGTTCCCTTTACTTCCACTCCTGTTTTTCTAAGTCATGTCACATTTCAATTTGCTTCATCTTATCATGACTTCAGAATAGTTTTTTCTTTCCTTTATTGTAATGGATAGAATAAACATACATGTACCTTTTTACATATCTTTCAGATTATTAAACGTATTTTTTCAATCAATGTTTTTTAATCACCACCTCCTGTCTTCCCTGTTCTAATTTGGGCCAATTGTTTCCTAGGCCTGTTTTACAGCTAACAACTTGAAATTGCTTTTCACTTTATTTCTGAGGCAGTTTTTTTTTCCTGTTTATTAGATTATTTTTCCTGCATCCCTAAGTCATACCAGGGAGAGTAAATAGGAGAAACTTTCTGGGTCATTAGATACCTTACTTTGCATTCATTCTTAAGTAACAGGTTGCTGGCTGTAAATTTAGGTTCAAAATAATTTTCTCTGAGAATTTTAAAGTCTTGCTCCACTGTCTTCTAACACCAATACTATTAATGCAAAGAGTGATGACACTTTTTTTCAGGTATTCTGTTAATTCTCTCCACAAGCTTTATACTAGGATTTTTTTTTTTTTATTTCAACAGAATAGTTCTTGGCACATGGTGAATATTTTCCATTTGAAAATATTTTTTTAGTTCAGGTAAATTATCTTTTCTTATTTACTTGATTCTTCATCTCTGTTCTGTCATCTTGGATTAATAGCTTTCTATATCTATCCTCCATCTCAACTTCTTTCTGATAGTTTTCCTTTCTGTCATTCTCTAAGTTCTGAGCTATTTTCTCAATTTGATCTTCTCTATTACTTATTTAGTTTTCAGCCATATCAATGATTCAAGTCTATTGATTTTTAAAAATCATTTGGAGAACCAATGTTCAATATTTCAAGGGCTCTTTCATGTTCCTTCTTGCTCCTTTCTTAGTAGTCTACTCTTCTATATGGACACACCGTCCCCTCAAATCTCTCTGAGGAGTAATTCAGTGTTTAATGCCTTTCTTCTTTCTTTTACCTGTTTGTCCCATGGTTAGTTGCTTGTTCACACATTTTGGTATTTCTCTCTTACCAAATATTTGATGATCCTTCATTAATCATCACTTTTTTAAGTATATTTTTTATTGATTTCAGAGAGGAAGGGAGAGGGAAAGAGAGAGATAGAAACATCAATGATGAGAGAAAATTGTTGATTTGCTGCCTCCTTGAACACCCCACACTGGGGATCCATTCCACACCTGGGCTTGTGCAACCCAGGCAGGTGCAACCCAGGAATCCAACCGTGACCTCCTGGTTCATAGAGTGAGGCTCAACCACTGAGCCATGCCGGCTGGATGATCACTAATTTTTTAACCAAAAAAAAAAAACATATTATGTAAGTATTTCCTACTTAAAAAAATAGTATAGTAAACACCATCCAGCTTAGAAATAAAACTTTACAAATATAATTGAAACTCTTGTGATTACCACCACCACCCAGATTTTCTTCATTTCAGTTCTGAGCCCAGCATGGCAGGGGCTCTGGCAGCCCCACAGCTGGGAGGCACTTCTCCAGAGGGACTCTGTCCTGGGGTGGGCACAGACCTAAATGGCACCTTGAGCTGATGTGGGGCTTGAGACAGTGGGATGGCCTGGGACAGGTAGGGTCTTGGAATGATACCCAGTTGGATGGGCTAGAAAAAAGGAGGAAAGGCCAAATGGGATGCTAAGACATAATAGCCACTGCTTTTAATGACTGAGAACTGGGATAATGTTGGCATGGGGAGAACAGCATTTAGTCAAATCTGTGTTAATCAGACTGCCTTTTGAGCCCAGGAGCAGCTTCTGAAGGTCCAAAGAGACACAGAAGTGGGAAATGGTATCCAGAATGTCTGTCAGGAGAAGCAAGCCCCTTCATAAGGCAGGATCCAGAGCCCAGATGAGAAGTGACAACCGCTGGGCTGGCTCCAAGTCCTAGAGAGAAATACTTGTAGGCAGAAAACAAGTGTGGGAGATGGGCTTCCAGGCATAGGGAGCAAAGAGGTTCAGTTGCCAGAATTTGAAATCGAGATATGCTTAGGTCTGATAAGTAAGGATGAGATTGGCCAGACCAATGACAAGAATGAAGATGAGCCCTAGCCAGTTAGGCTCAGTGGATAGAGTGCCAGCCTGCTGACCAAAGGGTCCCGGGTTCGATTCCGGTCAAGGGCACATACCTTGGTTGCAGGCTCCTCCCTGGCCCGGGCCCTGGTCAGGGCTTGTGCAGGAGGCAACCAGTTGATGTGTTTTTCTCACATTGATATTTCTCTCTGTCTTTCCCTCTCTCTTCCGCTCTCCCTAAAAATCAATGGAAAAATATCCTCGAATGAGGATTAACAACAACAACAAAAAAAGAATGAAGATGAAGATTCTTAGAGACTGGAGCTGCTGAAATTCCTCCAACCGATACTCAGAATTGGCCTTAGTCTTAATGAATCAAGGTCAAGAAGTCTCAGCCAGGGAAGATGGGAGGTGGGGAAAAGGAGGGGGAAGGAAGATAGACCTCGGGAACCAGGTATGATCTGACACCATCACTTGACTTCAAGGGGATTTATATTTTTCAGCATTTGTGAATGAGCCAACATACCCAAAACCTATGCAAAATTATAAAGATCAATGTGTCCCCCCTACCAGCTCCCCTATATACCATCCAATAAATACCGCAGAGCTCCAAGAAGACCTGGTTCCATTCCCGAAACTTGTTTTGAGCACCTCCTATGCGCCAGGCACTGTGCTGTGAAAGGAGACTTCAGAGGGGATGAACACCTGCTTGGCCATCAGTGATTCCTGTCCTGTCGAGAAGTCGGACTGTTTCAGGCAGTATGGAAAGGACTGTGCTGGAGGTGAAGAGGGAAGAGACAAAGCAGGAGGAGACAAGGAAGGGAGACACACCGTGATGTTCTATGAACTATAGTACTTGGCTGCTTCTGGAACACAATTCAAGGCAAGTGGTCAGAGCCCTGGCGTTGGAGTCAGACCTACCTCTGCCCATACCTTTTGTGTAATCTTGAGCATGCTATTTTAAATTCTATAAACCTCACAGCACAGTGCCTGGCACATAGAAGGTGCTCAAAACAAGTTTCTCCTTCATCACCAGAGGATCTAGAAAAGAAAGCACTAGAAATACCTTTATTACTTAGTATAAGGCCACACTCCTAAGAGGATGGGGATATGGAGGAATAAAGGACAATTCAAAAAGAAGATATGTGCCATACTGGTTACTGAAATTGCTTAACATTTATTGCTTCTGTTAGGATTAGTAAATTGTTAAGTCTCATTAGGTACACACACTAAGAATTGGAAGTGATTAAACACCATAGTAGGAATGGATCAATTTCTTCTTATCCTAAGTTTTCTCCAAAAGTAATAGTTATGTGATTTTTCTTTGTGCTTATGCAGATATATTTATTGGGAGATACCATATGTTCCTTCTCTGACAAATCCCATGCTGTGTCTATCATTGACATTCACGGTCCCCTTGCATAATGAAGTACAGTCAATTAACAATTAGCCATGCTGCTGGCTGATGGGTAGGAGACCATCTTGACAATCTCCCTAAAGGTAGGAAATTGTGGTGATTTGTTTCTCTTTGGCTTTGTAGCTTTCTTTTAACTACTCACTTGCAAATGGGGGGAAAAAAATCTGATTATCTGTGAATTTCCAAGAATCGGATCAAAATGATTTTTTTAAATGCTATGAACACACAACATAGGAGGACAATTCTTTGGCTTCCTTTTTGTGTCTCCCCAAGCAGAAGTATTACATTGTTTTTCTTCACCTTTAAAATAGACAGCATCTCTTCACCACGCAGGTAAAAATACTAACTACTGAAGATAAGCTAGAGATAACCTTCAGCTGAGTCAAGCCCTGGCTGGAATTTCTGCCACTATTTCCATTCACCAAATTGCACCACTGATTGTCTGTAGCCAGGCATTGACCATCACAACTTCTCCGCTGGCAAGGTCAGTGTTTAATGGTGATGGTTTTGACTTCCGTGAAGAATTCATAAGAGTCCTTGGCTCCTTCTCTACCTACTCCAGAACTCTTCATCCCCCCGAAAGGAAGGTTCAGCTCCCTGATGAGCCAGCAATTGGTCCAGACCAAGCCTGACTGCAACTTCTTAGCCACCCGGTGGACACGCCCCACGTTGCTAGACCACACGGTCGCTGCCAGCCCATATTTGACACTATTGGCTCTTTTAATCACTTCCTCTTCGCTATCAAAGGGGACAACACACGTCACAGGACCAAATATCTCTTCCTTCATGCAGCAGGACTCGTCCTTAATGTCAGTTATCACGGTGGGAAGCATAAAATAGCCTCCCTGATTCCTGGGGGGAAGACTCAACTTGTCCACTCCCTCACCGCACAGAATCTGGGCCCCTTCAGCACGAGCTTTCTTGATGTAACTTCGGACCTGGGTGGGTGAAAACCATGATTAGTAACATCTTACCTTCACACAAAGTAACAAAAAATTCAGTATTTTGAAATCATCTAGGAAAGATGTATGAGGTCATTACCGAGAAATCTAAGGTCGATTATCTTATCACTCAGCTGCTGAGCCTGAGGAGCACAAGTGCTCATCACTTGGGCATTCAGTCCTCATACGGAAAAGGAGAGAGTAATTTACTTAATGTCTAAGTGCCAGTCAGATGAGTGCTTTTCATATATCCTCTCAAAAGTCTGTTGGCAATGTATTATTATCCTCTACTTGCTGATGATGTCATTGAGCCTCAGAAAGGGTACGCATTTCATAAAACTAATAAACAAGAACACTAGAATTCACAGTCAGCCATATTCAGTAATTAAATACACAAAAAGAATATTTTATCATTTTTTGAGGGGCCATGCACATTGTAGAAAGTGTGAAGTGGAATGGTGTACAAGATTTAATTAAAGTCCAGGATATCCTTCCAATATCTGAGCTTCCAGAACAAATAATTTCTAATTTCTAGTCTAATTACTGATTATATTCAGAAATATATCTAGGTAACTATAATGGAAAATAAGTTATGTAATAAGCAAACCCAGTGACTTGGAGATGACAGATATTTATTAATAATGGTTGTAGACTTATAATAATGATATATACATTTATATATGGAAATGTTTAAGTCACAATGATATATGATTCTGCCTCTGAGCGGTATTATAAGCATAGGAGAAATATAAAAATAATTCCCAAAATTTAAAGTACAGAACAAGAGTCAACTAGTACATCAAAGGCAGGGTCAATTTTGAAGGGGCATTTTGGGTTCCATTTATCATTTATCATTTATCATCTGAGGATTCTGTCCCAGTATTGAATTAGAACTGTAGAACTATATTCAAAATAGAGCTATATATTTGCCATGTAAAAATAAAAAAGGTACTGTTATCTTATTATTTGTTGCTTCAATTTGTAGAACACTTAATAAGCCATACATCAAACATGTTTTAAAAACAGAACATTTGGTTCAATTTATCTTCCCTTCTGCTACACCTCCTCCCCCAGCTGGCACGATGATCTCAAAGCCTTCCCAGAAAACCCCTAGGCCAGTTTGTGGGTAGAGACTAAAATAGGTTTGGACTTCTCTTCCCCCTCCTCTCTTGCTCCTTTTGAAACAACCCACCCACATTAATGAAAAGATGTCAAAGGCTGCTTCTGGGGTGAATGAAGGAAGTCCAGGCCAGGGTCTCCGGTGGCACATTCTGGAGGCAGTGCCAGGAAATATGTCACAATTCCATGTACAAGGAGTGTTCTGGCTTCACATTGTCATGTCTAATGGGATTACAGGATTATCTCTTAGAAGCTCTTGGGATAATCAAATATGAAGAGAGGTGTTAGTTTCAAATTGTGGATTTATCAAAATATTTAATGCACAAGGTGACTCATACTAAACTGAATTTATTTTCTAGAGGGATGATAGAATGATATCTATACTAGCAGCTCAGGAACTGAGATTTTCAGTAAAATCTGAAAAAAGTAACAACCTTGGGACTGTTAATATGCTATGAAATATAATGAATTATTATTAAAAAACTTTTCTTGAGTGGAGAATTGTTAGTACTTACTAGCTTTGCATGTAAAATCAGAGCATAGAGAAGAGTGGTCTTGGGAGCCCAACTGTGCTCATATTGCCCACTAGCTAAGGGGTTTTAAATGCTCTGTGTCTCAGTTCCATCATCTGAAAATAAGGTTAACACTGCCACCTCTTCATAGGACTAAATAAAAGAAGATATGTAAAATATTTAGCATAATGTCTGGGGCACAGTAAGTCTCTTGAATGTCAGCAGAGGTCATTGCTGTTGATGAAGATGACAATGAATGCATGATCTGACACTTACTAGCTAAGAGACTTGAGAGGTGTCCCCCCTCTGTGTGTCAGTTTGCTTAGCTGCCAAAGGAGATTGGAAACTTTAAGAGTGGGCCTCAGAGCCTGGTCCTACTGGGAGATGCATCTGTGAACATGCTCTGGGCTTCCTCCAGCCTCCCTGTAAACACTCGAGAATTCTCTCTCACTCGCTACATGCATCAATGGGGAGGCAGGCAGACAGCCAGATTCTCCAGACAGACAAGTAGGGGAGGATTATGGAGGGTAAAAATAGAAAGAAAAAGCAACTGTCCGAAATAGGCAAGGGAGATTTTCCATCATTCCTTGAGGACAGAATCATCGCAATTTACTTTGCATCCCCTGCAGCTACAAGGAACCTGGGAAATGACATGTCCACGTAGGAGCATGCTCTGTCTCTGTGAGTTTCTGAGCCCTTTGCCATTACACCACAACCTTTACACATTCTACTTGGATTCTTCTGTCACTGCATCACCATTCTATTATGACAATCACACAGAGGTAGGATGGACACAAAGACCCCAGACTCTGCAGGGCTATTTCGATTTGGAGAAGATATAGACATAGTGCAGAAGAGGAGATGAGGAATGCAAAGACGGCAGATAGACCTTCCTTGGCACACAGCCCCCAAAGCTTTCTGGCGAAAGGCAAGGAAAGATGTCCCCTGTCTCCTGATCCCAGGTGGTTTGGCAGACTGAATTGAAAAGTCACAATCTGAAAAGGCCAGGAGGAGGAAATGAGGGGAAACCAGGCTCTCCCTTCGTATCTTAGCCTGGACTCCGAGGAGAACTAGCTCACTTGGTGAAACTCACATGGGGAGCTGAGCTGAGGTAAAAGGAGATGGACCTGGGGTTGGGGTTACCCAGACCTGCAGGTGGTGCACTCCTCCTGTCTGGGCACAGGTGCTAAGGGGACACACACATGCTAAAGGAGGCCTCAGCTCCCACCTGCCCCTGATACATTCTCAGTCTGCAGCAGGTAAGTCCTCAGGATCCACCAGGACACCCCGTGTGTGGGGATCACTATCATTGGGCCCCAACCACCAACATACTGAAAAGAAGGTAATTTAAGGTCTTCTCTGTGGAGTCACTCAAATACATAAAGTTTGAGGTGTGTATTTTACTCTAGAAATTTTTTTGAAAATTGTATACTAAAATATTTTGATACTACAACTTGCTAAATTCTCTATGTTCATGTTAGGAGAAAATTACTGGGAATCACCAAAAACAAAATGAAACAAAAGTTTGATAATTTGGGGAAATATGTTGTTTTCAACTAAAATGTATTATAATCAAAAAATTGTGGTACCTTTTTATAAGTTGGTTCTTGAGAAAGCAAGAACATGGTGGGGGGCGGGGGATGTGGACCTACAGAAAACAGTCCACTTGCCTATTTGTAGTAAGTCTGTAAAAATCTCTAATGAATTTAGAAAATAAGCTGATCATATTTTTGAAATTCTTAGTTGGCAGGTAAGAAGTTGGATTTGTATAATAATGAGGTGTTGAACACCAACATTTTTCCAAAGATTTTTAAGAAACTAGAATTAAATTCTAAAGTTGCCTGTGACATAAGCTGAAATAACCAATGAAAAGATGAAGAGTTAGAGGAGAGTCTGAAGCAAAATCTCAAAGGCTTGTGTGTGTTTATATGGATTTTTTATTGTTATTGTGATTTAATGATCAGTGATACCAGATGCTTATGTTCAAGTGTTCAAGGAAAATGGAATCCTCCAGTTTGGGGGTATAACTAATACACAAGATGTAGTGTTAATTCAAACATTTGTCCAACAATAATATGCACCTATTATGTTCCAGGCACTTTTTTGGGATGTAAGGATCTAGCAGTGAATGAAACTGATCATGGAGCTTGCACTCTAGTCAAGTAAAAATAGTCAATAAAGGAATAAATAATATACATTATATGTCAGGTGGTAGTAAGAGTCACGGAGAAAAATAAAGCTGCAAAGAGACAGGAAGTTCTGGTAGGTGTGACTTTATATAGGGTGAGCAGGCAAGCTCTAATTCAGAAGGTAACATTTGATCTAAGGAGAAAGCCAAGTAAATCTCTGCAGGAAGAACATTCCATGGGGCACGGGCAGCAAGAGCAAAGGGCAAGAAGGAGTGGCCTGATATTTTCCAGGAAGAATCGGGAGGTTAGCGTGCAGCAGCAGAATGAGAGAGGGGAAGGGTGACAGAGGTAATAGGGACAGTGGTAATGGGTGACAGACTCCTGGCTCACTTTAAAGACTCAGGCTTGACTGTGAACAAGATGAGGTATGACCATACATGACAAGATACATCACAGCCAGGTTATCAAATAACCATGATACTAAAGCAAGGTTTAAAAGTAACTTGGCTAATCTTCAGCATGGATACAAGATCCTCTTAAAAGTACAGCGTGTGAGCTCAGCACCACCAGGTTTTAAGTTGCTTCCTCTTGATTGCCAGCGGCATCCTGGGACATCTAATGAGCACCCACAGGGTCTGATGCTGGCTTTGAAGAGGGCCTATTGCTCATGTGAGGAAGAGCAACTCATATGGCTGAAGCTGTTTGTTGTCAGAGAGCAGAGATGCCTACAAGGGGGCCTTGGGTGGAGCTCAGAAGAACCATGAGGCAGGCTAAAGAAAAGGCCACTGTGGGCAAGTAGGGTCATGCTGAGCATCAGACATATCATGTTATGACCAGCCGGTGTGGTTCAGTGGTTGAGTGTCAACCTATGAACCAGGAGGTCACAGTTCGACTCCCAGTCAGGGCATGTGCCCGGGGTTGGGGGCTCGATCCCCAGTGGGGGGATTGCAGGAGGAAGCCAATCAATGTTTCTCTCTCATCATTGATGTTTCTACCTCCCACTCCCTTTTTCTTCCCCTCTGAAATAAATAAAAATATATTTTAAAAAGTATTATGTTAAAGCCCACAGGAAAATCAAATACTTTTATTTTCCTCACTGATATATCTCCCTTTATTGGGTAAATTATGGCCTATAATAGAAAAAAAGGTCTCTCTGTTGATTTCCTATATAGAGAACTTTAAACTTCAGGAGCGTGGTGAATTGCAAAGGGGACTTCAGACTGCTCCAAGCCCCTGAGCCTACTGCAAAAATGCTTCTGGACGTTAACTTCTGCTCCATAGGAAGCGTTCAGAGCATGCTTAGCTTGTTTTGCAACAGTTATTTGCATGTGTGGGTGGGCAGGCACGGAGGCCGGGTGTCCAGAACAGCCGGACAAGAGAGGACAAAGAAGCCTCATGCACCCGGTGATTCCTCATTCCACGAGGGGCAACATCCACAACTGTAGGTCCCATGGGCACCCTGGGGACTGCTGCCTAGGCACCTGTAATCTTGCAGGCGAACGCGACTGGAAGAAAACAGCCATGCTGGTTAGCCTCACTTTAAATAAGTGACCACAAGCCTCAATGAGCCCTTGGAGCTGCCTGCTGACAACACAATCATCTCAAAGTCCATTCTCTCTCCTGATCTGCAAGACTATTCCATACCTTCTCCTCTCTCCTGAAACCCCCAACACCTTCTCTCCCCGTACCTGCTTCCTATTTCACTGAGGAAAAAAAGAAGAGACCATCAAGCGACATTACCTGCCCACCTATGAGCCTCTGTGCTTCACAATATTGTGAAGGTCAACATTAAAATGTGCTACGTCTGCCAAATCAGTGCAGTGCCACAGATTTCTACAAACTTAAGTAACGGCTTTGCCCCTTAGTGACTGATGTTGAGGCACATTTTCCTTGGTGGGCCTTAATTACTGCAGCTGGAGACAAGAGCCTTCAGTACCAAAATCTATGACTTATTTTGGGTAGAGTCACATCAGGTAATAAATAAAATGACTTTAGAAATCAAAATCCCATAAACCACCCATACACCATCAATGGCTTCTCCCACATAGGCCACCACTAGTCACTCCACTAACTAAAAACCACATAATTTGGACTGTGTGTTCTGGAAATTACAAAATCCTATCTTCTGTAAGCCAGAGGCAGCACCCTCTCCACTGGGAACAGTTACTTATGGAAATTTTGACCTTTATGCTTTGAAAATTGCCTTTCTCACTCTTCTGGTGGTATCTCCATGCTGACTTCTCAAGTGCATTCATTTCACACAGATGCTGTTTTAAATCTGCACTACATTTGTTTATTCACATCCAACATTTTTAGACTCTGTATCCAGAGATAATTTCCCACAGGTTATAACTGCTTAAAAATAAGGTAGTAATTAACAATATTCCAAAGCATGGGTGTGTGCTATGCCTTGCACTGAGCTTCTCTCCAGTGACATACATGCAGAGATTTACTTACTTTCTCCAAATGAGCTTTACTTATCAGAGCTCCCATGCTGGCTGACGGGTCGGAGGGAATGCCTACTTTCCATAGTCTGGTAGCTTCTAGAAACCTCTTTAAAAATTCACTATAGATGCTCTTCTGGACAAAGATCCTGCTGGTACAGAGGCAGATTTCACCCTGCCAAGAAATACACATGAGGAAAATGACAAGACTGCAGGACACACTCCTTCATGGACAGATCAGGCTGCACTCTGAGCAATATATATATATATATTTCTAAGTCACTTTCTCTAGGAATTTCTGTGAGAGAATTAATTACAATTATAATGATCATGAAAACAATCATTATACAGAATGTTTTTCACAAAAACCCTATTGGAAGGCATAATTATTGTAATTTCCATAATTTACTGGTAAAGAAGTGAAGGTTCAAAAGATTATGCAAATTATTCAAGTTAGGTTGAATAAAAATATATCTCCTTCCACTCATCTTTCCTTCTATGCAAGTTCTAATTCTTCGGCTTAAGTCTTTGTTTTTTATTTTAAAAAATTTAAAACACAGCTTTGGAGAAAATCATTCACTATTTATGCTCCATCCTAGGGACTATCCTGGGTGTTGAAGCTGATATGTCACAGAAGCAGGCACAGTTGCCCTCTCCATGAAGCCTACAGTGTAGGATATCTGATCCTGTGTTCCTCACCCTCTGGGATGCTACGGCCTTGAAGACCCTGATGAGAACTATGGACCCCAGGAAAATACCTGCTACACGGTGTCAGGAGATGCAAAGTTGCCCTGAAACTCATCTGTGACTTTAAGGTAAGAAACCAGCTCCAGACCGGTTCTAGTATTTATTTCTAAGGATGAGAATGCATTTGGGAGACTTCCGGGAGGAGAAAAAGGTTTACTGGAGGTAGGGCATCTAGACAGCAAGAAGAGTCTGGGGAACTAGGTGAATACCAGTATGGATACACTTGGAGTAGCAAAAACCAATCATTTTGCCCATGGCTGCTCCCTGATAAAAGTGGTGTAACTCAAGAAAAGGGACGAGCTGAACGGAAGCTGTGACTCTACAAGGCTACAGTTTGACACTAAGATTGAACAGATGGTCAACGCAGTAACACAAAGTACCGATTCTCCTTTCACTGATACAGCACTGGATCGACCTACTCACTCCTGGCTGTGCATTGTGATGAAACAGATCCTACTTGACGGGGCAGCAGAGTTCAAAACCAACCAACAAACAAGCAAACAAGCAAACCAAAACCCAGAGACATGCCTGGTTGGCAAAGCTGGACCTGACCGTGGTTGGAATACACTCCTCCAGGTTGGCATCCTCAAAGATGATGGCAGGGTTCTTGCCCCCCAGCTCCAGGGAGAGCCTCTTGCAGTGGGGAGCACTCAGCTGTGTGATCCGCTCGGCTGTGGGCTGGCTCCCCGTGAAGGAGATGAGGGGCACCTCTGGATGGGACACCAGGGCCTCGCCTACCCTGGGCCCTGTTCCGAACACAATATTTACCACACCTGGTGGAACACCTGCATGGGAAACAGTATCAGTCACAGTAAGTATTCTCAGTATGTTGAGCACTTGAGGTTACATGGAGATTCTCCTTGAAAGTCCAATAGGTGGGAGTGAATTCATGGCTATCTCTAGTTTAATAGTAAAGCAAAAACTACAGTATCACCTCTGCCTAGCATACACCCTAGGCGGAATTTCTCCAGATGCTTTGCCCCAGAAAATGCAGGGTACAACATTCTACATAATTCATTCCATACAACTGACTAGGCCTTCGAGGCTGAGGATGCAGAGATTCCTCAGGTAGGTCAAGCCCTGTGAGGGAGGAGAGCCCTGCTCTAAGCTGGCATCCAGGAGTCACAATGCAGCGTGAAAATGTCACGTAGAGGGGAGTGCGAGTGCTGCAAAATCCAGGGAAGACACCAGGGCCAGGGGAGTGAAGGCGGCTCTCCCCACCCCAGGAAGGTAAGTTTTGAGTTGAAGCTCCTGAACCCCATGATATAAATGAATCACTACAATCTAGGTCTGACTTAAAGTACCAAGAACACCCAAAATTAGAAGCCCCAGTCCAGTCTTTTCTATCATGAGATCCTACTGCCCTATGTCTGCATGTATTTACTTATGTTTACTTGTTTATTACCTACCCACCACTAGGAGGTACACTAGCTAAGGGCAGAATAGTACTTGTGTCTTGCTCTCCATTGTATGTACCTCCTGCACACAGCCTAGTTTGCCACATAGGATTAATACCATTAAGTGCTGATGCTCATTTACTAGGTGCTTACTGTGGGTCAGTCATTGCTGTAAGGGATTTACCTTCTTTAGATCCCCCAAGACTTCTATTAGGGAGGCAGCATTGTTAGGAGATAATTGTTAAGTAAATGGGTGCTTATCTAAATGTACATTATCCGAATTAGAAATGGCCCTTGACTTCGAGTGTTCAGAGAGAAAATCTGTGTGCCATTGTGTTGTGTCCTGGGGGCCCTTAGGGTTTGCCTGGAGGCAGCTGAGTTTGTTCCCTCTGTTTCTTCAGGCTTGAAGTACATCAGGGACAGAAGTCTCCAGTGTATGAGGATTTTGAACTACTTCCAGCTCCTAGTATTTTTCCCTTGCTCCAGATTAGACATTCTCTCGACAGAAACATAATTTTTTGGATTAGAACATTCTCTTCAAGGATATGCTTTTAAAGTATAAATAATAATGTTACATTGATGATTCATTATCATCCAAAACATCTTCTCATAGAGCCACAGCCTTAGCCCAATCACCTTGAGGCCACAACCGAGGCCCCATTCAGGTGAGCTCCTCTACACTCAATGTGCACATGTTGAAATCTAGCATAGAAGTCAGTTTTCTGGATCATATATCTCTGCCAGGAGAGGAGAGGCCCAAAGCCAGGCACCATGTGACAGCAGCTGGGCCCTGGGTTGGGGCAAAGAAGATGCTTGGGGGAGAAGTCCTCCCTGTGGCTGATGGGAGGAAAACAAGAACAAGTGTCCCACCATTGGCAAGAGGGGGCATGAGAAGGTGGACTCTATTTTGTAAAGAAGGGGATGAGAACCTAATCCCTATGTAAGGGAGGGATGGCACATTCTGGAACACGAGAGAGTCAGGCACATTCACATCACACCCGCTCCAGAGGCCTAGAGCATCCACAGACGTGATCCCAAAGGCCTAGGCTGGGAGGCCTCATTCCTCGGTAGGATACAAGGGGAATGGGCAGCTGAACAAGGTCATAGGCCCAGTGCTCTTCCCTAAACAGGCATGGTTTAGCTCTTAAAGAACTGACTCAACTTTCCTGGGAGCCAATGTGTACGTTTTTGCTTCAAGAGAAAAGACATCCAGGAGAGACAGATGGGCTCTTTCCAAACATCCACTCCGTGAACACAGCTGAGCCCAGTAGTACCTCCTCCTTGAAGGAAGCACGCACAGCAGAGACCAAGAGAGCCAGAAAGACAGCCCCTCCCTGCTACCCACCCATCATTCCTACCCAGGCCACAGAAACACGAGCGGAGGGACCTGACAGCGAGGGGCCTTCTCGTGGGGTACAAGACAGGCTCTCCTGACTGCTACTTTCCAACCCCGGTGCAGTGTCAGGCTGAACACCCCAAAACTAAACCAGAAACCCACCCTGAATGTGGTCATTGCAATATTAGCCAAAAGGGGACACGAAGCCAGGTTATATCAGCGCCTGAGTAGTGATTCCCAATGCAGGGGAAACAGAGGGATGTATTTCAAATCTCTTGAAAATGGGCTGTTTCTAGCAAGTATGCTATAGCTATACAAACCAGAGAAGTGCCTAGTAGTACTCTTATCTTCATCAAGATTAACTTGTGGTTCCAACATCAGATTTAAATTGACTCTCAAGCACAGCCCCTGGAGCAGGCTGGTAACTGGCTCCCTGGGGCTCTCGAAGCCTGTCCTTGTCTTCCTATCATGTGCCCTTTGCTGCCAGCTGAGCCTGCAGGGAGGAACTGTCCTGCAGTGGCACGTTCGAGGGTTGAATAGAGGAAGCCCTGTGAGCAAGCCCCACGGATGAAGGGAATTTCTCAGAAAAGGAACAGGGAGACAAAAACCAAAGATGTCAGTGGAATCTGTTTTGCTGCTTAGTAGGTTTCTATCCAAAATAACTTTTCAAATGTCAGTGACCCTCAGGGGCCTAAAGCTACACAATGGGCAGCCCCCAAGCCCATCCTCCCTCAGACTCTGACACCTGATTACCTGCTTTGTCCAGGAGTTTGCACATCATCCACGCAGTCACTGAAGTCAGCTCGCTGGGCTTGGCGACCACAGTGTTGCCGGCAGCAATCGCTGGAGCGATCTTCCAGGTCAGCAAGTAGAGTGGCAAATTCCAGGGACTGATCAGACCAGCTAACCGAGAGCAGAAGCAGTGCCAACAATGACATGCCCCTCAGGGCAGACCGCCCACACACACAACCCGGGGTTCTCCTTCACCGCTGCATGGAACCTAAGCTCCTAAAAACCCCAGCTTTGCTTATCTGTAGCCAACTTCCCGGAAATCGTTCTAAAATGTATTACCAACAACTGTGCCTTGGAAAACTATAAATTGATACAGTTCAGTCTTTTCTTGATAACTTACAATGAACAACAGTTGTATAAATTTGGGGGCTAAACAGTTCCATAATGTGATGAGTTTTGAGATTTATGGACTCATCTTTACATCTATCTAAATCTCTCCCTCATCATTAAACTGTCCAGCTACCATTTCTTCAGAGTTTATTGGATGGAGACATAAAATTTAAGCTTTTTAGAATTATTTATAAAATAAGAGCAAAGAGGTTCTGAGGTTGTGAAATCCATCGTAGATCGCCAGAGGATTTTTGCATTAAAAAAGTTTCTCTAAGCCCTGGCCAGTTTGGCTCAGTGGATAGAGCGTCAGCCTGCGGACTCAAGGGTCCCAGGTTCAATTCCGGTCAAGGGCATGTACCTTGTTGCGGGCACATCCCCAGTGGGGAGTGTGCAGGAGGCAGCTGATCGATGTTCTCTCTCATCGATGTTTCTAACTCTCTATTCCTCTCCCTTCCTCTCTGTAAAAATTCAATAAAATATATTTTTTTTTTAAAAAAAAAGTTTCTCTACGTTCTCACCTGTATCCCAATCAGATAGGGTTTTCTCTTTAAGTAACAGAACCAACAACTGGAATGTATCTTCATGTGATTGTATGAAACTGCCCAGCCTCCCAACCATGAAACAAGCAAAAATAAAAACGAAGTCACCTGATTTATAATCTGCCTTCAAATCTGTGCTATAAAAGTATATAAACATAGTTTATGTTATTACATTTCCCATTGAAAACTCTTTGCTTTAGGAGATAATATTTTTGCAGCATAATGTATTAGCATACTTTTTAGGAGGATGTCTGAATTTTTCATAATGCCTTGAAAATACCATTTCCAAAGGTTTCAAATAATCAAATTGGTAAGATGTCCCATTTTCTTTCCTTTTAACATATTCTTTCATCCTGTCATAAAACATAGCTGGTAAAATTTGAACAGTGGGGTTTTTCTCAGATGAAATAGTGACATCTAGTGGAAATTTTCAGTCATTGCAGCTATTTAGGGGTCTTCAAAGGGCAGGAAGCAAAGAAATGAATGAGGAAAGTAGATAATTCAGCCAAAGCTTATTTACCATGTACCTGGCACTGTTCTGAATGTTCTACACTTACTAATTTATTTAATTCATATAAAATATATAAAGACAAAATCAAACTGTTCTTTCAGTTTTTCAGATAAGAATACTGCTGCACACACATGTTATGTAACTTGCCCCACACACACCCAGAAGCCATGCTCTTAATCTACTTTCTGGAAATAGACTTTTTTTTGTTACAAGGGGGGAAAAAAATCCTCCTTTGTGAATTTCCTCTCAGCCTCATTCTTTTACATGTGATTTCCCAAGAACAATCTTCCAGGAATAAGTAGAGAATTTCACACAAAGAAAAAAAACCAGAAACATCGATTAAGGCCAAAATTGTATTTCAGTCACAGTAGAAGAAGCCTTTCCTTTGCCTTAGTCTGTCCCTTTAGATCAATTCTACGGAACTGACTGAGCTGCTCTCTGTGCAATCGTGGTCCAGGCTTTCCTGGAAGAGCACCTACCGATCCCCACAGGGGCCCGCACGGTATAGTGCAGACAGCCCATGTGGTCCATCTGGGTGCACTCCGAGGTGTGGTGCAGGATGGAGGAGGCGAAGAACCGGAAGTTCTGTACAGACCGGGGAATGTCCATGGTTCTTGCCAGGGTAATGGTTTTCCCTGTAAAAAGTCAGCAACAGAAAGCACAGTCGGTGTATTTCACCATGGACAGTAGAGACAGTATCACTCACATACCCCGCTCACACTGCAGTAGCCTCCGTTCCTACTAGCCTGGGACAGACATTCACTAAATATACAAAGCATTGGTCATGGTTTAATAAAACCGTGAAATAATTAGATAGGAGGTTATAAGGTGAGGTGGGGGGAGGTAAATTGAGTCAAATGATCTTTGCTTTGTGGACTGAACAGTTCAGAGCTGTCATCATCAATTTGCCAGATGCTAACACTTCACCCGCACCAGCTCTTTCAAAATCGCAAGCTTTGTACATGTCACAAAGAGGGAGTTGGAATCGTGGGTGTAAAGATAGCTGTCTTTGCATATTACAAAAACCACTTGGATAAACACGTGATGTATATTAAATGTCCCCCCGACACGGGGAGGGGTCATTGAGATGGGCACGTGGCAGAACTATGGAAGGAAACCCCTGGCGCTGTAGCTGTGGGGCACTTGATCGCCCGACACGTGCCCCACACGCATCCTAGCTCCTGGTTGAACAAACCAGAAACCTACGCTTGCCTGGAGCGTTGCTTCGTTTCCCTTAGAGATGCCGGGACACTGCGGTGCCGGGAGCTCCAGCAGGAATCGTTTTCTTCCTAAGGCCTTGGAGTCAGGCTGCTCCCTCACTGCAGGCTGGTTTACAGCACGCACGTGATTTTAAACCATTGACTTTCCCAATAGATATCATTGCAAAGATCTACAGGCACTTACTCCATTACCCCGACTTCTGGGAAGCAGGTAAAAAATTGGGACAATTGTGTTGGAAGTAGGAGAGTGGTATCTCAGGTGGCTTTCTAAGTAACTGGACTGTGAACTGCTCTTCAAATGACCTTTGCTTCATAGTTCGCCTCTTGGAATTGGTGGAAGATCACGTAATCAACCCTAGTGCTTCCTCCCTCCCCAGACCCATGCCCTTTGACAGGCCTGTTTGCAGTTCCTTCCACCGAACAGAGTGTATTTATTTCCCTGCCCCTTGAACTTGGTTGGGTTCCGCCGGGACTCGCTTTGGCCACGAGACCCTCAGAGGCCTTGGGTTGTTTTGCTTCCCCCGCTTCCTCCGCCAGGAGAAGCCCGGGCGCCTGCGGCCTGATGGTCCCAGGAGGGGTAGGTGAAGAGCGGGCCCAGTTCCGGCGATGACAGTTCAGGAAGAATCGTTGTCCAGCCTCTGAGGAATAGGTTGCACTCTCCATGAAGCATTTAGTAAGAGACAGCTGCCCTCGACCCCCGGCTCTGCTAGCGCGAGGGCGGAAGAGGGAAAGGCCCGGCAGAGACAGCCCTGCAGATGCGCCCGCGCTCACCTTGGTCCTTGGATTCGGCCTGAGCCAGCTCCTCCAGGGACTGTTCCAGCAGGTCCGCCAGGCGGTGCAGCACCTGCGAGCGCTCCTGCGGGCTCCTGGCCGACCAGCCGGGAAAGGCGGCTCTGGCAGCCTCCACCGCAGCCTCGACCTTTGAGGAGCAAACGGGAGAGGGTCGCCTTAAGCCTTACGACTGTTGTTGCTCTCAGGGATCGCAGGAATCCAGAACCCATACATGCCAGGATTATTTCCTGCCTAATTCCGAATATTCCCGGTGCTGATTTACCCACAAGGTGTTGCCGATGTGACCAGCAAAGCAGGGGCACCACAAAAACAAAGAAAAATGCTCCATTTCGAGCACCTTATCCATAATGCGGCAATCAGATCATTAGAAAGAAGCTATTTGAATTTTAACAGATGCACATTTTCAGTCATTTCAAAATATAGACTTTTAAAACATCGTGTGAGAGGGGAAACTTAGTTGAGAAGCACAGAATCTCTAAACTCTTAATCCAGCTCGGACATACCTGATAAAGTCTAAAATTTTGTTTGAAATCACTGTCACCCCATTTGGAATGACCAGTCATATTGGTAATTTTTTTACTAATTTTTATATATAAGGAAATCTGCTAAGTACTATAACACAAATTATTTCATTTAACCCCTTCTAAAATTCTGCAACATGAGTATTGCTTTGCCCATTTAGATGAAAAACACTGAAGCACAGAGAGCTCAAGTAACTTGCCGGCGGTCACACAGCCAATAATTGGCAGAGTCAGGATTCAAACCCAGATCTTCGTGGCTGCCAAGACCACGAGCCGGCCTGCTATGGCATAACAACCGGCCCTGCTCCTTGCTCCCTATCTCTGCCCAGTGAAAGAGGCCTCTTTAGGAGAGACGGGTATCTGTAGTTGAACAGAGAGCTTGGGGACCCAGTTTTAGAGCTAAATCCAAAAGGAAATAGTGTGTGGGAAGGTATGTGCAAGGCAGAATAAATTTTCAGGCCACCTGCTGCCTTTCTCCTCTCATAGGCAATGTCTAAGATAGCAAATCCATAGATTGTGTTGCCCTCTCCTCTCTCACATGCATGACAAACATTTATAACTAGAGGCCCGGTGCATGAAATTCATGCCTGGGAGTGGGGGGGGGGTCCCCTCAGCCCAGCCTACACTCTCTCCAATCCAAGACCCCTCAGGGGATGTCCAGCTGCTGGTAAACCGGCAGCTGGACATCCCTCTTATAATCTGGGACTACTGGCTCCTAACTGCTCACCTGCCTACCTGATCACCCCTAACTGCCTCTGCCTGCCAGCCTGATCGTCCCTAACTGCCCCTTCTGCCAGCCTAGTTGCCCCCAATTGTCCCCCACCCCACCAGCCTGGTCACCCCTAACTGCCCTCCCCTCCCCCCGCTGGCCTGGTCGCCCCATGCAGCCTGCTGGTCATTACTGTTACTGTGATGGCGCCCCCTACAATTTGCATATTCTTCTATTATTAGTATAGATCATAGCCTTCCCCGCCACTGGACCCACAGGCTCAGCCCCAGAATCCTCTTCACAGGTTCCCCAATGCTACAGCTTATTTCTTGTATCACATGACCTGACAATTCCACCACCAGCACTTAGGCCCTCTTATTGAAAACCTGATCTCACTTTTCTCCTGTTTTCTTTATGTGAACAAAGTCACTTTCAGATGAGCTGAGGTAAGGTATAAAATGTCTGGAAAGATGATGGTTTCACCTCAAAAACTGAATCTCTAATATGGACCTGCAGACAGGATGAAGAGAGACATGTGGGCCTTAGTGATCTCCACCACAGATGCAGGCTCATGGACATCCTGTTGCCAAGGCAACAAGAGGAGAGTTCATTCATACAGTAATATAAAATTCTAATCTTCCTACACTTGTCAATATAAAACTCTAATCTTTTTGAGAAGCAGAAAACTCAGTTCCAGTAATGTTTTCTAAATTGTTTAATGCCACATGTCTTGTGTCCATTTAATATAGAATGCATACTCATCTACTATCCTATCTAATAATAGAGAAACATGGTAATTAGCCGTACCTCTGCTACCCTTCCCATTGGCTAATCAGGGCGATATGCAAATTAACTGCCAGCCAAGATGGCGGCCGGCAGTCAGGCAGCTTGAAGCGAACAGGAGGCTTGCTTGCTTCATTGATGGAGGAAGCCAACGTTCCCCGCCTGCCACTGCCAGCCTCTGAGCTTGCTCTCTATGAAACATTGTTACAAATATAGAAGCTAAACAAAACCCCAGAAGCCTGCTTTCAGCCAGCCGGGATCTCAGAGCTGGAGTTAAAACAGTGTTTCGATTATAGAACCCAAACAAACCAGATACCTGCTTTCAGCAGCCAAGGCCTCAGAGCTGGAGCCAAGCCTCAGAGCTAAAGCTGGCCCAGAATAAAAAAAAAGGAAAAAAGGAGCGGTTGGGAGCTTCAGTCACCCACCAGCCTGAAAACAGCCCTCAGCCCCTCACCCAGACTGGCCAGGCACCCCAGTGGGGACCCCCACCCTGAAGGGGGTGTGACCAGCTGCAAACAGCCATCAGCCCCTCACCCAGGCTGGCCAGGCACCCAAGCGGGACCCCCACCCTAATCCAGGACACCCTTCAGGGCAAACCAGCCGGCCCCCACCCGTGCACCAGGCCTCTATTCTATATAGTAAAAGGGTAATATGCCTCCCAGCACCGGGATCAGCGGAGCCGCGAGGCCTCCCGGCACAGGGATCAGCGTGACAGGGGGCAGCGCCCAAATCCCCTGATCGCCCTGCGGCTCTGTGTGTGACAGGGGGCGGGGCCACAACCTCCCTATCCACCCTGCTCTGTTTGTGACAGGGGAAGGCGCCCTAACCCCCTGATCGGCCCTGCTCTGTGCCTGATAGGGGGGAGCTCCCCAACCCCCTGATCGCCCTGCGGCTCTGTGTGTGACAGGGTGCGGCGCTCCAACCCCCTGATCTGCCCTGCTCTGTGTGTGACAGGGGGCGGTGCCCCAACTCCCCTATCGGCCCTACTCTGTGAGTGACAGGGGGGAGCTCCTCAACCCCCTGATCGGCCCTGCTCTGTGCGTGACAGGGGGGAGCTCCCCAACCCCCTGATCGACCCTGCTCTGTGCGTGACAGGGTACGGAGCCCCAACCCCCTGATCCGCCCTGCTCTGTGCGTGACAGAGGGTGGTGCCGCAACCTCCCTATCGACCCTGCCTTGAGTGTGACAGGGGGTGGTGCCTCAACCCCCCAATCGGCCCTACCCTGAGCGTGACTAGGGGTGGCATCGCAACCTCCCGATCCGCCCTGTTCTGTGCATGACAGGGGGTGGCGCCCCAACTCCCCAATCGGCCCTGCTCTGAGCCCGACCAGGGCTGCACCTAGGAATTGGGCCTGCCCTCTGCCACCCGGGAGCAGGCCTAAGCCAGCAGGTCGTTATCTCCTGAGGTGTCCCAGACTGCAAGAGGGCACAGGCCGGGCTGAGGGACCCCCTCCCCCCCCCCCCCCAGTGCACAAATTTTTGTGCACCGGGCCTCTAGTCCTATATAATAAAGAGCTAATATGCAAATGGTCACTACGCCCTCATGCCATCACGCCATAATGGCTCAGACACTCAACACTGGGGAGAGAGGAATGGGGACCAGCCAGGCTGTGGCCCAGGAAAGGGACAAGCCGCCTGTCCCATGGTCCCAGGCACCAGTGGCTATGCCTGCGGCCCAGGAGAGGCACAAGCCACCCACTCACGGTCCCCTGTGGCTGTGGCCAGCCAGGGCAAAGCCAGACCGGGTCCTGGGTGCCTGCGACCAGCTGGAGGAGGGAATCCTGGGTCCTGGGTGCAGGGCGAGGCAGAGGTGGTTAGGGGTGATCAGGCTGGTAGTGGAGCAGTTTGGAGTGATCAGGAAGGCAGGCAGAGTTGGTTAGGGGCAATCAGGCAGGCAGGCAGAAGGTTTAGGGGCGATTAGGCAGGCAGGCAGGTGAGCGGTTAGGAGCCAGCAGTCCTGGATTGTGAGAGGCAGTCGGAGATCCCCTGAGGGGTCCCCGATTGAAGAGAGTGCAGGCCAGGCTAAGGGACCCCCACCCCCGTGCATGAATTTCATGCACCGGGCCTCTAGTATACAATATTAGCAAAAGCTAATACTTAGAAAGCTTTAATATATGCCAGACACTAAGAGTTTTACATAAGTCAGTCTGTTTAATTCTCAGAACACCACTGTGAAGTAGATATGATTATCCCCAATTCATAGATAAGGAGATGGAGGCAAAAGGATGTTCAACTCAAAGTCAAGACCATAGATACTAAATGGTGCATCTCATCTTGTAAGCCAGGCTGTCTGACTCCAGTCTGTGCTTCTGACTGCAATGCTATAACGCAGAGAGAGAGACCACTGTCGAAGCCCAAACAGCAGAGATGAGAGTGTTAGCATACTGTGCTCTGTAAAATATGGGTGATGACAGAGTCCAGTTTGTAGGTTATGACTCCTATTTGGGACAATGTACACTACGGGGCTTAGTGGATGCAAAGTGTATCTCAAAAACTGAACAAATGGGAACCACTGTAAGCAGCACCAGCTGCTCTTTCTGTGAGTGACTTTTGGGGAAGTTGGGCATGTAGTTTGCATGGTGACCATATATTTCAAACCAGGGGGGTGGGGGGAAGTATTTATGGGATTAAATAGAATATTTGCATGGTAGATTGCTAGGAAATCCAAAATATTTGATCCTCTACTAGTAGGTACAGCCATAACTTGAAAATGCATGAGCATTAGCAGCAAAAAATATTTCAGCTGAATTTGTCATATCTTTCATTTTTAACTTCCCTTTGGAAAACATGCTAAGATGAGGAGGATTGGAGAAAACAAGGATGAATTTCCCACATCTATCCAAGGTCATTAGAAGCAAACAAAAGTGTGGGTACAGTTTAACCAGCATTAGTCAATATTTTCAAACTTTAATCCACAAGATAAGGTTCTTTTTAATGCAAGACAGATTTAAAATATTATTAACAATAGAAAAATAATAGCTAGTTCTTTCAAAAACCTTGCATATAATACTACATATTAAGGTTACCATTATCTTTAAATAATCTAGTTCTTTGTACCTTAAAAAATAAATTTATGGGGGATAAATGGTGATGGAAACAAATAAAATAAAAATAAATAATTTAGCATCCACTAGGCATTAGATGAGTATACATACATCAGCCACATTTATCACCCCAGATATATTTACATTCTCAGTGCAATAACTGATGAAATATATTTCGAATATTTTATAAAATTCTTCCAATAAAATTAATTCTACATCACTAAAAATGTTAATGTGTGTAACACAAAGCTCTTGAGTAAGAAAAAGGATGCTGTTAAATTTAACTCTAAAAAAAAAAGGAAATTTGATTTTTAATTTCACCATTGAAATGGTCAGTTTTATTTTACTAGATATTTTAATAAGAAATATTAGAGGATAATTCTATATAATAAAAGGCTAATATGCAAATAGAATGGCGGAGCAACCAGGAACAACCGAACGACCGAACAACGGGTCGCTATGACGTGTGCTGACCACCAGGGGGTATGTGCAGAAACATGGGCAGGAATTGGGCCATGGGTGGGGATGGGTGGAGCAGGGTGAGCAGGGGGCGCCAGACCATGGGCAGGGCAACCGGTTGCTTGTCATTAGGGTGAGCCTCTGGTGGGTTCCTGAAAAATTCTTTTGCTCCAGCGCGTCACAGTCCAAACTGGGCACTCCAACCTGCTGCTGGCGGCCAGTCCTGCTCACACACCACAGCCCAGTGCTGGGAGCTGCCCACTCACACCCGCTGCTGGTGCTTGGCGCCGATCTCAATCACTCGGCACCATCAGTGGGTGAGGTGGGCAGCTGCCTGCCCTGATCCACTTCCCCCTGCTCATGAGGGGCGATCGGGGCAGCAGCAACCACTCGCACCCACTGCTGGCA
>NW_005871059.1:13197435-13205454 GCF_000147115.1 Myotis lucifugus | reverse complement strand
ACTCCAGGTCAATCTTTTCGGGGCGAAGTTTCATAAAAACAAAAGGAGAGAGGTACATAATAAGTTGTGATGTTAAACAGCCCCCTTTGTGAGGGCTATGGATAATGACGGAGCGTGTAACACCCAACCGTGTGACAAAAAGAGCCCCTAGACCCACTCTCTTTTCAGGAACAAGCTTTTTTGCTAGCGGCGTTTTTAGGAAACCTCAGACCTGGGTCTTTGTATTAGTGTTGAAAAAAAGTAGGACCGACACCCTGGGCCCGAGAACACATGCGGCTCTTTGGCCCCTTGAGTGTGGCTCTTCCACAAAATACCACGTGCAGGCGCGCACGTACAGTGAGTTTGAACTTCGTGGCCCATGCGCAGAAGTCAGTATTTTGTGGAAGAGCCACACTCAAGGGGCCAAAGAGCCGCATGTGGCTCGCGAGCCGCAGTTTGCCGACCACTGGCCTAGATTAATGATTTGCTTCTAACATAATTAACCTGAGATTTGCTCCATGTACCATACATGTCCAGTTACAAAGTAAATCTTTCTAGAACTAAAGTCTGCCTTCTGCTAAAGTTTAACCTTTTCCCACCCCCCCACACCCCACCCCACACCCTTTGCTTCTAGAAAATCAGTTACACATAATTCACTGACATATTAAGACCATTTCAGTCTTTTACTTCTAGAAAGTGAAGTTATACATAATTCACCAACATAATTAAGATCATTTCAGCCTTTTGCTTCTAGAAATGAATTTACACATAATTCACCGACCTGTTCAGACCATTTCAGTCTTTCCTAAGTGAACACACTCACCTCTTCTTTTCCACTGTCTGGCACCCTGCAGTACACCTCTCCGGTGGATGGATCATAAGAATCTAGATATGAGTTACAAGGTAAGAATTTTCCGCCTATGAAGTTTTCCAGCACCAGAAGTGTCTTTGTTCCAGCCATAGTAAGAAAACTGCTGCCTTTCCCCTTGACAGTTGTTCAGCCAGGTTACCCCACCGCTTTCCCTCACTGCTGAGCTAGTCTCCTCCTCCTGTCCGGCCCATCCTCCGGCTCATCCTCCAAGCCCCCCCCCCCCCCACCGCCCTTCCAGCCAGGTCTTCATCTGCCAATCAGGGAAAGGGGAGGTGACCGGCCGCTCTCAGACAGTATTCCAGTCTCCAGACTCTGAGTGAAGGGAGTTATCAAATACTTCACAGACTTCCAGTACATGGTGAGAAGTGGATAACAATGTTAAACTAATATCAGCTTATGTGTTCATGGTCCTTTAGAATCCTCAAAAGGCGTCTGTGTGTATCATAGCATTGGGCTCACACTATAAGCTACACATGGCTCAAACGTTGACGGAGTGCTAGGCCCTGATGCAAGGCCTTCACAGGAACTTACTCATTTATTCCACACAGCAACCTTCTATAAAGTGAATGTCATTACCTCCCCAACTTTGTAGAAGAAACTGAGTTTCATAGAGGTTAATGTGTCCAAGACTGAATACAAAGTTGGTCAAGAATGAACTTTAATCTTTTTGTCACTAAACCATGGGCTGTTTCCTCACTACATCTCCTCCCTCACTCACCCTGCAGAGGTGACTGAGAGCAGGCAGACATCTCTGGTAAGAATGGGGGGTAGGGCAGAGGGGGCAGGAGGCATGGAGGGACTGAAAAAAAAAGGAAAAAAAAGAACTCATGGACATGGACCACAGTGAGGTAATTGTGGGGGTGGGGTGGAAGAGGGCATAAAGGGGATAAATGGTGAGAGAAAAATAAAGTAAAATAAATAATAAAAAAAAATACCTATCAAAAAAAAAAAAAAAAAGAAAAGGACAGACTCTCTTTCTTTTCCATTGCTCATGGGCTGGCTTCTGTACCCTGGATGCCTTCTCTCTACACTTCCTCTCCATCCGGACACCAGGGCTGCAGAGGCAGTGCCCATTTTCCAGGTGGCCATAGAGATGAAGATACAAACCTAAACTCTGTCTGAGATGTACATATAACATACAAGAAATTCCTGTTCAATGTTTCTTTGTCTTTTTATCTATTTTTGTTCATCAGTTTATGATGTTCATTATATTCCACAAATGAGATCATGTGATGTTTATCTTTCTCTGACTGACTTATTTCACTTAGCATAATGCTCCCCAGGTACTTCCATGCTGTTGCAAATGGTAACAATTCCTTCTTTTTTACAGCAGCATAGTATTCCATTGTGTAGATGTAGCACAGTTTTCTAATCCACTCATCTGCTGATGGGCACTTAGGCTGTTTCCAAATCTTAGCTATGGTGAATTCTGCTGCTATGAACATAGGGGTGCATATATCCTTTCTGATTGGTGTTTCTGTTTTCTTGGGATATATTCCTAGAAGTGGGATCACTGGGTCAAATGGGAGCTCCATTTTTAGTTTTTTGAGGAAATGCCATACTGTTTTTTTCACAATGGCTGCATCAGTCTGCATTCCCACCAGCAGTGCAAGAGGGTTCCCTTTTCTCCACATCCTCACCAGCACTTGTTGTTTGTTGATGATAGCCATTCTGACAGGTGTGAGATGGTACCTCACTGTCGTTTTGATTTGCATCTTTCGGATGATTACTGACTTTGAGCAGGTAGGGGAGGGGTGGAGGGTGGGGGTGGGTAAGAGATCAACCAAATGACTTGTATGTATGCATATAAGCATAACCAATAGGTACAGACACTAGGGGGGCAAGGCCAGGGGGAAGTCAATAGGGGAAAAAGGAGACATATGTTCTATTATTTGTAATACTTTAAATAATAATAAAATAAAATAAAATAAAATAAAAACATTAAAAGAAATTCCTATCCATGGTGTCTGTAACAATTTCTACAAAATGGTAAGAGAAATGAACAACCCAACAGGAAAAAAATAAGCTCTGGACACACACACACACACACACACACACACCCTCCAGGAGGATAGTTGTTTTGTGTCTTTTCTAGGTTTTGTTTAGTTAAATGTTTAATTTATTTAATATATGTTGATAATATTTAAGGCTATACTCTGATTCCACTTTATATAATACAGTATCTGTAATACAGGAAAGGGAGCTTAACCTATTTAAGACATCCTAAAGCTGAAAGATAACTCCACACCTATGGTCTGAGCCATTGAGTTGCCCTGAAAGTATAACTCTCCAAGAGTAGTATTTACTTCATTATCAAATTCTTGAAGGAAACCTGACTTATAATTGCATTCTTTTTGAATATATGCTCAATCTTTCTACTTTATTATGTTACTCAAGTCCTTTGTGACCTTTTGTTTCCATGATCTATGAAGCAGGGCTGTTGAGAATCCCTTGATAATTTTATTTATATCTTTTAATTTTTTTATTCCTAGTAAATTTCCATTATGCATTTTGATGCTATTTGGTACTTGTTTCATTTTTGTACCCGTGGTTGTGCCTCTTATCGGTATGAAATGGTTTTCTTTATCACAGTTAAGGCTTTTTGTTTGTTTGCTTCCTTTAAATTCTTAGTCCAGTATTAATGTTATTCCTGGTTTGTAGAGAGACAATGCAGTGTAATGGACATGACTTCCAGTCAGGCTTCAATACAAATTCAAATCATGGCTCTGTAATTGATTTGTTTTTATTCAACTTTAGTCTTCTTATCTAAAGATTGAGGTTAATAATGCCTGTCCCATATAGTAATTACAAAAATGTCATATTAACTGAACTACTGTGTGAAAATTGCCTGGCACATGGTAGACACCCACCCCATGGTAGTAACTTTTACTTCTCTGATACATTTGTGCCTTTTTTTCTTGCAATCTCTTATTTTATTTTAGGCGTATCTTTGGTAAATAGCATATCAGTAGCTTTGCAGTGTGAATCTATCCTTTTAAGAGAAAATCTAAACATAATGCTTACTCTTCCACTACTTTAAGTCCCCATATTTGAGGTATAATTTCATTGATTCATTTCATTATTTTGTTTTATACTCTTAATTTACTGCATATTTCAGGGCTTTCAATGTGAGAGAGAAAAAGGAGCATCTGGGAACTAAAAGCTGGCCTGGCACTTGCAGCGAGGCCACGGTGTTCTCCTGCTGAACATGAACAGCTCCCAGATCTCCTATGTCAGATGAGGTCACTGTGAACTTGATGAAGTGAGAATGACCAACAGTCACTGTGCAAACCACAAAAATGCCTGGGCAACCCCCTCTTGTGGCTAACCTGTGCAACTGCTGCTGCTTTACCTTATTCCATTTCTCTGTGCTAAATAAAAATCAATACCCAATTGCAAAATTCCTCCCACTTTCTGACAGCACCTAATCAAGAAGAAACCCTTGCTCACTCGAGCCCTCCTCAAAATTACCTAAATACGCTCAGATTCTTTAAGCTCTCCCCCGCCCCCAACACCTTCTTACTAAGAAGCACCAAGGTGTGTGGTCTCTGTTGCTGCAGCAAGTAAGCCTATGTATTTTGAGTGGTATTCATTTCACATCCAACCCCAAGATTGCCCCCAAGGAAATAATGAAATTCAGTTATAGTCAATGATGGCATGTTTCTAGGGCTTCTGGAAAAAGACATGTTCTCTTAGCCTACCCTTGCCCTGGATGAGGGTCTGAGGGTCTAAATGTAGAATCCCAGGGGGTCTGTATGGAGTCTGAGAGCAAACCAACACTAGAGAAAGCATGAGTTTTCGCTGACATCGTGAGCTGCTCCATCAAGACTGAGTAAAAGCCAGGGCTAATGGTACTTTCTTTTTTGCTTCAGTCACTTGAAATTAGGTTTCTGTCAGGTACAGCTGTTATATTCCTGCTAAACATGATTCTATATAATAAAGGAGAAACATGCAAATAAACTGTCCCTCCGCTAAGCTCAAGCCACGCCCACAAGCCAATCAGGAGCGAGCATGCAAATTAACCCAACTAAGATGGCAGCAGCCATGGAGCTGGAGCGAGCAGGAGGCTTGGGTTGCCCCTGGCAATGGAGGAAGCCAAGCTTCCTGCCTGCCCTGGTTGGCCCTCGGCTCCGCTCAAGGCTACAAAGTTTCAATTATAGAAGATAAATAAATCCCAGATACCTGCTTCCAGCCGGCTGTGGCCTCCACTCAAGGAGAGGCTGGGAGCTTGGGTTGCTGGGGGAGGGGGGCGCACCAGCCTGAAAACGGCCATCAGCCCCTCATCCAGGCTGGCCAGGCACCCCAGTGGGACCCCCTCCCTCCCTGAAGGGGCTGTGGGCAGCTTGAAAACGGCCCTCAGCCCCTCACCCAGGCTGGCCAGGCACCCCAGTGGGGACCCCCACCCTGAAGGGGTGTGGCCAGCCTGAAAACAGCCCTCAGCCCCTCACCCAGGCTGGCCACACCCCCATAGGATGAGGGTCCCCACTGGGGGGCTTGACCGGCCTGAAAATGGCCCTCAGCCCCTCATTTCAAAAGGAAAAGAAAAAAAGATCCCATAAAACCCCAAAGTCATATTTAGTGATAGTGGTAAAGAATCTCATATACATTTAAGAAACAAAAGACATTTTGCTGTTATGCTCAAACTAAGACATTTTATTAGTTGGCTTTACACCTTAAATAATAGTTTGGATAACAAAGGAAGAGTTTCCACTAATTCCAACCTAATCTTTCAAAAGTTTACTTGTTGGAGGAAGAATATTCTTATGCTTAACACAAAATACCTTTAAGATTATAACCTTCAGTAAATCTTTCCTTAGAGTTAACAACAACAAAAATTTGCACTGGTCAAATATTAACTACCTCAACCACCCAATTTAGTTATTTTTTCCAAAATGTATGCAGTAGAGTTGAAAACCAAAAGAAAACTGTAAACATTCGGTAGTTTGGCTGGAAGTTGAGTTCATTTCATGATGATTCAATCCTTTTAATACGTATTTCAGATAGTTTCTGTAAGTCTTAGCAAAGTAAATCCATTTCAAAGGGAAAGCTGGTTTGGCAACTTGAAATTTTTGCAGGAGTGATAATCAATACTTCTTTGCTGCTGATTATAGCTTTAATTTTCTCTCTTTTTAAAAAAAAATACCAATTGCACATTGTTCCTTTAATTGAATAACTGGATTCTTTAAAAACACAGCTCAGTTATGTCCTTGCATTTGGAAACATTGGAGAAGTTCTGACCCATCATTCTTTTATCTGTAAAGGAGAAAAACATATTTGCTAAAATTCAATCAATCATATTAAAAGAACAAACAACAAAAGGCAAATGACAGTGAAATCATTTTATCAAGATGAATCTTTTTTCTTTTTCCTGCCACTATTCCCTTCCCTAGTCATGCTATTTCTGAGATTAACTATAATCACTCCATTATTTCCCACAAGGGACTGGATCTTATTTTTAGACAGCGCTTTTATGCTTTTATAAAGAGTGCTTTGGCAGATTAGAAGCGATGTTGATGACAAGGACATGAGATAGCATTTATGGAATGCTTTATGTGTGTCAATTACTGTGCCGAGTCTTTCCACTAATCATTTCATTTCACGTCCACAGCTCTGGGAGGCAGAGCCCATTACCCATTTTTATAGAAGAATAAATCCAGGGAGAAATGTTGTGCTTATGCTGCTAGGAATCAGCGGAACAGCAACAGACACTTGGGCAGTTTAACTCCAGAGTCTTTTACATGACACACGTGTAACTGGATTTTGATACAACCTAAAGCCCTCTGTTCAAAGTATACATACAATTAAATGACTTGAATAAGTTTCATGCAGAAAATAATTATATAAATGAGTAAATCCCCCCCCTTAAAATACAATATTCATAAGACTTATATTGATCATGATAGTGTAGAAGAAAATTTAAGTTACTGAAATTTTCTGGTTCATTTCTGGCTATTTTCTCCATAACTCAGCTGCACCTCACATTATATAACAGGTTTGCTTCAGAAACATTACTAATATGGTAACTGAACTTTTTGAATGAATCATTTCAAATGTCCTGAAAGCCAGTCATATGAAGAAAAAATGTTAATGTGGACTCTTCCATTAATGAAATTACTGCCCCCAACTTATTTGACTTTCAAAATCTGTATTCTCATCATTTGGATTGCATACTCACAGACTTTTCAATGGATTTCCTTTAATTTTGAGCAATGTTACTGATGGAGGACAGTTTGGAAGTCTCACTGTAGGAAATTCCAAGACCAAACATTTCTTCCCATTTTAAAAAAAATTTTAATATGAATTTTAAAATTTTTTATAATACCATAACTGTGTTTCTCTTAAGCCATAAAAGCTTATTAATCACCCTTAAAAAGTAGAAAAAGACATCATAACCATGGACACACAACCGGTCACTTTACAATACCTCAGTGACTACACCAGCAGCTACTGTAGAACCACTGTAGCGTAACATGAATCTCCCCAGTTCCTTAAAGTCTTTGTATAGCTCAAGAGCCACTGGTCTTTGTGTTTGTAGTTCAACCAATGCATTCTGACCTTTAGTCAACAACCTATCAAGAAAAAAAAGGAAAAAATGAATATCAAATAGAGGTGAATAAATGTAATAAATAACCTGAAAAATAAATACACACTCAATCAACAAATCAACTTAGTCTTTCAAAACTTAAAAAGAAAATAAATTTTTCTTAAAATGAAAATGTGTCCTTTGAATTTTTCTGGGTTGAAAAAAAAATCACAGCAGAAATTATAGATTAGTTCATATATATATATATATATATATATATATATATATATATATATCTTAATATTTGTATTGATTTCAGAGAGGAAGGGAGAGGGAGAGAGCAAGAGTAGCATCTATGATGAGAGAGAATCATTGATCCGCTGCCTCCTGCACGCCCCACATTGGGATGAAGCCTGCAACCCAGGCATGTGCCCGGACCGGGAATTGAACCGTGACCTCCTGGTTCATAGGTTGACGCTCAACCGCTGAGCCATGCTGGCTGGACTATACATATATTTTAAGAAATATTAGTTCATCTTTCTTTCTTTCTTTCTTTCTTCTTCTTCTTTCTTTCTTTCTTTCTTTCTTTCTTTCTTTCTTTCTTCTCTCTCTCTCTCTCTCTCTCTCTTTCTCTCTCTCTCTCTCT
>NW_005871059.1:13128913-13197335 GCF_000147115.1 Myotis lucifugus | reverse complement strand
ACAGTGATGGCGAACCTATGACACGCGTGTCAGAAGTGACACGCGAACTCATTTTTTTGGTTGATTTTTCTTTGTTAAATGGCATTTAAATACATAAAATAAATATCAAAAATATAAGTCTTTGTTTTACTATGGTTGCAAATATCAAAAAATTTCTATATGTGACACGGCACCAGAGTTAAGTTAGGGTTTTTCAAAATGCTGACACGCCGAGCTCAAAAGGTTCGCCATCACTGCTATAACATAAAGTATACTCAAAGCCCCCTCTACCAAAGCCTTCCCTGTCATTCCCTCAATGAAACAGAGTTTCAATGATCTAATCAAGAAACTGAGGCACTTGTACTTTAAAAGAGGAATGCAATGCCCTAAGTTTTCCCTAGTAAAATTCTAATTAATAAATTATGTGTTGAAGTTATCTTTTTAGAGAGGGTCATCTCCTAGTGCCAACATAGAAATCGGTTCTTTAACAAAGGTTCAGGACATAATCACATAAGATTTTTCCATAATATGATGTTTGTAGGAAATGAAGGGGATGGGGCATGGGTCTGATTATAAACAGGTTCACAGAGATAAGCAAACCAACAAAAATCCAAAAAATGCATGGACACAACACCCTATTTACTACAAGAAGCAGAACCCAACAGGGGACATTTTGACATTGTTCCCTATTTTAATTTTGATCTGCTCTAGAAAGAGAACAGCAATCACAGACTCATCTTCTGAAAAATTAGTTCGGAGACAGACTGATAGAATAAGCTAAACAGGTTTCTAAACAAGTATTACAAAATTTCCAAATATTGGTTTTAGACAATTTCAGGCCAAAGTCTCATTTCTTAGGAAGGAGAAGATCCAATACATTTATGATTTGCGCTTAGTTTTTAGAAGGTTCAATTCCATTCCATATAAAGCAATCGAGTCTAGTGGAAAAGAAAGGAAAAGGCCAAATGGCATTGGTGCAAAATAGGAGGAAAGGACTAAATTATAAATAAGATGACAGGGAAAACTAACATGAGAATATACTAAGACCTACTATCACTGAGCTAGGACTTATAGCAGGACGGGGAATTCAGGATTAGATTTGATGAGCCAATTTAAGATTGAGAATTCTCCAAATCACTGGTCTGGGTCAAACAACCTGGCTCCTGTCAAAAAGGATGTGACTTATGTGAACCAACCAACTGTGTTAGAATCCTGGCTCTGCTATTTGCTAGTTCTGTGACCTTGAACATGTGATACAACCTCTCTAAGCTTCAGTTTCCTCATCTAAAAAATGGGGAAAATAATAGTACCTGCTTCATATGGTTCCTGAGCATATACACATGTGAAAGCATTCATGACAGAGCCTATGAAACAGCAGTCCTCCAGAAATGTTAGTCCTTAGCACATTTCTCAGCACATTACGGCAGACACTCATGCCAGAAGCTAAAGGCTGAGGTTAAAGATAAAGAAGGATCTTTAAAAGATAAAAAGCCCTTTATAACTAACGGGGAAACAGGCATGGTTTAGAGCAGTGTGAAGATTCTCTCTTCCACTTGCAGCCAACCCATTAACCCACTAACCACCTTTGACCTCTTACACAGGTGCAGATGAGGAGGAACACTCAAGGACAGAAAAAAGGGGATTTTGGGTGGGATTCCCCATAGAGAAGAAGGGAGGAAAACCCCAAGGCTGAAGCAGCCAAGCCAAACTGTGGTTAGCCTGTAGTTGATTTAGGCTAAGAAACTTAAGCTTCTCAGGAAGCACTTCCTTTGAAAGTGCTAGCCTTGTCCCAGCCAAAGGGGAATGGTCCACAACTAGGCCGAGATATTAACAGTAAGCAGAGCGGACCAACGTGATGAGCTCAGCTAAGGTTCCAGGTGGACACAGAGCAGAAGGAAAATACTTTCCAGGTGGAAAAACTAGGAGCTACAGTGTGTGTAGTTCGCTTTCTCCCTGGGTGTTCTTAGCACAGGGAATGACTCCCTGTAAGGAGAAGACAAGAAAGTTAAGAACACTCAGCTGGAATTTGGAACCAGTGGCTAGGCAAAATTCAAGTTCATCTTTTAAAATGTAGGACTGTTTTTTTAAAAAAATGCCTTTACTTTTACATTGCTTGATACATACATATAAATTTGTATTTCCATTTTATTTACAATCACACCCCACCATTACCACCATGCAGAACAAATTACATCTAGCATTCATACCTATAGAGGAGCTTAAATATTTATTTTTGTGTCTGTTTTAATCTAGTCCATAAAAAATGATTTCTGGAACAAGTAAAAAGAGAGTTCACTTACTACCCCTAAAAATATTACACAAAAAAATTAAACTATAAGAAATTTGCTTAAATTGCTTGTGTTTATTATTTATGCATTAAAAGACTTACTTAGGCTTCTTCTTGGTAACCTCACCCGTGCTTTTGTTCAAGACGCTAATCAATCGTTTAATAACAGCAGGCTCACTGACAGTCTGGTAGTGTAACAGCACCTAAAACAAAACATTGTAACACTGAATAACTGCTTACCACGGCATCTCTGTCCTATTACTTGCTCACATTTAATTATATTAAATGCAGCACTATTGCCTGGGGTTTTTAGGATTTCCAGTTGCCTCCTCTAAGTCTCACCATTCTAATTAGCTTGCTCCCCAACTTACTAGCGGGAAAAGGTCATGGGAGGCAGTCCAAACATCTCCACCAGTCACTGTGTACACTTTAGTGAATTACATAATCTTCCTTATAGGGTGAGATGAGAATTAAATAGGATCAGAGACAGTGACTGGTACAAAAGGTGTTCAACATATGTGAACTGTTTCATCATGAAAATTAGGGAAGGGGAATCATGTGACATTAAGCAGGAATTAATATATTCATTGTTGGATAATGAGAATAAAATATTATAGGGGAGTTTAGACTGGCTTTGAAGTCAGACAGATCTGAGTTCAAATCTTAACTCCACACTTTCCAGCTGTACAATTTGTGACAAGTCCTTTAACAACTCTATCCCCAACAGCCCAGCTTCAGGATCCTTATCACTGAAATGAGGAAAATCAGATGCTATTTTAAAGTAGTGCCTAGCCCAGTGATGGCGAACCTATGACACACGTGTCAGAAGTGACACGCGAACGCATTTTTTTGGTTGATTTTTCTTTGTTAAATGGCATTTAAATACATAAAATAAATATCAAAAATATAAGTCTTTGTTTTACTATGGTTGCAAATATCAAAAAATTTCTATATGTGACACGGCACCAGAGTTAAGTTAGGGTTTTTCAAAATGCTGACACGCCGAGCTCAAAAGGTTCACCATCATTGGCCTACCCACTTTAAAATGGTAAACATTCAGTTAATTGATGACCTTACATATTAGCTATTATTGTTCATGTTTTCTATATAAGAAAATTAATATCAAAAAGGGTAAATAACCTAATGTGGTTATGGTGACATGTGTCAGAGACAAATTTTTGCTGGGGTCAACTGGAGTCAGAATTAGGCTGTCCTCCATTCAAATAGTAAGGACTGAGTGTACACTATGTCTATAGCTTAGGTTAGTGGAAAAAATCCAATACCCAGAAAGTGGCCAAGCTATCAAACGTTTAAGTGGTTTGTAAGTACCATTTTATGCTATTTTCCTGAAGAAACACTGACACTTCTATTCTGAAATTTCCTGGGTAAAATAGTTTGCATATTCAGAAAACAGAAGCCTGAAGAGTTTCATATAAGGTTTAGGATTCTGTACTTCATGTGGGGTTGAAAGAATTAAATTGCCTAGTGTTTTATAAACTATAATGAGCTACATAATCTATTAAATAGCACAATAAGCCAATGAGAAAAGGAAATTTCTTAAAGGAAAATTGAAGGGTTACTTCCCAAAGAAGGAGGTAAGAGTTAAGGGCACCATCAAAAGATGAATAAATAAACAAAATGTGGCATTTACATAAAATGGAATATTTTTCAGCCTTAAAAATGACTGAAATTTTGATACATGCTATAATATGGATGAAGTGTGAAAACATCATGTGAAGTAAAATAAGCAAAGAGCAAAAGGGCAAATAGTATTTGATTCTATTTATATGAGGCATCTAGAATAGTCAAATTCAGAGACAGAAAGTGGAATAATGATTACCAGGGGGTGGGGGCAGGAAAGGGGAGTTAATGTTCAGTGGGTATGGAGTTTCAGTTTGGGATAATAAAAAGGGTCTTGAAATGGATGGTGATGATGAATACATAAAAATGTGAATGTACTTTATGCCACTAAACACTTAAATATGGTTAATATAAGAATAAACTCTGTATTTCACGCACAACTGTAAACCTACTTTTGCATCACCTTGTATTTATGTAGCAATAATAAATAATTCCCTAAATAGTAAAATTTTAATTACTGAGGAAGCCTTTTCTTGGTTAAAAATTCTATTTTGAAAGGTTTCTTCCCACAGGAAGTGAACAATGACAAAACGTGACTGCTTTTCTGAAACACGTTTCATCCTGCATTCGTGAATCAATATAGGTGAGAGCAATCTCATTAAGCAGCACTGAAAAACTTTCAATTCATACTTATTTTTAAGAAACTACAGTAGACAGGAAAACAGTATTACTATTCAAAGTAACTATTGACCTGTTGACCTCTGTACCTCTCCATTGGCAAAAATTATTGCTGCGTGAGTAAAAACATGCAGTAACCAACCTCTCCAACTTCTCCACTGGACATACTGCTTTCTAAGAATTAGTGCCATTTGTACATAGCAATTAAGTTGTAGTTCCTTGACTATCAATACATGCATTTTGAATATTTAAAAATTAAATATTTTCAACTATAACAGGTTTTTTGTTGTTTTTTTGGAGAGAAGCTTCTACTCCCTTTTTTAGCTCATGGGAGAAATGGACTATAATGATAAAAATAAAAAACTTAAACAGTATCTTATAAACATTTTATATGATCAAATTTACATAGAATTACAAAGAATTATCAGCAAAGCACATGACTCAAATAGTGTAAGTATAAAATGAATTTAAATTAGCTAAATAAATGTATGTTCAACCCCTTAAGTACTATCACTAACTTAAATGAAGTTTAAAGGTCAATTACTATTACTGTCTTACTTTTATTGCAAAGATGCATCAAATGGTGAACTGTTTATATTTTCAAAAGGAAGCCATTTAATTCCACTGAGAAACATTTTTTTATTATCATGCAGAATCTGTACTACATAAGCTGATCAAGAAAAAAAGTCTAATGGGAAAAATGCTCATTTGTTAAGTGGCAAAAACAAGTTACCAACCTATAAACAGAGTATGGCCCTGAATATCTGAAAAAAAATTACACATACGACAAGGAATTCATGCTATGTACAAGTAGCAGTATCTTTTCTGGATAAGTAACATTATATCATAAAATCACCCTCTTCCCATAAAGGTGTATGTTTCAAATGAAGCTGGTCAATGATAACCGGCAAACCAAACTCACAGCATGCAGAGTCTCAAGGTGTTGCTTCAGCACAATTAAGTTTACCCTATGGCAGGCACCCCAGAATATACCCATAAATACCAAAGGGTAGACAGCACGTACACAGAAAAACACACCGAAATGTAAAGCGAATACAAGTATATTTATGGATTATGCAATTATAGAATAATCTTACTAAGTTTATTTTCTTGTGTTTTTCATAGTTTTCTGTAACAATGTATCACTTTTATAATCAGAAAAACTATAAATAAGCATATTAAAACAAAAAACCCCCAGAAAAACCCAATTTACAATTAGTCAGGTAACCTTTAGAACATAGTGAAAAAGGATCTACCAATTTCCCTAGATAAGTTATATTATTACCATTAGTTTGTATCCTATTGATTATGAAATATCTACTCAATGCCTCTTTGAAAATATTTAGGCTGAAGGATCAAAATAAAAAGTAAAGTAAAATGACTTTCAAATTCTAATTTCATATTTTTCTGGATTAGAGTAATAAGATGTTAGCTGAAAATAACCATAGCACTATCACTTGTAAAAAGAATTATTGCTTCTTAGGATAAAGTGACTTTCAATTTGTAAAAACAGTAACAACTGAACATTTTGAAACTTACAGGAAATCCTTTAGTGATAGGAATTTCAATATTGAAGATGAGGATTCGGGCTCTGAATCGAGTGCAAGCTTTAATGGGTTCTTTGGGACCACAAAATATGCAGCCAACACTGTAACAAGAAAAAAGGAGAGAAATAAACATACATCCAATAGGATTACCTCTACAATCATTTACTAAGTAAAACAAGCAAGCAAATTAGGGTCTTTTTCTAAATATTCCCTTCTGGGTCAAAGTCTGGCTTTATACCTTATATCATTTTCATACATAATAGCTTTCACTCAAAGAAGTACATGAACTGACATGTATTGATTTCAATTTTAAGTAGGTTTGCTTATTATCCTTATACTTCCACAGTGCCTGGTTTTGGCCAAATGAGATTCAGAATTAATACTCATTCTCTCATTTGAACTGGTCAAATGCAAAATGTATGTGTTTTGAGGTCCTATATCTAAAACAATGGTTGATTAAATTCATTTTCTCACTCACTTAATTTTGATGATATCCATCCCAACCAACGTAAGACTAACATGATCGCCTGCTGCTGCCCAATCGACAGGTTCATCATGCAGAGTGATTCCTGGAAATGAGTAAGAACCAAAGAATACAGTGAAACACCTCAATATCGAACCATAACAACCAAGAGAGTTTGGCTGATTGTGCCTCATCAGTCACTACTCATCATTTTCAATATGAATGGATTGAGAGTGAGAAGAGTAACTGTGCATGGTGAGGAAGACGCACTTCCTCTACATTGACTCCTCTGGCAAACCGCCCTAAACATAAAGTGACTTGTATTTGTCCATAAAAGGCTCATTTCTGCTTTTTCAATCAAGAATTTTAAACTCATTTACACAACTGAGTATATTAATTAAACAGGCCCCATTCAAATATTCCTGTTATATTAATGGCTGTAGGTATAACAATACAGCTCCAATTACTTTTAGTAACATAAAAAATGGGACTGGGGAAGCTGTCCAGTCTTCAGTTTACGTTGAATTAGACAAGCACCTAAACCACCACCTGTGTTCTCCCAGGAGCCCATGGGCATCATTGCTCAGTCAGACGTGCTCTTGGCAGACCCTTTCACTAATTCCTGTCTCAAAAGAATGGCTGCCCAGAGACAGAAAGATGCACAGTGATAACTGGTTATATAAAAAGAGATTAATAGTGTAAACAATTTTAACTTAAAAATGATCCCAGGTGCTGCTACATACCTGTGTTACCTAGGGATTATCCTGGAGAACAACTACAAGGGCAATCCTCAGCTGCCTTATTCAAAGACTTAAAAGGAGCATCATATTTTATGATTCCATGGGTTAGGTTTATGGGGTAAGCTCCTTTCCACTGGAACTTTAGTCTTGTGATGAAGACAGTATGAAGGGCAACAACTGTGGAATAGTTCTTAAATGACATGTTTTCAGTAAATTATAATTTACCCTCATATTTCTGAAAATACTTATTTTTCCTATGTAGCATACACTTATGCGAGTTTCTTTAAGACTTTTTGAAAATTCAAGGAGAGTTTTAAGGATTCTGGGACAACCTACACTTTTATTCAAAATTTCAATTATGTGCACATCTGAATTACTCAGAAGAGAGGCATACTTTTCATCAAGGTATCAAAGAGGTCCTTGATTCTAAAATTGTTAGCAATTCTAATATTAAGGAATATTTGCTAAATTTTCAACTAATTAAATTTAGTTTTTAAATGTAGATTTTAAATGAACATATCTGATTTTGCTATGAAATGTGGCATTGAAGACAGGAGCTACATACTTAACATACACTAGAGATTGCCTTAATTTAAGATCGAAGGGCATTCATACCAGAAGTTCAATTAACAATATAAAATATCTACAGATAATATATAATCTAATTTTCTGCCCCCAAACGTGTTACACTGTCCTATATATGATATCTATCTTCTTGAAGACCTTCTTCACTGGACAGACATTACACACAAAAAGTTATTTTTCAACACTCCATGCACTTGATAATGTTATTAAGGTAAAAACATAATTAAGAATTTCCACTTGTTGGTTGCAGATTTAGTCACTTCTCTCTTTTAGGACACAGCTGGGTAATGAGCCACAGTAGCACCTAAAGCAGTGGTTCTCACCCTTGGCTGCACATTAGAATCACCTGGGAATCTTTTTAAAATCCTGATTTCTGGGCCTCATCCTCCGGAAATTCTGTTTCTTTGTTACTAATGTTGTGGCCCCAGCCCATAACAAAGAAACAGAATTTCCGGAGGATGAGGCCCAGAAATCAGGATTTTAAAAAGATTCCCAGGTGATTGTAATGTGCAGCCAAGATTGAGAACCACTGACCTAAAGTGTTCAGACAGAAGTGTGCATTAAACAACCAAATAAATGAAACAAAGCAACAGGGTTAGAGATTGAGAACGGAGAGCCTCCATGCTGGGGTAGAAGCACAGCTCTCAGGAGAGGGTGCTATACTCTCCAGGGGCTTCTGATATGGTGTCTCTTTAAGAACCACTGGATTAAAGACAAATGGGTAGAGTTTTTCTGGAAGGGAAGTGACAGGAAGGAGGAGTAAGGCACAGAATGTGGGACTTTCAGAAGTGACCAAATTGTCACAAAGTAGTCAAACTGTGAGGTCCCTGGATAATTTTAAAAACATGGTTTTAATTAATGTTTACTGGTTATTAAAAAAAAAACAACACTTCCTATTCTCAAAAAAAGCTTGTTAACATAAATCAGTATTTCAAAAGTATTGTAGCTCTTGATCATTTTAAAAAACAAGAGATCTGAACTTGCAAGCTTTTTAAAAAATGTATATGTATTATTGTTTATCTAAACAGAATTTTCATGATCCCTAAGCAAGCAGAAAGAAAAAAATAAAATGGAAATAATTTTATCTTTCATCCCCTTATTCATCTTTAAATGTAGATTAAACACGATTACCTAGACACAAAGCAATAATTGGTGTACTTTAAACTAGCTCACAATTAATTTCTCTTTTTAACATCAGGATTCTCTACATTTACATCTTATTTTCTTAGGTCTTCCTATAATTTTTTTTTTTGGTATAAACATGATCAAAGCTGTTACCATATAGTGATTCTAAAATACACATTTCAAAACAACAGACTGCAGCAGTCTGCTTTGCCACTGACTGTTTAGTGCCCAGTTAGGTTGGATTTAATTTCTACTACTGAATACTATTTTAAATGTATCTGTCAGGTGTCTCTACATCTGGTTAAATCCTAAACAGACTTCTCACATCAGCGTCAAAAAAAAAAAAATGCTACCACAGTTAGAATGCTATAGGTACATATATACACACACAGTCACAACAGAAAAAAATCGTTTAATGTTTTCACATTTTTATCTTCAACAGTTAGTATCATTTTGACAGTCAGTTACAATTTCAGTAAGAGGTTATTTACTCTGGAGTAAATAATTGCACTACTTTTTAAAAATCTGCTGTCTCAACTTAAGGGTTGTTTAGCAGAAGAACTTTGCAGAGGAATACCTTTTGCAGTACAGGTTTCATTAGGAGGCATTGCTAGTAGTCGGTCACCAGTTTGGATATAACCAGCCTCAATTTTCCCAGTTACACAAAATCCAGATCCTTGATCTGCAAAACATACCCAAAGCTTATAATGATTCACATAGCAATGTTATCTGATGATTAATGCTATTAGCTCTATTTGGTTCCCTAGTAGTTATACACAACTGTAGTTCAATGAACATCAATGTTCATCTCAGAATTTTTAACATCGACTAATATGGCAATCACATTCTACTCTTGATTTTCTTACAAATAAAAATATTCATATTATAAAAAGTGGAAATTCATTTCTTCTTCAAATATATATTGAATGTTTACTAAGTACCAGGCACTCTGGGGATAAAGAGATGAAAATATAATCACCTATCCATAAGGAGTTTACACCAGTGAAGAGAAAGACAAAAACAATTACATTGTCCAGAGACAAATGTTATTTATAATGAACACCTAGAAACAGAAAAAGCTACACAGAAGAATCCATGTTGAGGGGGAACAATTACAGTTTAGCTGGGCACTTAGAAGAAGGAACAGGAGATCACCAGGTAGCTTGTGTGTATGGGTAGGGGAAGCAGGAAAACACCACTGACCCAGGAAACTTCATATGCAAAGGCACAAAATTATAACCGCATGTGGGATGTGCTAAGACCCAGTGTCATTTATATGGAATTTACAGGGACCACATGAAATAATGAGGGAAGGCAAGACATGAGGTAACAGAGGTAGGCAAGGGACAGATGATAAAGGGGCCTTGTAAGTCACACTTAGGGCTTGAATTTCATCCTCAGTTAAGCAATAGGAGCCAGTTAAGAACTGTGAACAGAGAAGGGACATGATGGCATTTTCATGTCAGAGAGGAAGGAAGTTTGACTGAAATGCACACATTGACTGTAGAAACTCAAGAATTTGGGAAGAAGGTATAACAGACTTAGGGTGGTAAGGTAAATGGGGGATAATGGCAAAAAGGGAGTTATTTGAGATGATAATGCATTAACTGTGGGACAGGAAGTTAAACAATACGATGCATCTTAGCCTTGGTGAATCTGAAGTGTCTACAAGACATACATGTGGAAAAGACGCATTCTAGGAGGCACCAATCACACCAGATTCCATGAGAATGGAGCCCTGGGAGCACATTCCCTATGGGGACGTCCAGGAGCAGGTAGTACATTTACCTAGAGAATGTGAACAGATAGGTTGGAGATACAGATCTGGGAAGCATCAACACACTGGAGGCAGATGAACTCATGCATGTCTGTACAAAAGGATCATGTAGAGTAAGAGGACTGACACAACAGAACACTAGTTAAGAGAGAGAGGAAGAGGAGCACAAAGAAGACATAGAGAGGTCAAAGACATAGAAAGGAGAGCAGGAGAAAGTGGGTCACAGAAACCAAGGGAGAAAAGTTTTAAGGTAGATGTGGCTACTGGTCTCAGAAGTAACACCAAATTCAAGGAAGATGGAAGGAAAATAAAACTGAAACATGTTATTGACTTGGGCAACCAAGCGATCATTTGGTAGGAACATACTGAGGGGAGCAGTGTAGGCAGAAGCCAGGAAGTAGCCTGAAGACAGAACAGGAGATGAAAAAATAGAGTCAGCAAACATTGTTAATCAAAAAAGAAACTTAAGCACCTCTTGTATTTTAAATAGATAACAGT
Source organism: Myotis lucifugus (assembly GCF_000147115.1). Classification (NCBI taxonomy): domain Eukaryota; kingdom Metazoa; phylum Chordata; class Mammalia; order Chiroptera; family Vespertilionidae; genus Myotis; species Myotis lucifugus. The sequence continues at coordinate 13,186,075 of NW_005871059.1, read as the reverse complement.
AATTTGGAAAGCATTACCATATATACTCTTCTACTACCAGAATGCTAGAAGCTAATAACAATAATAAATTTCAGCTTTTTAACCAGTTAACTGCCACAATATTTTGAATTTAATTAAAAAATGTCCGCCACTTTCGCCGATACTTGTGGCGTACAAACGGTTAAAATGATTTTTGTTAGACACCTTCATTCATTCACTATTAAACAGTTATTAAGCATGTATTAGGTGCCAGGCACTGAACCAGGTCCTGCAGATGCAGATAGAGAACAGACAGTCCTTGCCCTCAGGAAGTTCACAACCTAAGTGAAATAGCACTCAGACACTTATACTACTGCATGAGAAATGCAATGACAGAGGATACAGAGAACACAGAGAAACACCTCAGAGGATGTGTTTGGTGAACTCGCCAGTCATCAATTTACTGCTTCTCAGTTCCAAATCCACTTTATTGCCTGCTCTGTGAATAATGAAGATATGAAGGACAGTGACATTTTTACTGTATTGATTTTTCTAATATATAAATATGTTACATCCTTCTGCTTACTGAGATTGTTTATTCCATTTCCATCTTACATATTTCTATACTAGAGGCCCGGTGCATGAACCTCAGCCCGGCCTGTGCCCTCTCGCAGTCCAGGAGCCCTCGAGGGATGTCTGACTGATGACAGTCGGACATCCTTATGTCTGATTAATGATAGTTGGACATCCTTAGCACTGCCACAGAGGCAGGAGAGGCTCCCACTACCGCTGCTGTGCTCGCTAGCCGTGAGCCCGGCTTCTAGCTGAGCAGCGCTCCCCGCATGGGAGCGCACTGACCACCAGGGGTCAGCTCCTGTGTTGAGCGTCTGCCCCCTGGTGGTCAGTGCACATCATAGCGAGCAGTTGAGCAGCCTTAGCATATCATTAGCATATTACGCTTTGATTGGTTGAATGGCCGACCGGACGGACCGGACACTTAGCATATGAGGCTTTTATTATATAGGATAGGGTCTTACACTCATTAAGTGAGATGTATTCTTAGGTATTCAATACACCACCTCCTCCAGCAATGTCTGTACCCTTCTGTGTTTGGGTACTTTCCCTCGGCCCTAGGGTACCACATTGTTTCCTTATATCTTATATCACTCTTATCACATTAACAATCCTTTACTAATATATTGAACTTCCCATTTTACCTATATGTAGTAGGTGTCTCCTGATTGAATCCAAACACCTACAGATAGATAGGAAATGAATAAAGAGAGAGAACAAACCATGGGTAGGCACTGTGGCAACAGGGACCCTCCAATGTGGTTAAGAAATAGTGAACAGTCCAGTTTGATAGAAGAATACAGAAACTAAGGGGATCTACTGTGAGAAAAAACTATGAGGCTAGAAAGATAAAGGATAAAGTTTTTTCATACCTGAAAAATAAATATGAGATGGGGAAATAGTGAGTAAATTGAAGATTTTTCTGGGCAGGGGAGTTAAGTAACTAGTACTGTGCCCTTTAAATTTGGCAGTGATCCTCACATTGGCATAAAGAAGGGAGAATCTGAAAGACAATATAATAATTTTGTCCAAGAAAAGAGGTCAGGAGATAACAGAAAGGCAGGAGTCATACTGCAACAGGAATGCAGAGGTAGCACTTACCTTTGAAAACATCAGATACACATAATCTAAAAGGCTTATCGATAGATCGTTGAGGAGGTTTGAAGGAATCTGGAAAAAATGGCAAAAAAGCTAGGTTTAATTTAAAAGTAATTTTTGACTAATGTCCTAAGATCCCATTAAAGCCCCATCTCTCTTAGAAAATAATTATTAAATATAAAAATTAATAGCAAATTGACTGTCATTCATATAATACTTTGTAGTTTATAAAATGTTTTCACACATATTAAATCATTTAATGTCAACAACAGTTTGTGAGGTGGGTAGGGTAGGTATTAGCCTCATTAATTCAATAAGGAAAAGTGAACATTAGTTTAAATATTGCATGTGATTTCAAACCTGGTAACGTAGCTCCTCTAACTACAAATCCTATGCTTTTGCACACACACCACTGTCTACCATAAAGAACTCTAAACAATAATTAATAGCAAGTTTATATTGCATCAAAATTAGCAAGGCAATATTCTTACCAATTTGTTCTAGTAAACATAGTCCTTTATACCATTTTGTAAGTTCACTTGACTGGGATCTAATGATTAGATTTTCACCACTGAGACCACTTGTAGGGATAAAAGCAACATCACTTTCCTATTAAAAAAGATTGAATATATGAAACTTAATACAACATTGTTTCTACAAAGTTAAAAGGTTCACCATTACCATAATTGCACCAAGTTGGCAAAAGCAACAACAATGTACTTTTTAAAAAGTAATAGAAATCATAGTACTACAATCCTGATCTCTTCTAACATTTTCAACTTTTTTGATTTTGTGTGAAATTTACAATATGTCCCAAAACACGCAAGCATTTTTACCTAGTAACATAGGCATATTTCACATTTTTGCTGGAGAAATTCCTCTCTACTGCTTTCCACTTTTCTCTGTAAACGCCCTAAACCATACACCTAATAGAATAGGTGGGAAAAAAGTATTTTACTTGTATTAAATCCAAGCCAATTTACAAAATATATGCAATTTAAGGTGAAGTAATCCAAAGAACTAAAATGTAATATATACATGATACCGGGGCAAATAAAAACAAAAAGAATGCATGACATTTAACAAGACAAGAACACCAACATATTAGTTTTTTCTCTCATAATGATAAAATGAGACTTAAGAAAATTAACTACATAAATAAATTTAAAATTATCATACCTTAAAACCTGCTTGCTTAAGAAAGTGCCCAAGTTTTCCAGTAATCTCTTGAAATCTTTCTTGTTGCCAATTAACCTGATAAAGATCCAATTTAGGTTTAAAACTATGATTCAGACCAGGCTATATATAAAATTTAAATTTATATAATAAAATGTAAATAATCAAGACTATAAAATAAATAAAAATCTATTAAATATGAAATCTTTTAATCAGTTAACTGCCATAAGCATCTATAGATGCAAGCAGCGGACCTTTTTTAACTAAATTCAAAATATCATGGCAGTTAACTGGTTAAAATTAAAATTCAGAATATAAGATCTCACTATTAATATGATCTAAAAGTAGCTTCTACAACAGAAAGCCTAGAAACAAACTGCAACACACAGAGACATTTTTGTATATGTCAAAAGTGATTTCAAATTTGGGGAGAAAAGTGGATAATTTATTAAACTGTGCTTGGACCAACTGATGAAATAAAACAAAGCCAAACAGACTAAAAATGTATATGTAATATGAACTCTGGATAACATTATGCATACTGTAGTATTTAGAGGTAAGGGTAGCAATGTCTGTGACTTGGAAATTCATATCAAAATGAAATGCATTAAGATAGATACAGGGAAAGATAGACAAAAATGTGATCAAGCAAGTAGTAGAATCTATAGTAATGGGTATAATATAGGTGCTTACTTTAAAATTCTTTCAACTTTTGTTTACATTTGAAATTTTTCATACTAAAATACTGAGAAAAGATAAAAGGTATATGTGATAATGGTATCACAGAAAAACTATGTAAAAAATGTAGGTGAATAGTATCTGATTCCAGGGTAAGAAAATACTTAAAAGGAAATATTTATAAATTTGAATATATGTCAAAAGCACACCACAAATAAAATGAGAAGTAAAATAATAAATTGGTAAAAATATCTGACAAGATAAAAGATTAATATCTTTAATAAATAATGCTTACAAACTGATAAGAAAAAAATTCAAAAATAATTTATAAATAATTCCAAAAGAAAAAATATAAATGATCAATAAATATACAAAGTATCTTTACATATTATTGTAAATACTAAAAAGTAAGTTAGGAAAAGAAATATCATGTTTTATTTATCAAGTTGGAAAACAACCCTTTAAAATCAGCAGTGTTGATAAAATGTGGGAAAGTGACTATGACATATGTCAAAAGGAAGCAACTAGAACTTCTCTGAAAGGTGTTTTAATCATGTCCAGTGAGTCTTAAAAATTTATGTCCTTAAGCCAGAAATTTCCACAGAATAAACTATTTCTAAACACACACGAATACACACAAAACTAGAAATATTCATAAGTGTGGGACTGTTTGAATAAATTGTATCTTTAAAATAAACTAGAATAAAGGTATAAAAACAATCTATACAAAACTTATCATTACTTGGAAACATGCACAAAAATATTGTCAAGTTTTTGAAAAGGCATATAATAAAAAATATTTATACTAAAACAAATGTGTATTATTTTATAACTAAAAACAAATTTAAGATATTTTAATTTTGAAGATAAAAAGACATGTTTTTGCTTAAAATTACTCATATATCATTTATTTAATATCAGAATCATGAATTTCTTTTTTCAGAATGGCAAATGGACTTTTACACTAGTCACATCTGAGGTCCTCAATATGGCAGAATAACATCTTAATTAGCATCTAAAATCCTCATAAACCCTTTACATACCTGATCCATTTTATTGACTGCAACTGCAAGCTGTGTTACTCCAAGAGAACGAACCAAGAGGCCATGTTCTCGCGTTTGTCCCCCAGTCTCAAATCCAGCTTCAAACTCTCCCCTGCTGGCATCTACAACTAAGACAGCTACATCTGCCTAAGGAAGAAAAAACAATCAAAGCTAGAAATAATGTAACAGAATTTTAATTCAAAGGGCAGATTTTTCAGCTAATTGTGTATTGGTCAGATCTGAAAGGCAGATTCTAACCAGACACCAAACACCAAAGCAAATAAAACAAAAGAATTACACAGATGGATTACAATTTTTCAATTAAAAGAGTACCAGCATGCAGCAGGGGAATCATGATAAAAAATTAAAAAATTCTCATATTTGACTATATAATTATTAAAATATCTAGGAAAAGGAGGAACAAAATTAAACAAAATTAAAACAGAAGTCACACTTTTGTCAGATGGCACAGGCAAATTTTTGAACTCTCCATATTTTCCAATAATCATCTGTTATAAAAGAAATCAATGTCCTATATGTGCAGTGTTACATGTAAGTTACAAACTAATTGTTTTTTAAATTAACCCTATAAAGAATGTAAATAAACCATAGGGGGAAAACTCCCAAGCTTCATTATTTCTGCATAAATTCACTTTGAATAAATATATAGAACTTGAATATAAATATAACAAAAAGGCAGATGCTGAAATCGTCACTCCAACTTTAATAAATGAAATGTATATCTCATCAAGCACTTTTACCATTATTTTTACTATAAAGAAATTCATAGCTTTTACACATTTGTTTCTTTGTAATAAATTAGAACAAGTTTTATAAAGTACTGATAAAGAGATAACGAAAAATATTTCTCTATTTTTTTGTAATTTTTTAAAAGTTAAAGTTTTAAAATATTTTAAAAGTTATAACCCTAGAATTATAACCTCAGCATCAGGAAATTTTATATACATGTAGTGCACTATTGTTAAGGAAATATCTGGTACCTGGGCCGCTCCCGTAATCATATTTGGAATGAAATCCTTATGGCCTGGAGCATCCATTAATGTTATAACTTTGGTTGTGGTCTCAAACTTTGTCATACCAACATCCATTGTTACTCCCCTTAAAGAAAACAAAAATGGTTAGAATGCACTATATAAATAATCAGTGTAATGGATTTAATTATTTCATAATATAGGTTAAATGACAGTCTAAAATCTTAAGTAATAATGGAGATTTTATTATATAGCCTATTACTTTGAGAAATTCAGCTATCAATTTGGGCTAGAATTTCTGCTGCAAAAGAATTATACCCATAGAGCTTTAAAATAAAGTTGTGGATGCAGCAAAGATTTTTCTTTTTCTTTCTTTTGGTAAGCAATGTAGATTGGAAACAAAGGAGGGTATGTGTGGACATCTCCAAAAAAGGGAACAGTAAAATGAAGAAAAGGTAAAATAAAGAATCACCACTATCAGGGGGTAGTTTTCCTCACCTTCTTATGTGTATGCTTCACTAATTATAGAAACAAAGTTAGGAAACTTTCATCTGTATGTTACACATTAGAAAACAGGAGATATCAAAGGAGAGGCCCTATTTTTTAAAAAATTGAGAAAGATGAAGAGTAGTTTGTTTCATATCCCATTTCATCCTTCTTAAAGACCAAATACAGTGCCTCTTGATAGCCACACAAATACAGGTTCAGGTTATAAGAAAGTCCAGGGAGCGTCTACAAAGCTACTAAGTCATTCTAGAAATTTAGAAGAGAAATCAGGTGGGCAATGAACTAGGTAATTATTCATCTGTTTTGCCCAGGATAATCCAGAGTAATGAATGAACACCCCCTTTTACTACCTAGTATCCCAACAACTATAATGATAAAATACATGTTCACCCTAACAGTAAGGTAACTGTGGGTCTCCTTACTCAAACCATTCTAGTTTAATCTGAACCCATGGGCCATCTGAACCTCTGAAATGATGCTTCATTCTCTTTAACAATCCCCAAATAATTGCTTTTAGATTAGTGATGAACCGAGATTTATTCCAAGATCCTCCCTAGACTTCTTTGACCACCATATACTCTTCACTCAGCTCTGGTCTGGATTTGTAAGCCTAAAGATGTCACTCATTTTACTAATTTCTGTTCAACACACAATTAGAATGGAGGATTTACAAATATTTAACATGCTGGGATAAACAACACATATTATTTTTGAAATGTTATTAAGGAACATAAACTGTCGAGTTAAAACTCCCATTCTGTATCTGGAAGCTTCTCCTAGCTACAGAATAAAAGGATATTCTAAAAATTGCATCATGCTGAATAATAGAGAACTAGCAGCAGCAGAAATATGACAGATAACTAGCAGATGTATTATTTTAAAAACCACTACAAGCATTGACTACTCTAGGAATGAGATTATTATGTCACTTCCCAGCTCAACTCACTTAAGAAAATTCACACAAGCCATTCTAATTTACAGTGTCCTCAATCTGTTTATGTACTTAATAGGTGTAACACAGCAAAAAAAACAAACAACCCATATACTTTAATAATCTGCACAGTAAACTACTAGATAAAAATTTGTTTAGTCTTCTGATACCATACATAAATTTCACTGTTTTCCAATATAAATTTTCTAAAAATTTGCAGCTGTCCCACTAACTTACTAGGTTGGAAAACACGTATGTGATACTATATGTAGAATAAAGGGGACACCTAATAAGAGAAAAAAACACTGTAACATAAATTCCTATTTATCAAGAGAGCTAAGGAATATTAAGATCCCCTCTATTGAGAATTACCTTATATATTATAATGTAGACTATCAAAGACTCCAAGAAAAAATACACATTTTTAAAAAGCATGAAAATCCAAATATATTCTCTATTCACATTCAGAATGAAGACACAGGCACAGAGAATAACCATTGCTGATTCAGGACTTTCAGAGGACTTCAGGTCTTTAGAGTAATTATTCTGAGACAGCTGACACATCTGCGATTTCACTTAATTATTAAGGTTCTCTTTCTTTCTTCACAAAGGTGCCCCTGACTCCCCCACCCCTACAATTCTAACATGATATACAGTATATCACCATTCCAAAAAGGCTTCAAAAGAAACACTGAGTATTTCTAGCTGCATTCTCCTGCTGGAATCTCCCCAATATTAGCACTGAACACAGTAACAGATACAGAAGAAGTAACTGACTTGATTAAAACTATATGCTAGGAGATAGGTTTAGACACTTGTTGACTTTTGTCTCACGAAACCCAGTACAAAAAGTATAAAAGTAAATTAAGTCTGGTCATTTGCATTTACTAGACATTTTACTATAAAAAGTTACCTTTCCTTTATAATCTGACATAAAATTAAAAGTCTTAGTCATAATTTTAATTCAAAATCAAGGCAATTTGACATATACTTAGAGAAGTAACAACAGAAATGTCACTCATTGAATAATTAGCTAAGTACTTTTACTGCTTTTTTAAAAAAGTTTTAATATTCTTTTAAATTATTCTCATAGAAGTTGCAAGAGTAAAAAACATGTAGATTCATTATGTATGTAGTAATGAAAACTACAGTAAAAATATCTCCCAAATAATTGAAATATTTTTTCTAAAAATAGTCTAAAATATTTAATGGTGTTTCATACATATTCAACACATTTTACATACTTAATTAAAATATAATTTCAAACTGAAAATTTTGAAATATAGTGACTACCTTTCCCTTTCTTCTCCAGTCTCATCCAAGACCCATGCATATGCAAACGAAGCTTTGCCAGCCTTTTTAGACTCTTGTTCATACTTATGCATAGTTCTTTTGTTTACATTACCCAGAAGATAAAGCATATGGCCCATCAGAGTACTTTTCCCAGCATCAACATGACCTAAGGAAAATTGATTCAGTATTAATACTAGGTACATTTTCCAGATGTTGTTCACATTGAGGAATTGCATGAACATGGAACTCAATAGTTCACAGCAGTGTCTAGAGTAATAAATACCAATTTTTATTAAATGATATTTAAAACAACTAAATGGAGGGAAAAGAGCATGTCTTTTTAGAGAGAAAGGGAATTTCCCTGATTTTTGGAAATCAAAATTGTCAACAAGACATGCCATTTTCAAAATGGTCACAAATGAAAAGGTCACAGTGAAGTCTAATGACCTTGGAAGTTGGCATTATTTCACCCTGGGTGACTAGAAAGCATTATGATGCAATGCCCCCTTGCTTCATGTCCATTACACCCATAGAGAGACGCAGAGTGGAACAAGTTCCCATGCTGCAACTAGAAAGCTGTGAGGCTGAGGCAGAGTTGACTGACAGTCCAATGGGGCAAAGGACATTACCAATGACCACTAAGTTGAGGAGTTGCTTCCCTCCTTGCCGCTTCTCCAGCTCTGCTTTGACATCTATCTGCTGCCTCAGCTTGCCAGACTTTCTCACTGGTGTTTGTGTTGAACTCTGCTCCTCTGATGCTTGAATGGTGTGGGATGGAACAGCTGATTTAGAAACAGAATCTAGAACATCAGAAGAAGCCATGCTGGTATCTTCACTAGGGTGTCCTTTTTGAGGTGTGTGGAAACCATGACCATTTTCTTCAGCAGTTACTCTAAAGAAAGCAGAGATAGGAAAAGAGTGTTAAAACCAACTTGACAGATGTCCTATAATGTCAGAAGGGAAGAGAAGTCCTCTCTTCATCTTTCTTACACTTGCAAACCAAAAATGACCTCTGCTAAGTGGTTAGAGTCTGTTAAGGTAGAAATGATAAGTAGCTAGACCCAAACCACACAAATACAGACTTGGAAGATCTCAGAAGAAAAAGTCTACCAAAACTATAAGAAGAAAACATCCTGTAAAATAACTGAAATTCAAATTCTAATTAAGCCCATAGTCTTAGCCATATAATCCTATCAAAACAGATGGCATAAAGGGGGCATTTTTAAAAGACTGACACAAAATGTGTTCCTGGAGATAAATTATTAGTAAAAAAGGAGTTTTATCCCTAACTTGTTGTTCTAACAAGGGAGAGGACTTACAATCTCTTTTGCTCAAATTGTCTTTAAGGAAGCTATCTCTAAGTGTCTACATATTCTTAATACTTTTGGCAAAGGAGTCTCAATTCATTAATTTAAAAAGTACTTGATTGATTTACTAAAAACGACAACACATACTAGGCACTGATGTTGAAAAGATGAAATAGAAATGAGGAAGTTATCTACTACTCTCAGAAGCTTAGAATCTAGCAAGAGGCTCAGATACATAAAGTAGAAACAAGACCACCTAGCTTAACATATTCTCTCCTTGACAATGAAGATGCCTCTTTGACTATTCTCCACAGAAACTATAGCAGTGCTATCATGTGGATAGCTATAAAGAATGTGACTTAACCAGCCAGACTATGATATGCCTTACATTTCCATCATTGACTATAGATAATAGAATTAGGACAAAGAGTAGGTTAAATTGCAAGTCATGTTTCCCTCTCGGGATATTTTTATATGCTCCACACTTAATCCTATACTTCAGGAAAGAAACAGATTGTCATATCTACAACTTTGTTAAAAACCTCATATCCACTCCCATTTTATTGTGCTTTGCAAAATCTCCAATAGCCAATTTTGGTGTTCATTTTTTTAATAATGCTTAAACTAGTTTCATCTTGAACTACACAGAAAAAATTTTACTAATGTGAAAAATGCTCCCATCCTATAAAGAATTCCAACAGGCTAAATTAAGTGAAATCAAATTTAGACTAAAATTTGCAAACATTTACCTGAATGCCCAGAGCTAGCTCTAAAACCATTTATGAGTATGTTAAATAGAGTTTATTCTTATGTTATTAATTACTGCATTATTTATTTGTATTGCAACTGTAAACCTACTTTTGCCCATCCCGTACAAGTAATTCCCAAATGCTACTTACCTACGCCATCTAGTGGCACAAGGAGTCCCTATCTTAACAGTGTTAGATTTCACAAAATCATGTTTTTAAAGTAGCTATAAATAATTTAATTTAAATAAGGAAATTGATAGTGAGATTATGTTACATACATGGGTAAGTCTAGAATTAAGTCTAATTTCTCATCCCCTTCTTCTGTACTATGACATATTGAAGATTGTGGATAGCTCAATGTTAATGATACATTTTCTGACAGTCTAACTGGACACAAACTAATTTCAAAAAAGGAGGGGGTAGGTTTATAAATCTTACCCAGGCACTTCAAATCCCATGGTTTGCTTCTTTCCAGATACAGTCATTTTAGCAACTTTTGGCACAATATCACATTCACTTCGAGATGACTGAGAATCTACTGATTTCCCTAATTAAAGAGTAAAATACAGAAGTTTAATTAATTAAAAGTTCATTTCTAGAAACATATATATTAAATAAATATATAATGGAAATTACATTTCATAGAATTCATGTCTTTATAAACACATATTCTTTTCTCTAAAACATTTTAGTGAAATATTGAAAAGCTGAAAAAAATTCTTCTGCCACCCTATTCTGGAAAATCCCCTATATCAGGCCTTTGTTGGGCTTAACCTCCACCAAATCTCTTCCTAATTTTGAATTGACTCTAAAGTTTCAGTATTAAGAGGTCACGAGGTGGTTTCTGCACTGCACCTTGTTCTGACAATACACATAGACCCTCTATCTCCCTCTCCCACCACACCCTTTCACAATACTAAAACTGTTTGGTCAGTTAGCAGATGGCTAAACTATTTTTAATCCTGTGATACCTATAAACTGATGAGAAAGCTGAGAGTCTGCTGAATTGTGCTGAACACTGCATTTATTTTACTTGCACACAATAATAAACTTAGTAAGACATCTGCTATCTATAAATATGGGGGAAAGGTCATTGTAGAAAAAGTGAATTAAGAACATGGAGTAGGATAAATTATAAGTTAAGACTTAATGCATATTTGATCCTTTAAATACACACACACACACACACACACACACACACACACACACGGAATTCATGGAATGGAATTGCTTAGAATGTAACTTTATAATTTTCAACAAGAGTCCTATCAGGATTGGGTCCACATAAGACTACAGAAACTGCGAGAAATAGCAAGCAGCCAGTTGCCTGCTGATACTGAGGGTGAATGAAAGTAAAAAGTCTGGTGAAGCAAATCAAGTTTTCAACAATCGTTGCACAAAGGAGAATGATTTGAATATTAAAAAATTAGGAGAATTGTTGGATAATATTGAGAGCCTACTTAAGACTTGTAATAATGAATTTGTGATGAAATCAATCTGCCTTTGTGACTTTCTCTAGCAATGTTCAGCTCAGGAACAGGCACAGACAGGACATTATTAAATGCTTCATTCTGGGTTAAGTTTCTACCCAACAGGTGCAAAAAGAGAGCAGAAAAAGAAGGTAGTTGAAGGTATTGGCAAAAGGGGGAGGGTTGAAATTATCTATAATAATAAAAGCATAATATGCTAATTAGACCAGACATCCTTCCAGACGACCTTCTGGATAAAGCTATGGCAGCAGGGGCTGAGGCAGAGGCGGTCACCGAGGCTGCGGGTGCCGAGCCCCTTGCACGAATTTCATGAATCGGGCCTCTAGTAAATAATAAACTCTAAACTATATTTAAAAAGATAAAATATAAGAGTATTGATGCACTGGGAGAAAGTAAGACATGAGCACAACCAGGCAGTTGTGGCCAGAATAAAATGTGTGAACTAGCAATTCTGAAGGAGGGGGCATTAGTGAATTGCTGATGAGAGGTGAAGGTCACTGGAAGTGAGGTAGCCAAGGAACTGAAGGCCCAGGGTGTCAGACCTGGTTTTTCCACAGTGATGCACAAGCAAGCTATGGTTGTGAAGAGTTTAGGGTGGAGAAAAAAACGGTAAACCTGCTGCCAAAGTCTTCAGTGTATAAGAAAAAGTGGCCAGTAGATGAGGGCAGTGAGGACTAATGAAAGGTTGATTCAGGCAAAAAGACAGGAATTTTAAGGGAGCAGAGATTTAAAAAAAATAAAAAGGATTAAGAAATAGCAATGTTGGAAAAGGCAGCAAAAAGAACAAAGCTGCCTTTCCAGACCCCGAGGTTTGAAAGGGTATCAATGAAGTAAGGCAAGGAAGTAGAAAAATACTAGAAAAACACTGAGAATAATAGAGGTATTTGCTTTTCATAAAAAACACAGTTCCTAGGATTATAGCAAATGTAGAGAGGAGTGAAAGGTGAGTGAAGGTTAGGAAAGAGGAAACTGAAAGCATTATCCTGATGTTTTGTGTATGAGGGGTGGGGGGAGGACACCCTAATTGACTAAGACAAGAAAACGGCACGGTGGATTTTGGCCTCAGTTAAAAGAATAGGGGGAAAGAATCATAAAGCACAAAAATGTCTCAATCCAGGCTATACGTTCCCACTCCCCATTAAGATTAATTTTAATACCTTCCAATCATTTTGCATGAGGAAAATGTCTTGATCCACTTACACATTTAGTACATTGAATAGTGTAATTTTGACTTTTAAAAAAAGTAGGTGTGTCATAAAATGACATCAAAGGTCACTAAGCATAGAGAAAAATCATAATGTGATCCTGTAATATTTCTCAGGATGCAGTATATTATTTTTCATTCTGGTGATTCTTATAGGACATCAAACAAAGGTGTAGTATTTCAAATATGTGGTTATTTAAGTGCAAGACTTTTCTTAGAAGAAAAACGTCTAGTATTATAGATCTGAATACCACCCACTAAAGAGTCAGTCTTAAACCTTTTATTTCAAACTTTTGCTGAACTTAAATGAAAACCTCTGCTTGCACATCCACAATTTACCCTCTTCAGACTCACCCCTTTGGTCTTTAAGCACACTTGGCATTCGACTACTAACTCTTTGAAGGTAGGAACTGCCTTATAGATATGTTCACCTAGTCCACAGAACATCACCCAGTGCTCTGCCAACAACAAGCATTCAATAAATAGGGTTTAATGATTATTCCCTAGTGGTTTAAATTTTGAAACCATGAATTGATCTCTTTCACTTTTGCAAATTATCTTAGATCTCTTCTTTGGACAATAACCTCCTCTACCTGCTTCTTACACTTAATACCAGCTGCCTCCTAATATTTAGAGATCTTGGCACTTGCTATAGACACTCTCATGTGCTCTCCTGCCAGGTGCTCTGCATGCTCTTTTCCTTCGTAACAACCACAAGAGTAGGTTTTTATTCCTACTTCAGATATGCCAAGGGTATACAACTTGTGACATACCCAGATTTTTTTAAAAAAAGAAATTAATCCAATGGTGGCTATTATCAATGAGCATTTACTCTATTGAGAGACATTTATAAAAGTTGGAGTTACAGAGACAATAAGAAAATTCAAAGTATGTACCTAAGTGATTATGGGAGACTTAAATGAAATGAGATTTAACCTGACCCTGAAAAATAAAGAGGAGACAAAAATAACATGAGAAAGGGCATTTTTAAGTGTCACTGGGGCAAAAATTCTGAAAAAGACTGGGCAATGATCATTAAATTTTTATACTAAGACTATAAAATTGAGGCTTTGAATAAAAGGCTTAAAAAAAAAGAACTTTTATAGATTTCTTTTCACCCAGTAAGTAAAAAAGTATAAAAGAGAAGTAATATTAAATATTCTAAATTAAATTAGGAAAGATAATTAGAAGTGGGGAAGGGCAAATTAAGATTAGGTAAAACCACAGAAACTTACATGTGATTTTTCCATAAATTATGCTACTCTGTCTCATCATTCTATAATTCCTTTACCTTTCCCAAGCCACTAATAAGGCATCCCCCAAGCTTCAGTCCTAGGATGCTATTTAAATTCTACAAATAAAAGAATAGGGGAAAAGTAATCAACTCTAATTAGTCCAGTATGGCTAAAAATCTAAGGCTCTGTCACCAGAAAATTCTAGAACTTGAGCCCTGACCTAACCATCAAAGATTCCAGAGACCAAGTTTATCCCACTGCAAAATGAGGATACCACCACCTACATCATCTATCTCACAAAGATGCTATAACTAATATTATATATGTGAAAGCACTCAACTACTAATTTAAAAAATATTCTTCAAACAAAACTCTTAAATCAAAATAATTTAAGTTTGTGGTCAGTACATGTTTACTGTAATTATTTCTAGTTTGACTGAATAGTGCTGCACCCATTAACTTCTTCTTTTAAAATGATTACAGATGACAGGGTCAACAAATGTTAGATGTAACTAGTCACTGACAGTAGCACAAAAAGTGTGCCATACCTAAACTTGAACCCAGTTGTGTGTGTGTGTGTGTTGTTTTTTTTAAATTTACTTAAGTGTCATACAAGTAAGGTTAAGGAGTACATGACAACACACACAAAAAAAGACCCAAAAGTGCAAAATCCAATCAATGGGACTATTTGGGGGGAATATAAGCCAAGTTGATGTTGAAGTTCATCTAGAAGATTAAATGTGAGAGGATGACCAATAAAATTTTAAATTAAGAACCATGATAGGGGAACTGCCAGATATCAAGACCTCCTATAGCCCTACCCAATTTTGCTCAATGGATAGAGCATCGGCTTGTGGACCAAAGGGTCCTGGGTTCGATTCCAGTCAAGGGCACGTACCTTGGTTGCAGGCTCCTCCCTGGCCCAAGCCCTGGTCAGGGCTCATGTAGGAGGCAAACCAATCACTGTGTTTGTCTCATATCAATGTTTCTCTCTGTCTTTCCCTCTCTCTTCCACTCTCCCTAAAAATCAATGGAAAAATATCCTCGGGTGAGGATTAACAAAAAAAATAAACAAAAAGACCTCCTATAAAACTGAAGTAAATTAACATGGTAATGGCACAAGAGTAACTTGATAAATCAGAATAAAGTGCAAAAGGACCCATTAATAGGAATATATTTTTATTTGTTATACATAGCAATAATACTTGAGTATATGAAAAAACATATAGGAATGTATAGGAATGTGTTATATACATTTATAAATAGAAATTCAGTATATGCAGAGATGTTTCAAATCAGTGGAAAAGGATGAGTTATCCAATATTGTATTGGGAATATTGGCTATTCACTTGAGGAAAAGGCTTTATCATGTCTATGGTATATCATATAAATTTCTTGTTGATTAAAAATATGAACTTAAAGAGGAATTATAAAAATATATTTATAAATTCAGGTAAGACTGATGAGTCTTATATAAAAATTTTAAAATTTCTCCCTGATTAAAGGTACCACAAGTGGACATAAAGTATGTGGGGAAATATAATAAAAGAGCTCCTACAGACCAATAATAATAATAAAAAAAAAACTCCGAAAAAGTGAGCAATCAATATACCACGTCAAACTACACAACAAAGAAAGATGTGGCAGAGAAAAGGGAAGATAGGAATGGGAGTGGGGGGGGGGGGGAGAGAAGAGGAGGGAGAGAGAGAAGAGGAGGACCACCAGGAGGAAGGGAGGACTGAAAAGAGGAAGTAGTGGAAGAGGGGGCATGGAGGGCAAGAGAAGGAGGGAAGAACAGTAAAAGTATTTCTCCTTTTGAAAAAAAATATATATTTTTATTGATTTCAGAGAGGAAGGGAGAGGGAGAGAGAGATAGAAACATCAATGATAGAATCATTGATCGCCTGCTTCCTGCACACCCCCTACTGTGGATCAAGCTCGCAACCCGGGCATGTGCCATGACCACTGAGTCACACCGGTCAGGCTCTTTCTACTTTTTTATTAGCATCTAGTGTTGCCAAAGGAAGGGGTTGGAGAAAAGCGCTATCTGACACTGTTGGCTAGAGTTCAGCCTAGAACACCGTTGGTAGGGAGAAATGAGATAAAATTTAAAAAGTATTATTATATACTTCTAGAAATGTATTCTCTCTTGATTTTTCTTAGAATAAAGTAAAAACATACTTAGCAATAACACTTAGAATTAGTGTACCGCAACCCAAACGCTTCCCATCAATGATCCTGATTACAACATAATACTGAAAACATCCCCTAGAAACTTCATGTTTTATTTTCTAATCCTCACATGAGACTATGTTATTGAGATACATGGTTTAGAGAGAGAGAGAGGAAGAGAGAAAGAAACATCGATGTGAGAGAGAAACATCGATGTGAGAGAGAGAAACATTGATAGGCTGCCTTCTTTATGCACCCAGGCCGGGAATTGAACCTGCAACCTTTTCTTTTTCTTTTTTTTTTGGTGTACAGGAGAAAAAGCTCCATCCAACTGTGTCAACCAGCTGGGCTGGAAAGTTCATGTTTTGAAACAGAGTTCCAAGTTCATCCAATCAATCATGCAATGACAACTTTATATTCAGAATGCTCTAGTAAGGTTGAAAGTAATGCTCTAAAGCAGCGATTTTCAACCTTTTTCATCTCATGGCACACATCAATTACTGAAATTGTGACACACCAAAAAAAGGTATAATTTTTATTCATTCACACTGGATGGCTATGGTGTTAGCTGTTGTCATTTTTTATTTGACAATCTAAAGGAAATGAAGTCAGTGCCCCTGACTAGTCAGGTACTGCATGTTTTAAAAATTCTTGCAGCACACAGGTTGAACAATTTTGTATTTTGTGTTAAGTAATCAATCCCCTTGTTTAGACTCCCAGGCTCCTTGACAGCAGGGACTGCATCCTTTGGGTTTCTCTATTTCCACAACCCACGTATTTAATACAGTGTACAAACAAAATCAATTCCTGACAGCTCTGTCAATGCTCTGATAAATTCCTAAAAAAATTAAGGTGAAAAACTAAAAGGGAATTATAAATGTGATCTCTTTGAACATGTATTTTTACTAGGTTAAGAAAAATCATAGTAAAGTCTATCCTGCCCTTCTTGGATTCTTTGGGTAGGATTTCTCAACCTTGGAACTACTGACATTTTGGGCAGGATATTTCTATGTTGTCCGGGACTATCCTCTGCATTGCAACATGTTTAGCAGCATCCCAAAAATGTCTCTGGACATAGCGAAATGTCTCTTTGTGGGGCAAAATCACCTCCAGTTGAGAGCTACTGCTCCAAAGAGTTATTAGCAAAAGAATTAAATACCTATTACAAACCCTACATACCCTCACCATCTCAAATACATACATCATCTAAACTTACCCTCTTGTCAACAAAACGACCAATTCTGGTCTTTTCCCATCCAGCCAAGCTTAAAACCTGTCACTGATTTCTGATTCCCTTTTCTTTCGAAACCTCTACATCCAATTAATACTATTTATATTAACTTTTTCCTCATAAATATTTCTCAATTTTTTCCTTTCCCACCTACTCAGGCCCTTAGGCCCTTAGTGTTGGATATGGCGTCTCTCTGCTTTCTGTCTCTTACTTATCAGACAATGTCCTACCATTATTTTCATGAGAATTATTAATACGAGGAAGCCCAGGCTTCTTGGTAATGCATGAATCAGAGAGGCCAACTTCAGCACTGCATGACGAAACATTCCTGGATCATTCCACAAAGATTTACCAAACCTATTAGGCAAAAACACTAAATGAAGCAAATGTGAATTTGCTTGCATACCTTTATGGTCCCTCAGGAGAGACCCGATAACCTGCCAGTTCACCAGTTACTCTGTTTGGTAAAGTAGGTAAGATATATATTCTGCAGTCAGACAGCCTGAGTTGAATCCAGGCTCTGCCACTTACTAGTTATATGACTTCAAGGGAACCATTTAACTTCTCTCTGTGCCCAGTTTCCTCATGTGTAAAATAACAATACTAGAACCTACTTAATATTGAAAGAATTAAATGAGTTAATACATGTAAAGTGCTTAGAGCAATGCCTGGTGTATTTTAAGTACTCAATGCTTCCCTCCATGACAGAAAGCAACATAGTTCGTGGGTCTCTGATATCACCAAAATGCCAACTTCCTTTTCCTCATTTGACACCAGGGAATCTACATACACAAATTACTCTCTGGCAATCACATATTAAGTCATGATGGAAAGGAGAGAATGCCAGCAATGTGACACTGTGCTAGGTAATGGGATAAACAGATCAAAGAATAAGATGTGGTTATTATCCTCAAGCATAAGCCTCGTAGAGGTACCACACAAGCATATTCTTATCATGTGGACTGCTATAATGCAGGCACGAGAGTGCACATAAAAAGGACTAGCCCGCCCATACTAAAAAATCAGGCCAGGTTTTCTTCAAAATATTCCTAATGAACTTGGAGGAAGAAATAAGGAAAATGGGATCAGGGGACACAACATAATGCTTGCTACTGCCAGTAGGTCAGCATGGCTGAGACATAGGGAAAGAGATTAAGTGGTGAGACAGAAGGATAAGTTTAGAGCTATGGACAACATTTAGGCCCTTGATTTTGATATATAAGAGCCATAAAAAGAATTTAAGCATTGGAATACTGTGCTTTTAAAACTTACTCTAACCATAGAATGGAAAATGGATTGTGGAGGCAAGACTGAGGGCAGAGCAGTCAGCAAATTGTTACAGTAATACATGTAAGAAGTGCTATGGACTGATCGAAGAATAATGTGGAAAGGGATATCTAAGAAATTACTAGGTAACTTGGTGCCTTACTATATGAAGGGAGGTGCGAGAAAGGACAGTTCCCAGATTTCTCTAGCAAGGAAGGAAGAGGGGATGGTTATGTCATCACCGAATAGAGAATACATTCTGGAGAACTAAGAGAAGTCTGTTGGTCAGGATATTACTCCTCTTGAATGGTCCTTTTATGTAATGTAAAATTATAGAGGTCCACAGAGGAAATGCTTTTTCCTAAATAAGTGGTAACTGCTACCAAATATTTATTTATTTTTTTAAACAGTGCCTAAAGCCCTAGGTGATTTTGCTCAGTGGAAAGAGCATTGGTCTGTGGACTGAAGGGTCCCAGGTTCAATTCCCATCAAGGGCACATGTCCTGGTTGCTGGCTCAATCCCCAATAGGGGGTGTGCAGGAGGCAGCCAATCAATGATTCTCTCTCATCACTGATGTTTCTATCCCTCTCTTCCTTTCTGAAATCAGTAAAAATATATTTTAAAAAAAAACAGTGCCTAGATACTATCGCAGGTCTTTCCATTTTTCAAGTTAAATTGTAACATGTTCTTGGCACTGGAGACATAAAGATGAGTAATTGTCTCTATTTTCAGGTAACTAGATGTGATGGACATGTAGGTAGACAAGATTTAAAGAAAACACAGACAAGTAAAATAAGAGAAATCTGCAGACCACAAATGCTATGACTACAGCTGAGCAAGTACAAGAGCACAGAAAATGAATAAGAGGGGACAGGCATGAGAGACAGACATTAATAAATTAAATATTAGGGAGGCAAAAAAAGATGGGATTTAAATCCCTAGGACTCTAAATTAGATATGAACATAAAACACACTGGGTTTGAGATTCTTTCAAAGGCAAACAGAAATTGGATAGAAACCTTGATAATCAAGTTTACAGAGAAGAAGAAATGAGAGCATCATTAAAACATGTAAAGCAACTTAAGACTTGGGAATGGATGAGATGGCCTACCGGAAAGGAAAGGTGAGAAGGCAGCCAATGAAGGAACTCTAAGAGGAAGGCAGAAAATAAGTATTCACATTCCTTGTAGTCCTTACTTGAACTGAGATTCATACAATCATGTAATTTTGCAGGCTATTTTTTTAAGAGGTCATTTGGTTCAACCCATTATTTTACAGATAAAAATTAAGTATATTTCTAAAGGTCATATGTCTAATCAGGAAATTTTGCTCGTTTTCTTCAGGCTACTTCCAAGGCCCCACCCTCCCCTTTCCACTGTGTCTGGTTATACCTCCTCAGAGCTTCATGGAAGGGATTTTCCCAATATAACTGAACCAGTTTTATTTTGAAGCTAATGTATATAAAAACCACTTAATCAAATATCTCTATAAAATGTCAATGCTTGCCCTAGTCAGTTTGGCTCAGTGGATAGAGCATCAGCCTGTGGACTGAAGTGGCCCAAGTTTGATTCAGTCGAGGGCACATACCTTGGTTGCCGGCTCGATCCCCAGACCCTGGCCAGACTCTGCAACCAATCGATGTGTCTCTCTCACATCAATGTTTCTCTCTGTCTCTCCCCCTTCCTAAAAATCAATGGAAAAATATCCTCGGGTGAGGATTTAAAAAAATAACAATAAAGTAAAAATAAATGTCCTATTTAAAAAAAGTCAATGCTTTGTCTGCATCATGATTTTGTGATTTTGATGAGGCTAGTCATGATTTCAGATACTTCTGATAATAGTTAATAAAATCACTAATTATGATTTGGTTTAATATTTGCATTTCAAAAATCTCCTAAGAATATACATAGTTAGAGAGCCTAGCAGTCAAATCATTCTCTGCTTAATAAAGAAAAAATTGCTACTACACTTTAATTTCTGATGGGAAACCAGACAGCTAGGCTAGTGTTCCTGGTAACACCTGGATACTATCTTTTTACTTTTTGCTTATGCTGATTTTAGGTGGGGAAAGGGATACTTAGGTTATAAGGCATGCATCTAGCATAATTATATCAATTTTAGGTCACACATAATCTCAAATTCTTGAAAACAAAAGCTCATCCAAAATGTTATGACTTGAGATTAAAAAACCTTTATTGTATATCCCTGTATAGCAAGTTATTTCCATCTATATTATAAAACATCCATATAAAGAATGTGCCTTACCTCTCCCACTACCTATGAGCACCAGAAGGAAACTTTTGATATTTTCCAGAATATCCAATCCAGTGCCTGGTACATACTAGTCACTCAAATATTTGATAACATTATATATGATAAAAGCCAGTGATTCTCGGCTTGGCAGATGTTGGATCAAAATAACGAAGACAAAAAATAACAATAAAAAAATAACAAAGACATCTTTGCCTCTTCCCTTTGAAAACCATTGTCACTGGCAGATAATGATGCTGACAAGAAAGTGTCAAATTTTTCAGAGGTCCTGGGACAGAAAGAAAGTGATTGAGAATGACTTATCTTGTCTAAAACTAATTATTATAGATGAAGTGAGGTTCTTGTAAGTTAAACAACTTGTCCAATCCAGTTTAACATTCTTTGCAAATTATAACTATCTGCCACTTGTTGACTGGTTTTAAGTTAACAACTAAAAAGATGTTTGAAAACCTGCCACAAATGAGGAATCTAGTTCAAATGACCTGTTAAGGTTTTTGGCCTCATAATCCTATTTGAAAAATAACTACTTAGCCTATTCAGTGAGAATCTCTCCCCCAAACATATACCAGTAATCACTAATGTATATAAATACATTATATATATATATATATATAAAGTATATATCAGTAATCACTAATGACATCAACAGATTTTTTTTGACTACTTAATACTATCACCCACATCAAATAGGGTATTAGTTAACGAAAACTGTTCTTGAAGAAATAATATTAAATCCAATAAAAAAACAACCAAGGTTTGGGGTTTTTAAATATAAATCCATAACTAAACATGAGAAATATTACTAGGGACATTTTTTAAAAGTAAGCTTTTTTACCTGGTGGCATTAAGCAATTTCAGATTTAAACAGTACAAATAAAGATGTGAAAGTACTGGTACAGAACACTATTTTTTGTTTTAAATAAAAAATGCCTTCTATAATTTCTTAATCAATGTTTTAAAAGTAAACTGTGAATCAAACTGGGATCTAAAAAATGATTCCACATTTTAAAATGTGTGTGCAGATTGGCAGATAGATGAATAGACATAGATGTAAGCTAAAAAGAGGAAAAACGTAGGCTACAAAATGGTATATATAATTGCATGCAAAAACCTTAATAACACAAAGAATAAAAATGCATTGGAAGGAAATGACAAATCCTGACTGTTGTCTGTGAGTAAGAAAATTATGAGTAACATTTTCCCCTTTATCCACATTAAGAATGTATTACCTTGATATTGAGAAAAATAGTAAGTTAACAGGTGACTTGAAATATTTCAAAAGGAGGAAGTAATTTTTTTATATTTATACGATTAAGAGAAATATTCAAAATAAATTCACAATAGACTCAATGTAAAACAGATTCACAATTTAAAGTCATTCAGATCAAAACACCTTGGGCTAAAAAAACATTTCAGGTTATTTAGAAAAAGAAAAAAACAAGTTTTCTAACTAAGTTCACTCTTTGCTATCAGTCAGTCATATTATTCCTATAAAAATTTCAATATGCTAGTACATACTGGTACATGCAAAGAAAAGATTCTCAAAAATTCAAAGAAATCATTGATAAATTTTCAGTGAAAAATGACTTCAAATATGAAATCATTTCACTGAATCTGACTACACATTTAAATTCTAGTTACCACATGTACATTCAGAAAGTACATCAACAGGCTATAGTGAATAAACCACTTCCTTTGAAATTACAGCTGCACTGTGATTTATTCAGTATGAATTATCTTTTCACCTTAAAACATCCTTTATTGCATAATTTGCCTCATCAAATCCATCATGCGGCATCCATCTCCTACAGAAGAAAAAAACTTTGTACCCCAAAAGATTCACTGGGATCAGGGTTCAATGTTCTATCACTATAACTGAGCCAGCAATTTTTTAAAATTAATAAACTTTGGATGAACAAACCTCAACCTGTATATTAGACTGGATTATATACCTTGAGGTAGTATATACACAATTTATAATATAATGTAGGAAATATATTTTAATTATGATATTATGACCATTTTATATCAATAGGAATTCTTGCTACTTCAAGAGTTTAGGAATAAAGGCAATACTGTGCTACTATTAATTTTTCTTAAAGAAAAAGAGAAACCATTTATATCTTATTTATAAATATTTAGTACTGAGATAAAATTTTTATTAGACCAGAAAGAGAGCAGCCTACAAAACAAAGCCTTTTTATTTTACTGAAAGAAACTGTATATATCCAAACCCTTTAAAAAATACTACACAAATATATCAATGTTGCTTACCATTCTTCCTTAGGCCTCCGGTTTCACTTACTATACACTCTTCCTAAGAGATCTCATCTATAGCCCTATCCCTGCAATTATCTACCCTTGAGCATCTCCCTCACAAATGATGTTAATCTTTCATGTCTTAAATTAGGCATGATGTTATTATGGCAAAACTAAGAATGTATATTTGAGAAATATCTCAACAATACAAAATAACCTAAATTTAATGAGCTACTATGTGTCAAGAAATGCTAAAGTGGCTTAATATATACTTCATTTAATATCACAACTACCCTAGAAAATAAAATATTATTATCCTAATTTTGCGAATGAGGAAAATGTGATACAGGGTGTTAAGTAAATTGCTAAGTGGTTCAGCTGGAATATAAATCCTAGCAGTCTACACAAGTACCTGTGCTCTTCCAAATTCCAGTGGAAACTAACAGTGAGAATCAGCATATTCTAGTCATAAAATTCAGAAAAACAATGAACTGAACAGAGGAAAAGTACAGGAGAGAAATAAAAGTCTCATAGTATGCACATGAGCTAAAATAAGAAAAAAAATTTACAAGAAAGTTGAAAATTTTAAGATGGAGTCCAACTAGCAACAAATGATAAACAAAAATTAAACTGTATTAATCAAATCTAAAAGGGTATCCAATTACATTAATAGTTTCATTATTTAGGTGTCATTTGCACTGTTATTTTAGTGACTATAAAATACACACACATGCATATATACAAAGGCCTACACAGATTCAACCTAATCCTATCTCAACCTAGTTCTGAATTTCTTTTCTAAATTCTGCCTTCAGGATTTCTCAAAGAACATGGCCTTAAAGACAGGGAAAGACTACTGTACCTGAATAATCCTAAACATACCTGAATAAGTCACACATTATCTCTAGACATCATGTTGAATTCATATATGGGACCAAGAGTCATTCTTAAATGGTTTAAGACTTGATAATACCCAATATTATTTAATATCCAGAAATAATTGATTTAATTATTTAATATTTTAAAATGATTTTTAAAGCAATTAGTAAACGGAAGGAAAGGGAAACTAACATTTTATTAAGGGACTACTATATGGTAGATGCTGGGTTAAGGGATTAGTCATCATAAAACTTTGAAATAAAAAAAATAACTTTGAAGTAGACATTACTGCCATTTTGAAGAAGAAACCAAGTCTCAGCAATTTTACCGAGATCATGCAGATAGTAAATGATAGAGTTAGATGCAATTATTGATCTATTTGAAAGCTACCATCCTCTTCCACTATATAACACACTACCTGTCACAGCATACAAACTGATGCATCTTTAAAATTCTAATGAAAATCTGAAAAAGTTTAACAGTTCTCTACACAAAAATAAATTTTGAGGAATTAAGTATTAAGTGTAAAAATGAATATATTTTTTCCCAAAGATAGTTATAACCTAGAGGTTGGGGTTTGTTATTATTTATTTCATCTGGTAAGTTATAAATGAGAGTGATATAAAGTTTTTAAATTTTTCTATATAAAAAGGTCTAAGCAAAGAAAACAAAAAGACTTGGAAAAGTTATTTACAATGCATCCTATATAATAAAAAACTAATATGCAAACTATCCTCTCGGGAGTTCGACCGACTGGGAGTTCAACTGCTAGCTATGACGTGCGCTAACCACCAGGGGGTGGCACAGAACGAAGGAAGGCCCTGGCTGGCAGCCCGAAGGCCCCGATTGGCCTTGATCGCTGGCCAGGCTTAGGGACCCTACCTGTGCATGAATTTCATGCACCAGGCCTCTAGTATAACTAAAAAAAGGTTAACGTCTGTAATATAGAAGAATCTGCATCAGGCTGTTAAAAATGGGATATATGCACCCCTATGTTCATAGCAGCATTATTTACAATAGCTAAGATCTGGAAACAGCCCAAGTGCTCAACAGCTGATAATGGATTAAAAATGGTGGTACATTTATTTACACAATGGAATACTATGAAGCTGTAAAAAAGAAGGATTTCTTACTCTTTGAGACAGCATGGAGGGACCTGAAGAATATTATGCTAAATGAAATAAGCCAGTCAGAGAAAGACAACTATCACATGATATATTAAAAGATTGAGAGACAACGAAGCATGCAACAGATATTTCAGAGGGAAGGGGGGTAGGAAGAGATTAGCCAATGAATTTATATGCATATATGCATAGCCCATGGATAGACAATAGTGTGGGGAAGGCATGGAGGGGGCGGGAGCAGGGTGGAGAGGATTAAAGTGGGGGAGGGTACATCTGTAATACTTTCAGCAAATTATTTATATGAGCCTCAGTTTCTTCAATCTTCCTTATAGTCTCATAATGACCAAATAAAACATATACAAATAAAACATCAACAATAAGGATAAAATTTATTTTTTAAATGGCTAAGAGCAAAGAATGAGGATAGGTAATCCCCAAGGGTATTATTTTTTATAAAATCATAGATGATTTTTTTAAAGCCCAAAACAGTCAGTAGAAGTCATTTAAGCACCTCAGTTCATTAGATTTTAATATAATCACTTTTTAATAGCACTTGTTCCTTGGGTGGTAATAAAAGGATACTTCTTGAATTAAGTTCAGTTATCATTTGTTGATCATTTTCTATGTGCCACACACTGTGCTAACTGCATCACATGGGTTATTCTGCTGCTCCCAGAATCTTCTAAGTTAGGTACCATTTGCTCATAAATGGTATTATAGACATTACCAACCTTTAACAGTATGGATACAATTTCTAGGGACACATCGATGACTGTCATCACAAGTCCTCCCGCTCCCCAAAACTGCATAATCCATCTTTGACTGCTATCCATTCTATTAATGAATAAAAAATTTCAGTAGGACTATAAAGTCCTGCAGTGGAATATAATACCCTTCATAAGACTATCAATATTATTATGATTAACAATTAATTGTAAGTAAATTACTAGTCTTTCTGAAGGGTAACTTCACAATGCATTCTAAAACCCTTAAAAATGCCCATTCCTTTTTTCTAACAATACTACTGTAGAAATATCTTTCATAAAATAATTTTTAAAATGCACAAATGTACAAAATGTCAACTGAAGTATTTTTTAAAATAATAAATTGAAAAACTTAAGATCCTATAATAGGTATTGGGTTCAATGAAATAACAGAATACAGTACTATGAAACCTAAAATTATCCTATATATTAAAGGGTAATATGCCTATCAACCAAATGGTGGAACAACCGGTCACTATGACACACACTGACCACCAGGGGGCAGACGCTCAATGTAGGAGCTGCCCCCTGGTGGTCAGTGCACTTCCAGAAGCCGGGCTCACACCTGGCAAGAGCAGTGGCAGTGGTGGGAGCCTCTCCCGCCTCCCCCACAGCGCTAAGGATATCCGACTGCCAGCTTAGGCCCACTCTCTGCTCAGAATATTTGGGCAGGGTTGGGCAGGGAGCGGGCCTAAGCTGTCAGTCTGACAAACACCCAAGGACTCCCAGACTGTGAGAGGGCGCAGGCCAGGCTGAGGGACACGCCCCCACCGAGTGCACGAATTCTGTGCACCGGGCCTCTAATTGGTAATACAAAAAAAAGGTCTATGGGTGGTTGCTAGGAGCTGGCAAAGGGGAAAATGGAGAGTTGCTGAATGAGTATACAGTTTCAGTTTTGCAAGATGAAAAAGTCTAAGATGAAAAGGTATGGGCATTTTTAAGTGTTTTAGTATGTATTGTGAAGTTACCCTTCAGAACTTTTTCATCTTGCACAATATGAATATACACAAGATTGCTAAACTGTATGCTTAAAAAGAGTTAACATAGTACAATATATATGTGTATCTTACCACAAGTAAAAATAAAATTTAACCAAGTTTTTAAAAAAATTGTAAGTAGGTCTATAGCTCCTGATTACGTTAAAAGGGATTTAAAAAGTGAAATGTGGTCACATTTTTTTTTAAATAATAATATTCTCTATGTGTAAAAACACAAAGTATTAGAGAGGAGGGCTTTGATATCAGAAGCATCTTATTCTGAATGTTGGTCCCATTGGCTAGTTTTGCAGCCTTTGGCAAGATGTTTAGCCATTTTTGAGCTTCAGTCTCCAATTGTAAAACTAGGATAAAAATAATCCTTATTCTAAATTATTATTTTGAATATTAAATGAGGTAACAGATATAAAAGTTTAGTACAATATTTGGTGTGTAGTTAAGTGTTCATTAATAGAGCCAACTATTATTTCTTAAAAGCATCAAGTGCTAATAGTTAATTCTGCCTAATGAAATTATATATTTTCCTTCCACTGGCTTATTTGAATTTTCTACTTTTACTCAACAAACATAAACTCAATAAATGTAAATATATTAATTATTGAATCTTGCTTAAAATGGCACTGTGCTAGCAACTATAAAACATAAATTACTCAGGATTTTAAATTGAACAGAATTGTTGTTTAAGTAAGGAATCAAGACTACAAACTGAATAAAAGTAAATAACCTAGAAAAGGACTGCAATTCTTAGGACTATTAATGTGCAAGTATTTAGAAAATGATACCCATTCTCTAAGAATGTCAAAGTCTCTTAAATAATACTAGCAGAAAAAATACTTCAAAGTAGCTTTTAAATATCTCACTAATAATAAAGCTGGTTTCCCTTACAAACCAGCATTTATGTTTAAGATACTTAACAAAAAACAAACAAGGTCAAATCATTATAACATAAAATTTTGTTGCAAGTAATATATAATGAAAAGGACACTGGAGTGCAAAAGAACTCAGTTTGAGTTACAATTTGCCTCATGTCATATGGAATTAAGGCAAGTTATTTATATGAGCCTCAAATTCTTCAATCTTCCTTAGAGTCTCATAATGACCAAATAAAACATATACAAAGCCTAATACATAGTTTACATTCAACATTATAAATTCACTTCCCTTGAGAGATAGCAGCTCCGGGCACAGAATATTATAAACATAGCCAACAAAAAGAAACAGGTAACATGTTCAGTGAGAAAACCCCTGGCTACATCGGGTGCTGCTCTTGAAGCAGACTTAGCCCCTGAAGGTCTACTATGAAGCTCTAGGGCAGTGGTTCTCAACCTTCCTAATGCCGAGACCCTTTAATACAGTTCCTCATGTGTGGTGACCCCCAATTTCATTGTTACAAATTGAACATAATTAAAGCATAGTGATTAATCATAAAAACAATATGTAATTATATATGTGTTTTCCAATGGTCTTAGGTGACCCCTGGGAAAGGGTCGTTCGACCTCCAAAGGGGTCGCGACCCACAGGTTGAGAACCGCTGCTCTAGGGGAAAAGTCTGTGACTTAAATCTATGTTCTCAATGGCTACCACAAATTTTCTGATAAAAAGTGAACATGTAATAAATGCTGACTAAACTGAATTTTGTCTTTTCCTTCCTTTCTATCCCTTACTAAAATACCAAGCACTCAAAAAAATATTTAAAAGATTTATAATTGCTAATTGCCTTGGAATGAAATATGAAAGGTTCATAGGTTGACACTCAGCCAGTGTGGCTCAGTGGCTGAGTGTCAACCTATGAACCAGGAGATCCTGGGCTTATCCCCAGTGGGGGGCATGCAGGAGGCAGCCAACCAATGATTCTCTCTCATCACTGATGTTTCTATCGCTCTCCTCCTCTCCCTTCCTCCCTGCAATCAATAAAAATAAATTTAAAAAAAGAGAAAGTACATACAAACAGATGTAATCTGATTATAATTTATATGTAAAAAAAACATAATTAAGATTAAAAGAAAACTCTGCACTTAACATTCATGCAATTCATATATGGTCCTGGCTATTATGAAGATAAAGTGTTTTGAGTTTGTAGCAAATTATTTTTAAATTAAGCAATTAGTGTTTCAGTTTTTCCAGTGTAGGTGTATATACAAAGAGAATCTTAAGACTTATCTGAGAACATTCTGAACTAGTTTTTTTTACTCAAATAAACCACTTCCTTTCAAAAGCCCACATAATTTTAAAGCAGCAAGTCAAATGATTCTCGTTTTCTGTACATATAAAGTTATTTTAATTGCCTGCACAAAATTAGTGATTAAAATTTTTTCACCAATTTAGCTAAAAAATATATATTTAAAAGACATAAGAAATTGCAGTTAAATATGCCTACAAAAGAGGGTTCATTAGTAAAATGAAATGTGTAAGTACATTACTAAAAAGTTCATATAGATTTAGAAGTATTCATAATATCTCATGTAACTTCTTTGTATTATAGACTTTTCAAACTAACAATAAAAGGACTTATTTCCAGAATAAGGATAAGGAGAAAGAAGTTACATCTCCTCCTAAAAATCTAATCTTACTCTTTCCATTTAGTTACTTAGGTAACATCAAAGAAAGAGACACAGAACAATAAACAAGTAGAAAAAAATAATCTTGTTGGAAGTGTTTACAGCTCTGCTGCATATTTTTAATTTCTTGCACCTTCTCCAGGGAACAACCTGCCATCAAGACTCAAAAATTTGAGAATCAACATTTGAGTATTAGATATAAATAATATCTTACAGATATTCAAATAGCAGTAAACAGATACAATACACGAAGTTAAAAAGACTGCTGACACTGTAAAACTAGCAAAATAATGCTACCAAATAACTATGTCCTCATTATGTAAAATTAAACTTTATTTTCTGAATGAAAGCTTACTTAAAGGGAAAACCAGATGAAATTCAAAGGAAAAGGAAAATGAGGCACAATAGTTTTCTAAACAGTATGAGCATACCAGTATTGTAAAGGCAAACTTTTTCAAAAATAGATCAATTGTGCAGTACAGTCTTAAAGTATATTTCTCCAAAACCTCCAACACTAAAATAAACAACCAATTCTCTTAATGGTCTGATTAATATAGAAATTTATTGGCTACATTTATTGTGAGGCATGGAAATATCAATTTTAAAAACTGTATAAAATGTTAAATTTAAATTACACGATTCCTTTGCCATATCTGTAACTATTTTTTCTTAATGCTCACTTATTTTAAACTACTTTTCTAAAAGAATCAAAATAAACCCAATACTAGAAAAAGGTTCAATAGCAATCAAGAGTTAAACCTCACTTCTCACAATAATGTTCATTTTGTCTAATCTATTACTCTTTCAACTTATATTGACCAATTCTAAAATTTTAAACCATAAATAGTATAGTATTTTTCCACAAAGAATGTTTCTTTCAAATAATACTATACATGTATTTCAAGCTCTGTTTTTTTGTGTGGGATAACAAGACTCTGCTAACCAGTTTTATAGTTTTGGGAGTAATTTTACCCCTTGGTTGGTTTAAGGTGGCAAAGAAAACCCCATCAGAAAACTGCAAGATTGTCCCATGATTTTACTCCCTAAATATTCAATTGTTTAGCAGTCCATTCATATAAATGTATCACAAAAGTATACGACAACCCATTCTAAGCTTACTTGTATTTGCTACTGGTGACTTTCGATATTATATATGTTAACAAAATGAACCAAAATATTATCGAAGTTAAGAAGACATACCAACAGCCTGGCCGGTGTGGCTCAGTGGTTAAGGGTTGACCCATGAACCAGGAGGTCACGGTTCAACTGCCGATCAGGGCACATGCCCAGGTTGCAGGCTCAATCCTCAGTAGGGGGTGTGCAGGAGGCAGCCGATCAATGATTCTCATCATTGATGTTTCTATCTCTCTCTCCCTCTCCCTTTCTCTCTCTGAAACCAATAAAAACATATTAAAAAAAGACATACCAACATTTAATATATTATTTTAGAAATTAGAGTTCCAATTTACTATCATGATAAAAAGTTAATTTTTATATAAGTATTAAGTTCTATTCTAAAATATAAAAATATTGAAAATTTCTCTAAATAATAAAAGAGATTTCCTTCCATAATCTTCAGTAGATTGTCATGATAAAGTCCGGTTGATATGAATAATGGAATCATTATACCTAAGCATCTAAACCTTTGGGAAAAGGTCTGCCCTATCACATATGTAGAGAGAAATAGCAAGGCTCTCAAATCAATCTAGTTTCAAAGGTGAAGGGAGGATTTAATCTAATCAAGTATCCTAGGGGGAAAAATATCCAGTTAAAGAGACAAAGCAACGATTCTTCTATCCTATTTTATGTTTCTATCTTATTTTTCTCCCAAAGAGAGAGAAAGAGATAAAAGATGATAAAAGATAAAAACAATAGAAAGGGAAAGTTCAAAAGTAAGCCAGCGAGCTCATGAGAAATATGGAGAGGAGGGAACTTCTACAGAAATAAAAGCCACACTAGAAACAGCAGAATAGGAGTAGGAGCAATACAATAATAGAAAATGGTACAGCAATGTCTGCAAATCCTTCCAGAAGATGGACCAAAGACTATGATCTGTTTATGACATGAAAATATAGGTCACAGAATCATTTTCATATATTTAACAACTTGAATATTTCAAACATGTATATTTTAAGGGAGGAGAAGGTGAGAGGTTGAACCAGATGTCAAGCAAGAGACAAATAGAAGCCTAATCATGAGAATCAATCAATTTTAAAGTTAACTATGGTTGGTTTAAAACTAAAGAAATTTTGAGTATAGAATAAAATGAAAATGCTCTAATATTGGAAATAAATAAATAAATAAATGACAAAATATCAGGAGAAAAAGGGAGAGAAGAGATCAAGTATGAGGAAGTATAACTCTGATGAGCTCAACTTTTAAAGCCAGGACTCATTAAATAGCTGTTTAAAGTTAATAATTCAGTTAATAGAAGTTTAAATATAGTATAAAAGGTATAAAGGTATATACCTTATCTAAGAACTGAAAATATTAACAAAAATTATGAGAAATAAAGGAAAAGCAAAGTGTAAGAGTATGGTTTTCTAAGAAAATTAAAATTTTCAAAACTGACCATAGAATATTGAGGATAAATCCTATAATGAAATAAATAAATTCAATGCCCTTTAAGTTATGTAAGGATATAGAAAAACTTTCTACATGTTCTACTTAAAAAATCACAAATAACTCACATAGCTATAAATTAATTTTACAAGTAGATAAAATAATCTTAAATAAAATATTAGCAATAACAAAAAAAAATTCTGAGATGTTCTAAATTAAAATTACAGCAGAGCGAGAGGACACTTCTTCCTTGTGGACTTTGCTGGGCCTTTCCCAGAATTAGCACTGCTTTACCCTCTCCCATCCCCCTCCCTTGAGCTAATGTAAATCCTCTCAGAACTACTTATATTGTCCCCAGCCCCACTTGATGTTTAAAAATGCTGCAAAACTCGGGGATGATGGTTTTGTCTTTCCTACCTAGCCACACTGCTGGTGGTGTACACTCCGTGTCCCAAGACAGGTCTTCTGTATTTGCTAGCAATGGCCTAAACCCTTTTTAAAAAAAGACTTTTAGCCATGGAAGTTAAAAAAAAAGTTTATCAACAAATAAGATTCATCAAATTAAAAGAATAACCCATTATGACCAATTAGGATTGTTCCAATATTACAAGACTAAATCAATACTAGAAAACCTGTTTAACAGGGTAATGTCTAAAACCTTTTGCATCTATGAAGACAGTATATTTTTTCTCCAAAAATATTTTGATAACATTAAACATCTCAATAAAAATTACAATTGGATTTTTTCAGTAACTCAACAAGCTGTTTCTAAAGCTCATATGGGAAGAAGAGCCATGTGCAATAACTCGGGAAATCTATAAAAAAATAAAAATAAAGAGAGCTCTAGCAGGTTTGCCTCAGTAGATAGAGCTTCGGCCTGCAGACTGAAAGGATCCTGGGTTCAATTCAGGTCACGGACACATACCTAGGTTGCAGGCTCGACCCCGGCCAGCCGTGAACAGCCAGTACAGCAGGCAATCATGATGTGTCTCTCACATCAATGTCTCTCTCTCTTGGTCTCTCCCCATCCCTTCCACTCTCCCTAAAAAATCAAGGGAAACTCTTCTACCTGCTCCCATTGTGCAATTATTTTTATGACACTATAAATATGCCTTTGTATGTATGGCATGTCATAACAGTAAATAAATGGCTTTTTCAAAGGTATTTTCTGATATGAATATGTGCCTTTTAATGTTATTGACCTCCTAATTTTAATTTAGTAAAATGAGTATAAAATAAGTGGTCAATAAAAGTTATCTGATTCTGTAATTGTCTAGTTTAAGGTAAATCTTCTAATCCATTAATTGTAAAAATAGTATGCTTGAAAAATGTAAATAAATACAGATGTTTAGCTGTGCTTTAAACTATAAAAAAAATCAAGGAAAAAATGTCCTCGGGTGAGGATTAACAAAAAAAGTAAAGAGAGAAAAAACAGCTGGATCAAAGGCTCAAATATTTTAAAAACAAAAAATGAACTTGTCAAACACATTAGAAGAAACAAATAATTTTTTAAAAATTAAAGTAGAGTGGAACTTTGAAACAAAAACCTATGAAAGATTGATAAATTCTAATATATTAAAATTAACAATTTGTCTTCTAATGACCTTGAAAAATGGCAATCAGAAAATGTTATTTTCCATGTATATCACAAAAGATGAGTTATTATTTAAATACATAAATTAAATATAAATATATAAAATACATACACACATTCCTAAAAGTCATGAAATATAACTAGCAGAAAAATGGGCAAAGATTAGGAACAGATAGTTCCAAGTAAAAGAAATACAAATAATTTAAGTATATGATAAAGCAGTCAGCCTCACTCATTAAAGAAATATAAATAAATGAAATTTTTTTTCTAATTAACAGGTTGGCAAAAAATTATAAATGATGCAGATACAAAAGTGTCTGGTATCCTCCCATTTGTGTAAAAATATACGTATGTTCACATCCTATATAATAAAGAGGGAATATGCTAATAGACCCTCACGCCATCACAAAGATGGCACCACCTACAGCCAATAAGAAGGGAATATGCTAATTGACTGCCACACCCTCCAAGATGGCAGCACCCACAGACAATAAGGAGGGAATATGCTAATTGACTGCCATGCCCTCCAAGATGACGGCACCCACAGCCCCAAGATGGCGGCACCCAGTCCCCTCAGCCCCTCTGGGGCAGCAGGCGCACAGCAAGGCGGGCCCAGCCGCTCTGTGCACCTGCCTGCGGAGTCCCCCAGTCCCCTCAGACCCCCCAGCCGCCCAGGGCCGCCCAAAGCTCAGGTAACCAGGGCCGGCCAATGCTTGCGCTGCTGGCAGTGGTAGTAGCAGAGCTGTGATGGGGGCGTCGCCTTCCCCTGATTGCCGGGTCGCCTTCTGCCCCTAAGGGCTCCTGGACTATGAGAGGGGGCAGGCCAGGGTGAGGAACACCGCCCCCCCCCCATAGTAAACAAATTTCATGCACCAGGCCGCTAGTATATATATAATATGCAAGTCAAGTTTCTAGAAGAATAAAGAAATAATTTGCTTACAGATTTGTTTATAGCTTCCTATGGGGAACAAGACTGTGAAACTGTATAGGGGTGAGACTTTTTTCTTTAAATCCTTTCCTACATTTATGTGGACATATTCTAAGCTGGGAATACAGGAGAGAAAATATGAAATCCTTGCAGTGGGGAGACATAATAAACAAAGCAACTGTCCACACACACAAAAAATGGCAGATGATATAAGTGATGTGACGAACAATAAAGCAGGGTTACAAAGGAAAGGGACTACTTATATGGGGGAAGTATAAAAGGAATACAGTGAAATACAGGCACATATGAAGGTTTCCCTACCACAAGACTGGGAGTAAAGTGATATGTAAATTGCAACCTAAAGAGCAATTAGTCAGGAGGAGAGAAATAATGGTGGGAGAGAGAGGGTGAAAAGCAGAGAAAACTCAGGTGTTCTTAGGTGGGTTTGGGTAGAGTGTACACAAACAGAAACCAGTTCATTAAAGGTCATATAAAATAATTAAAAAATTTATACAAGGGAATAGAAAATTAAAGCTATATTTTGGGAAGTACAGTAAGTGTTTTGGCGGAAATAAACTGAGAAGAAACCAGTTAAATGTCTCAGTAACTTTGTCCAAAGCTAAGGGGCTTTATGAGAAGATACAGCAATAAGGACAGAGAGTAGTGAGTTGAAAAACATACAGTAAATCTTCATTATTCACAGATTCCAAATTTGCTAATTCACCTACTCGCTAAAATTTATTTGTAACCCTACAGTCACCTGGGGCACTTTCACAGTCACTCAGAGACAAGTGCAAAGGAACAAAATATTTGACCTTCCCAGCTGAGGTCGCACAGGGTAACACTGTGCCTGTTTCAGCTCTCACACTGTACACAAGTATCCTTTTCATGACTGGATAGTGCTATGTTTTTGGCATTGTGATTTTAGTTTGTAATTTTGCTGTTTAAAATGGCCTCCACGAGTAGTGCTAAAGCACTATTTAGTGTCCCCAAGATCAAGGCAGCTATGATGGGCCTGATGAATACAAGGTGTGTTAGATATGCTTTGTTCAGGCAAGAGTTACAGTGTTACTGGCTATGAGTTCAACGTTAATGAACCAATAACATATAAACAATATATATTAAATAAAGTATCTTGAAACAGATATATAAAATAAGATTATGTATTAAATTGTTTGACAAAAATGTTGTGACCAATCACAGGAACCTAACCCCGTAGGAGCAATGGTTCAGTATTCACACATTTCATTCAGTGTTCACTAATTTATGACTTTACAAAATATAACTACACAAATGACAATCAACTGTATATGTACATACATATACTTACTTATTTGTAAAGCAGAAAGAATAGGACTGGTAATCAGTTATAAGAAGTAAATGAAGGAGAGAAATCAAGGATTATCTTAGCTAGATCTCTGGCCTAAACAACTGGAAGATGGTAAGACTACCAATAAAGATAGGAAACAGAGGAACTGGTAGCATCTTGGACCAGGAAGGCAAAGATGTCAGCTTTGAACAGTGTAATGTATGTATGCCACACTGTAATAAATACAATTGTGTGTTTAGTACTGAAATCCCCCACCCTTTGAGAGTTAAGAATCATATCTTTGTTCAACTTGGTATATCTCCTACAACTAAATGATGTTTTCCTTTAAGTCATATAATATAAACCAGGCATGTCAACACCAGAAATATATACTATATCAATTCTTTTACCTTCTACTGCCACCTTTACAAGTACATTGCTCATATTTACTATAACCTATAATAGTGTTTCTATGTAAGTCTTAAAAAGTAAAAATGTATATAATTTTATCTTTTTGAAAGCAAGAAGTCTAAATGACAAATATCTTACAAGAAATTCTGCACAATAAGGCCGTTTGTTTTCTAATATGTTTACAGAAACATAAATTATTAAATACCATTCTAAAATATTAAGCTTATATAAAAAAATTCTAATCAATAAATTATGGTGTGTTTTCACACTTAAGAAAACCTCAGAATTATCATTTCTATGTAACTTTTACAAAAATGTACACATACACTCAAAAAGTGACAAGTCTTTTTATACCCTAAAAACTAAAAATTACAATATACAACTATATACACTGAGCCTTATATAATTATAAAATAAACCTAATAAAGATATTCATATCTATGTCTATCTAGTCAACATTATCTTTATCTATGTAACAGAAAATATCTAAGCTACCACAAAACTGATTTTATAACCAAATATATACTTGTGTGAGCAAGAAACAGAAAACTGATACATAGTCCCTCCTGAATATACATTGTGTACTTGTTTATTTGCAATGGGCCACACAGAGATTCAGGGTCAATTTAAAAGGTAAATAATCAGAAATGCACTGTATTAATCTTATCTTTGGTGTGACAATTAGTTGCATGACCTCCCATGAGTACTAAAAATTAAATACTGAGAATCATTATTACTACTTATATGATTTAAAAAAAAAAAAGGTGAAGGAAAGGTCAAGAAAGAAGGATTTAAAGCCAAACGGAGAAAAAGAGGTTAAGATGCCAGTTTCGTTACTAGGAAATAAAGAAAAAGATAAAACAAAATAGGAAGTTCAGCAAAATGTTCTCTGCGGAAATGAAACACTAGTTCTTAGCAATAAATGGTAAGAACCATAACAAAAAAAGCCAACTAAAGACTTTAGAATGCAATAGGACAGGACATCTATGATCTTTGAAAAGACACAAGAAATTAAGAGTAAAATGGTCATTTTAAATATATTTTGTATTTTATATCATTTCAAATGTAATTACAGTATTATTTCTATTCCTAAAGTAAAATATTAATGTACTTGATCATAATGCAAATAAAAATGACTTTGCACCTCAAAATTGATATTTGATCTGGAAAGTAAACAAAAACAGTTAGCATACCTGCACCTGAGCTACCAAGACAGCAGTCGGTGCAGAACATGCCTTTAGTGGGAGCAATCATTATCACTAGCAGTGTCTCCATGAACAAGCAGGCCCTTGTCTCTTTTCCAAGGGCTAACGGCCAAGAGGGGAAGGGCAGAGGGTCTTCTTGGTTCCACTCTCTAAATCTCAAGACAGTGACATTTACCTAGTCAACAGGGCAAATGCATACCATGGACACACCTGACAGACTAGTAGCCATGACAAGTAAAAAAAATAGGGAGACAATAAAAATTCCTTACCTTCCCTATCACCCTGTAATATAGAATTTTCCCCCTAAAATAATCTTATAAATGGTAATTATAATCCTAATCAGCCAACAAAGGGACATTTCGTTCACATTGTAAGATCTATGTGACTTAAAAAGTTATTGTATTTCCTACTTGAAAATTGGTTTGTTTAAAAGAAGGTTACCACACAGTTCAACTCAATATGAGTTAAAAAAGTATTTGTGGATTCATGTGCAAAGTGGACCACATATGTAGCACTAACTAACTCTATCAGGAATTATTGTCAGTTCCAAACAAACTCTTAGAACACAATTCACTTCTAAATTGAAGACTGCCGCCAAAACCGGTTTGGCTCAGTAGATAGAGCGTCGGCCTGCAGACTGAGGGGTCCCGGGTTCGATTCCGGTCAAGGGCATGTACCTGGGTTGCGGGCACATCCCCAGTGGGAGATGTGCAGGAGGCAGCTGATCGATGTTTCTCTCTCATCGATGTTTCTGACTCTCTGTCTCTCTCCCTTCCTCTCCGTAAAAAATCAATAGAATATATTAAAAAAAAAAAATTGAAGACTGCCTATACATAAATCCAGTTGATGAGTCATATACTAAAAGTTCAAAATTGTAAAAATGTTTGATCAAGGTCCAAGACTACAAAATCAGCATCTGGGGTAATTCAAACTTTAAAATCAATCATAAAATATGATTTATATGATCTCCTAAAAAGCATGATGTGCACTGAAATATGTAATTAAAAATAAAACCTTAAGACATCACAAGAAAGTGTTTGGTCAAGAACTATAAAGACAATGTTGGCTTAAGTGTTCCCACCAAAACAGTGAATATAAGAACATCATACATAGTTAAAAAGACTGGAATGTCATTATGCAAATAAATAGAAACTAGAAATACAAAAAAAAATTATTAAAAGCAGCTGCCAGAGAAAAATATATTTTTCCTGGTAAAAGGTCAGCTACTTACTTCATTTTCATTAAGACATGATATTTTAAATACTATTTTTTCTTCAAGAAATATTAATACTATAATACCAGCATCTTCTTATGTAAAAGACAGTAATTTCTACTTAGCAATTTTCCTTGGTATCCCTGATTACTAGTAAATATGAATTATGAATTCAAGTTGGTCAGATGTTATTCTAAGCATTAGTAATTCCTTTCATTCTACTTATTTATTTCTCTAAGGCAGTAGTTCCTCAGCAGAAGTAACATATCAGAATCACATAGGGACTATTTTGAAAATATACATTCCCAAATGCCATCCCTCAGAGAGGCGCTGACCACGTCTCAAGTGAAGCCAAGTTCTGAAAAAATTCCCCCAGTGATTCTGATTGCTAGGTGAAAAACTGCTTTGAGGAAAGAATTACATACTTGTTCTACTGTCCAAAAGAGCTCTTATTTGGTCTGCCATTGCTGAAACTTAGATAGCATGCAAAGCTATCAGTAGCAAAGAGGAAAACTCCACATTTCATTACTTATGGTAAAAAAGTTAAAGAGATCTGATAAAATTATCTATTCAAAGAACATACAAGCATACTTAAAAATTTTCTATATATTTATTTTGAAATATGCATTTAGGACAAATAGTTTTGAAAATATATAAAAATACTTTATGTATTAATTCAACTTCAATATTTACACGGTCCCTTAAAGAATTTTCATTTTATTTTCATCAAAAATGTATTTCAACAACCTCCACAGTATTCTGAAAAGTCAGGAATTTAAATATTTTTCTAATAGAAAAATTTAGTTTCACCTACAGAAAAATAATGAAACTTGGAATGATACCACTGATATTTTAAAATGTAATTCTGACTCAGCTATGCTATGCCACATATAAGAAAAACCTTCATCACTAAACTATAATAATCCTAATTGGCAGCATTTTATTTAAGAACAAAGCACAAAAGTATTTTATAAAAGAAAATGTCTCCTTGTAAAAAAGTTCAATGCTTCAAACAAAAATATTGTATCTGAGGTTTGATTTCACAATATCAAGTTTTCATATGCAATTTGTAAACATACACCCCGTATAAGCTATCAACTTAAATAAAGCCAATTATCATTTTAAAAAGATAGAGTAAAAACGAAATTTCAGTGCAAAAATTCATACCAACTAAACTTATCAACATTAGACAATTTTAATATAAAAATCACAACTTATATTCATACTATAAAGTCATCCTATAAAGACTTTCAATCTCTTTAAAATGAAACGCTCTCCAGCAGTGATCAAGCTTTCCTTTCGTGACTATTCTCTAGTGAACACTTTCTTCTGATTAGCTTTTACAATGTCATCAGGAGATGCTGATTTGAAGTCAAATGGTGTTATTGCTATAAGAGGACTTATTTCTTTGTCCTTTATGTCTTGAACTTGTCTACTATAAAGAAAAGTCTTATAAAGGTCAAGGGTGCGTCGCTTGCAGCTTTTCAATGGGTAATGAAGACATAGTGTTGAAGCAAAAGCTGAAGGTCTAGCAGCAAGGGCCTTGGTCCATGACAGAGAAAAAGGTGGTTTCCTACTCACAGAGCCTTTACTGTTTTTCTTACTATCCTTAGCAGAAATGGAATGTTTCCCTAGCTTCGAACTCAGAACTTTAGTTCCTGGTGTTGGAGCTATTGATTGGTCTACTACAGGTTTTGGAACAAAATCTGAAGTTTTTATAAGAATACTAAGGTCAATATTTGAATCTATTTCAGGTGACCTCATTTCAGATAAACTGAGCTTAAAGGAATCTTCCTTATTCTGAGCACTGTCTATATCAATCGTTTCTGCAATCAAATCAGAAAGTGATAAATTCTCAAAGTCTCTTGTAGGAGTAGTTTTATGAAATGCCAAAGATGACAGAGATCCTGTTAATTCTGATACTCCAGTTGAAGACATAGACCGATTTGCTAGTTGTGATAGGGGAAAGGATCCCAAACTGGCAGATGACTGGTTACAAAGATCAGATAAAGTACAGCATTGGGTTGGATTGTTTTCTTTGTGGTCCTGAAACAGTTCAGCTAGGGATGGACTTCCACATTGGAAAAACTGCAAATTGTCATTTTTTAAAATACAATTCTTCGCACTTTGTTCAACTGAAGAAATGTTTCCAACTTCAGTCATCTTATGAGCGTCTGAATTATCAAGAGCCGTATTTTCCAATGAGCTAGTCAGGAGCAAAGGATTATTTAAACTTTCTAAACTGCTTAGTACTGGAATGTTTTGCAAATCATGTAGTGAATTATTTTGAATAAATAAAGAGTTATTCAGTGTCGTGTTCTTAATCATTAAGGATTTTAAATCTGGAATTCCTTTGAAAGCAGAATCATCTTTGGGAACAGATTCAGATGCATGAGGTCCTAACAAATTGGCATCTAGATTCTTTGAAAGTAGACTTTCCAGACTATCTGTGGATGATAATTGGACAGATGGCTGACTTTTAAAAGAATCTCTTGGCATATCATCCATTAGTTCAGCCAGTGACAGCTCTTTTGTTAACTTACATGATTCTAGTTTCTTTTCACTTCTAGGCCTGTCAAGTTTCTTTTTTTTATGGAGTAAAAAGTGACTTGGTACAACTGAGGAATTATTATATAATCCACATTTTGTTACTGGACCAGAAAAATCAAATGGTTTGCTACTGCAATCCAAATGATTTGCAGACTGAGGACAAGAGCTTTGAACATTATCAGCTGAAACTTCAGAGTTAGATAATAAGACTCCTTACCTTACAAGAGCCATTAATTTTCAGATGAATAGGTTCACATATGCAGAAGACAGTCACAGCAACCAAAAGGAAACATGAAATGAGGCATTAATTACTAAATGTTTCTTAGATTATGACATGAATAAAGTGATAATTGATCATTATTTAATAAAAAGTGAACACTCTAAAAATCAATAAGAGAATTTTTCCTTCATTTAACTATCCAAAGTGACCTTCCTACTTTGTTCATTGACATATACAAGTAAGTACCAAGTTAATTAATGTTCTAATTTCCATAAATTTTATAATGTGAGGTTTTTAACACTTAAATTATAGTCAGGAATGTCTCAAACTCAAAATGTCTTAAAAACCAATGGAAAGTAGTAGGCTCATCTTCTGTATTTTTAATGTATTAAAAACAAGCAAACATCATCCTATAATTTAAATTCTACAACGATCTGGGATAAACTATTGATATAGATGACATATTACAGTTTGTATTCATTCTCATATTTGGTTAGTTAAAAGACTTAGTACAAAATTTTAAAAAAATTTAAAGAAAACAAAAACCACCCTTACTGAATGGTAGCAGACTACATATAACTTTGTTGTGGCAAAAATCTAGTCCTCAGCTTAACAGTACTAGTAAATATTCAACCCATTAACAAATCATCATGTTCCTACTGACAGATCTCATACCAGTTACTATAAAAGTATCTCAGTTCCCTTCTTATGTTGACTAAATTCCAAATTTAATCACAAACTCTACAAACTTAAAATTAAACATCTGGCTATAAATGCAAGAGTAGTATAATTATGATACGTATGATATTTAACCATCTGTACGCCATAAGCATCTATAGACGCAAGCAGCGGACCTTTTTAAATTAAATTAAAAATATCATGGCAGTTAAGTGGTTAAATAAAACTAAATTGCTTTTATAAATACTATAAGCATAAAGAAATTTTTTACATTGTCGAGCTATTAATTTCCATCTCCTGAACCATTAGAGTTAAAAAACAAGAGTAATTTAAAAGCTCTACCAAAAGGCAAGTGTCTTGTTTTTAATAGGACTTTATTTCCCCTATATCCTGTTAGTTACGAAAGCAAGCAGAGAGGCAAAAAAAGGCTTTGACAGAGGGAACACAGCACTCAGCTTAAAATTTCACAAACTAGAAAAACAAATGAGTTATCGTAACATGCAAACTTTTCTGCCCATTTTCCTTAACAGCTCAAACAAATCAAAGCCTCTTTTAAAACATTAACTGTAAAACAACTAAAAGAGACCAAGTAAAAGCATACCTTTTGCTATCTTTCCTGTAGATATTGCTCCTTCATTCTTGACCTTCAATTTCTGCATTTTATCTTGTTCCAGAACCACTGACAAAGCCTTCTGCACATCAAACTTGTTCTTCAGAACTGCTTCAATCAATATGTCATCTGGCACAGCATCTCCAAATACCTCTCTCATATGATCAAGGCATGAATAAAGACGAGCTAGAACAGACAGCAATAATTAAAAGCTAGGCTAAATGGTGTCATGAAAGAACCCTCAATCTTCAAACCTGAAAGAATTTGAAATTATAGTAGGATGGTTCAACTCTCCTTTTTCCTCTACAACTTATTTATAATGATTATATTTTTATCCAAACATACCTATCTTCTCTATCAAAGGAACAATTTCATTAAGAAATCACTGTAATAAATGTCTCCTAAATAACAATAACTAATGCTTGAAAAAACTGTAAATTGTATACATTAATATCTACTTTAAATGATGATGATGTTTTACATGTGTACAAGGGAGAGGCAGGTATGAAAATATTTCTAACTTGTTAATGAACCCAGTTAATCACTAAGTATATTTCTTAAAATTTCTTAAATTACCACTACTTTAAGTTTTCTTTTAGGCTAACTTTAGTTTTCTCTCACCAACTAAAATCTTTAAAAATGGGCAAGACAACCTAATATTAAAATGTCATAGGTTGCTGTGAAGATTGAATGCAATAATACCTGAACAACATTTAGAATAATACTTGGAAAGCATTTAGTAAAGCATAGCTACAATCATTATTATCATTATCATGCCATTACATATGTCAGATGGGAATGATTAACTTCCATTCTCAAATAAACTTTGAATTTCGTACCGT
Source organism: Myotis lucifugus (assembly GCF_000147115.1). NCBI lineage: Eukaryota > Metazoa > Chordata > Mammalia > Chiroptera > Vespertilionidae > Myotis > Myotis lucifugus. The sequence continues at coordinate 13,142,199 of NW_005871059.1, read as the reverse complement.
CTTAATCATTCTGAAGCACAGGAGAAAAAGTATAAGACTTCTACTCTATTCCTACCCTCTCACCCCACAAAGACAACTACAACACTTTCTTCAAATATACAATCAGCCGAAACCGGTTTGGCTCAGTGGATAGAGCGTCGGCCTGCGGACTGAAGGGTCCCGGGTTCGATTCCGGTCAAGGGCATGTACCTGGGTTGCGGGCACATCCCCAGTGGGAGATGTGCAGGAGGCAGCTGGTCGATGTTCTCTCTCATCGATGTTTCTGGCTCTCTATCTCTCTCCCTTCCTCTCTGTAAAAAAATCAATAAAATATATTTAAAAAATATATATATACAATCAGCCCTAGCTGAAGTGGCTCAGTTGGTTGAGCATCGTCCCGAGCACTGAAACGTTGCCGGTTCAATTCCTAGTCAGGGCAAATACCCAGGTTTCAGGTTCAATCCTTGGTTGGGATGCTACAGGAGGCAACCATTCAATGTTTTTCTCTCACATCAATGTTTCTCTCCCTCTCCCTTCTTCTCTCTCTAAAAAAATCAATTGAAAAATATATTTTTAAAAGTATCTTTACCTAGAAATATATACATACACAAATACTATTAAAGAGTTTGTATAGCAGCTCTTCTATAAACTTTTATACAGATTGTTAAATGTATTTGCAGTTGATAAATTTATTTTTATTTTATATCTGCTGTTTTCCTTTCTGCTTTCTAAATTTGTATATTTGTTCTTTCTGTCCATTTTTCTGATCAGCTCTGAGATTCTTACATTTCCCCTTTCTGTTTTCAAAGTAATTGTTATCAATTTTCAATTTATAAACATTTGTAGAACAAATTCACATTCATAGAGAAAGAACAAATCAGCTCAGCCTTGCTTACTACCAACAGACGGTTTTACTATTATACCTGGCCATCTTAGTTCTGCTACACTGTTCATCAATCTACAGCTTGAGTAATATCTTTGAAATAATGTCATGTTTAAAATTTACTTATAATAGAGGAAAGCCTAAATACAAATATCTTTGTTAAAATGTTTAAGAGAATTCTAAAGATGCAAATTCAGAACCAATGTCATTACCATTTATGAGTTCTATCTTGACACTTGATTTACATGGATATGACCCATCAGGACACTTGTATAGTGTTACTTTGAACTTAAAATTTAAAAAACAAACCAACAAAAACAGCCTCTGGAACCTAATGTTTTATAAAGAAATGAACTTCAATAATCTAATCATAAGTTCTACATAGAGCATATGAAACAATAAATATTACTAAAAGAAAACAAATCACTAAAGTTTCTCTCTTAAGAAGATCAGGTGAAGATTTCAATAAAAATTCCAGTTACTAAGTAACAGCCACACAATCAATTTTCAAATATACAGTTAACCATACATTAACAAAATATACTTAATAAAATGTATATTCTTTCAAAATATAAGATACATTTATACCATTACTACCCACAATCACTATCATGAACAGTCACAATAAAACTGACGTTCTGGTATACTGGTTATTAATCATTTTCAGATAAAAAACACAGACTACTTTTACTATACCTTGATCAAATTCACTTAGCTGATGGTTCAAAAGAGAATTGGAGGATTCTTTCAGATCTTCATAATCATATTCTTCTACAGGCTCAACAGGTTTGTCACGTCGTGAGTAAATAAACTGAGCAGCTAGAATATAAAATGATTGAAGAATGCTTTTGTAAAGTCATTTCTCATCAACTTTTTTTGCAAAAGTTAAAGCAAAAATTAAGGATTCTGATCTACTACCTATAGCCATTTTTCTACATTCTATAATAATGGATAAAAACAAAGACATAACACATCATACCCCAAATCCTTCTCAAATGTCCTTACTAACTACTCATTAGCCTCTTATAATCATCTTCCTTATTTCCTCCTATTTTCAAAACCATTACCCTGAGCTTACTTTCTCTATAGTTTTCAAAAACTATCTTTCCTAATATCTCATCCTTGCCTACTACTCTATCTTCCTTAAAATTTTCTCTTCTTTGGTATAAATATTCCAAGCCTCATATCAAACTTGCTTATTTGTATAATTATGAAAATATTAGAAACAGACTAGGTCTTCAATTTCCAAGAATTGCTAATTTGCCTAAACCCAAAAGTTGACCAAGATCATAGATCTTAACTTTTGAACAACTCATGCTTTCAATCATACACTGATAACTGTATACTAGTATTATATTCCTAACTTTGACTTTCAGACCTGAGTCTCTGCTACTCTGCAGTACTGGCATAGTGTCATCACTCAATATGTAAATGGGTATTATATATTTCATTAAAAGGAGGAAAGACAAAACATCAAAGTGCCAATATATACCTGAATATCACATACAAAATACAAGTGAGCAAAGAAAATATCATGCATGCCCAAAGTGTTGACTCTTCTGCCTTGACTAGATGCCCACTGAGCTCAATTCTTGGAGACTTTGTTCAATTGTGAAGGTATAAAATTAAAGAATAAGGGAAGAAGGATAGAAATACCAATACAATATTCTAAAGGCAAGGTGTTATTAGAGATTTTATATTCTTTAGCTTTCTGGAAGAGCATGTGACATGGAAGTCTATTGCTTAGCATTCCCACATTTGACTTTTGTGCACGTTTTCAGAAAGTCATTACCTATGAAAGGTAGGTAATACAATAGATAATACTATGGCTTATGTGTAAAACCTATAATCAAAATGCCATGGCATAATGCTACCTATTTGTAGTATAAATCAATGATGGCCTTATAGATTAGCAGGAAGGCAAAAAAGAAAAATGAATTGACGTATTTTAAAAGCCAAATGAGTAGTACATATAACATGTGCTGCAGAAGCAGAGAAGATTAAGTAATCACTGAAGACTGGGGCAGTTATAACAAGGAGATAAGAACATCAGAAAAACTGAAGAAGAGAATAAAAGAAATATAGAGCACTTGAGAGAATTCAATCTATTCTGCTATAATGCACATTTCCTTAACCAAACTAGCTCATACCAAATGATAATTAGGGTAATAATTAAAGTATACTATTCAAGTTGCTTTGGTTTATGAGATATTCCCCCCAGTACCTCAATGTTTTGCATCACTGCATAATGGCAACAGGTACAAATAGATTATCCTATATAATAAAAGCCTAATATGCTAAGTGTCCGACCATCCTACAAGTCGCTATGACACGCACTGACCACCAGGGGGAAGATGCTCTGACCAGTAGGTTAGCTTGCTGCTGGGGTCCCGCTGATAGGGACTGGGCAAGATAGGCGAGCACCGGGCTGGTTTCGGCCCGATCCCTGCAGGCCAGGCTGAGGGATCCCACCGGGCCTGTAGTTATACTATAATTATACTTTTTTGTGATACCAGATAGCCCCACATGCTTCCTCTGGGCTCAATTTGGCCATGTGTCCTGTCTTTGTGTGTGCTTATTGCTTGGCTCTCTAAGATCTGTAAGCATTTTGCCTCTGCAATATTACTCATCAGTTTTAACTCTTTCTTAACATCGTTTTTCCATCAGGCTTTCACCTTTTTAAAAAAAATATATTTTTATTGATTTCAAAGAGGGAGAGAGAGATAGAAACATCAATGATGAGAGAGAATCATTGGCCGGCTGCCTCCAGCACGCCCCCTACTGGTGATCCAGTCTGCAACCTGGGCATGTGCCCTTGACCAGAATTGAACCTGGGACCCTTCAGTCCACAGGCCGACGCTCTATCCATTGAGCCAAACCAGCTAGGGCTCACCATTTTTTTTTAATGTAATGACCTATGTTTATTGGAATATTTATTAGAAAGTTCATGTAGCCCTGGCTGGTATGGCTCAGTTAGTTGGAGCGTTGTCCTGTGAACAGGAAGGTCTCAGGTTCAATTCATACCATCAGGGCACATACCTAGGTTGCAGGTTCGATCCCTAGTCGGGGCACATATAGGAAGCAACTGATTGATGTATCTCTCTCACAACATTTCTATCTCACTCTCTCTCCCTCTCTGAAATCAATAAAAAAAAAGGGGGGGGGGAGAGAAAGTTAATGTATCTCTTCAAAATGTGCAAGAATTTTTATTAAGATGATTACTGTTTTTGTTAGTACTTTATGGATGAGTGGTCTCTCAGGATCCTATTTTTTCCCAGAAGTTCTGCTGTTTTTAGCATACAATTTTCAAGACCACAAGTTGGTCATTTTTCAAGAATGCATATATATCCCTATTTCCCCCCCTCTTGTACAAAGAGAATATAACATTATTTTATAAAGTCAGCCTGGCTAAAACAGCAGAAGAAACATCCTACTTCACTGATACTCTAAGGTGACCACTTTTTTTCACGTTAAAATCTCAGAATGAGGGAATGTCTCAATTACATGGCATCTTAGCATTATGTAAGAGTTAAGACTGATGGCTGATTTTTTTTAAAGTAGTACATAAAATAATGGTACAATCCAGGGCTTCTTAGATTTAATAAAAGGTGTTAGTACTAAAAAAAAGTAAACGGGCCATTTTGTGGTTGGTAACTTATAAATTACTTTCCTGGCTGCAATAAACCATTCAGTTTAGCCTAAAAGTAACAAATGAACTTTGCCCAACTTCCTCTCGTAGCTCTGAACTGTGAAGAAAAACCTAAGAGAAATTGAAAATTAAGTGAGGCAAGAAGTCATATACTTCTCTCAACAATTTTCACTTAGGAAATATTGACAAAGAAAAGGAAGTTGTCTATGTCCGGGCTTCTACTCTACCTCCTAGAAGCTATTTTTTCTACCCCAAACCCACACACAAATCAACTCAGAAACTTACATTGTGGCCATTGTTTTGGAAATATTAATGGCTGGGTTTCCAGGGGAGACAGGCAAGGAGGAGGGAAGTTAGACGGAGAAAAAAATGTCCAAATATTTGAAGTTGAAATGAGAACCCAAAAGGTAACAAATACAATAAAAAAAACAACAGAAAGGCAATGACAAAAAAGGGGACAAATATAAAATGCTATTTCTTTCTAAAAATTTAAATGCTTTCTGAAAAATTGGACACCCGTGACTTTTTAAATTAAGGTATTTTTACAAACATAAAAGTTCAAAGAATTCAAAACCTGACTCTTAAAATCGCCTAACATTGTTTCCCGTCACCTTAAAATAAAAATCATGTGAGGCATTCATTTAAGATTTGACTTTCTAGGTCTCTTCCCCTGGAAATAGTTGGATTCAGTGGTGCTGGAATGGGGCAGAGAATCTGTATTTTTAAAAACACTCCCAGCTGATGGGTATCATCAGGGAAGGTAGGAAACACTAGCCTACAAGCCTCCGCAGCCTCCCCTTGCATCTGCCTCACCGGTAGTCAGTGACTTTGTATTACATCATCATTACTCCCCTAAAATCAAAACCTTTAATAAGATGACACTACACACCTAAAATTAAAAACTGCCTTCCACAATTTGGCTCCTATTTTCTAGCCCTCTTTTCCTACCGCAATTGCATTTATCGTGTGAGTCTTCCCAAACACAGCTCACTTAGAAGCCACTACTTAAGCATGTTGTTTCTTCTACCTAGTATGCCATTCTTACTCCTGTATTTACCAGTCCCAATCCCACCTCTTCCAGAGGCCTTCCCAGACTCCTTCTTTAGGCAGGACTATTTCTCTACCCACCATACTGTTGTGTAGCATGTTGTTTGAATAGGATTTTTAACTGGCTGCCTTATACACCACTAATTTGTAAATTTATTGGAATAGGCTTTTTCTTACATGTTAATTGATGCACAATAAAGGTTTTGAGTTGGAATGGACTGAATAAGGACCACTACTGTTAAGGTAACCATAGAAGGAGGCCATTAGACAGAGGTGGCTCTAATGCCTTGGTGGCAAATGGAAAACTAAGGCAGGGTTAATTCCTGTAAATGCCTCTGGATTAAGAACAACCAATCACAAAAGCCAACTAGGCTTTCCCAGATAATGTAACCACCTAAGCTACAGACAAGCAAACAACTTCCTTGCTTTACTTTGTGTCTTCTCTAAAAACACTGCCCTTATCTTCTGTAGTGGAGAGCTTCTCACCACTTGCAGTTTGGAGCTGCCTGAATTAAATTGTTTGCTCAAATAAACTCTTCAAAATCTTAATATGCCTCAGTTTATTTTTTCTTTCTTTCTTTTTTTTAATCCTCACCCCCGGATGTTTGTATTGATTTTTAGAAAGAAGAGGAAGGGGGAAAGAGAGAGAGAGAGAAACATCAATCGGTTGCCTCCCATATGCCCCTGACTGGGAATCAAACCCACAACCTTTTGGTGTACGGGCCAATGCTCCAACCACCGTGCCACATAGCCAGGGCCCTCAGTTTATCTTTTAACACTTCTAATTATATTAATTGAAACAAAATTCACAACTGTTAAAATAAAGTTTTATATATAGGCTTTTTCAGCTATCTCCAGCTCTTTGATATGTGCTCAATATTCAGTATCAAAGTCAAACCTGGTGTGGCTGGTGTGGCTCAATTGGTTGGAGCATCGTACTGTATACCGAAAGTTTGTGGGTATATAATTCCCAGGTAGAGGCACGTAAGGAGGGCAACCGATCAATGTTCTCTCTCACAGGATGTTTCTCTCTCTTTCCCTCTCTCCCTCTCTCTCTCCACCTTCCCATTTCTCTAAAATCAATGCACATATCCTCGGGTGAGGATAAAAAAAAAAAAAAAAGCCAATCCACCTAAAAGGAAAAAAAGCTTTAACATTTAGAAATCACCTTTTCATCAGGAAAATTGTGCTTAGCAGAATTAAAAAAAAAATACATTTGCTGATAAATTGTACAAATTCCTACTAATTGATAAAGTTATTCAATTACCAGAATTCATGAGACCCAGAATATTATCATCTCTTCAGTGACAATTCTTCTTTAAGAAAAGTATTATATATATATATATATATATATATATATATATATATATATATATAATCACACACACACACACACACACACACACACATATACTAGAGGCCCGGTGCACGAAATTAGTGCAAGGAGGGGGGGGTTCCCTCAGCCCAGCCTGCACCCACTCCAATTGGGGACCCCTGGCTCCTAACCACTCACCTGCCTGCCTGCCTGATCATCCCTAACCTCTCTGCCTGCCTGCCTGATTGCCCCTAACTGCCTCTGCCTGCCTGCCTGCCTGATCAGCCCTAACTGCCCTCCCCTGCCAGCCTGATTTCGCCCCCAACTGCTCTCCCCTGCCTGCCTGATCGCAACTGCTCTCCCCTGCCTGCCTGATCGCCCCTAACTGCCTCTGCCTGCCTGATCACCCCTAAGTGCCCTCCCCTGCAGGCCTGATCTCGCCCCCAACTGCCCTCCTCTGCTGGCCAATTTGGTTCTGATTGGTCAGTTTCTATGCCAGTCAGCATCAAAAGCTCCGCCTCCTAGGCAGCCATTGGCTCCTCACAGTTGACCCAGATTTGGTTCTGATTGATCAGTTTCTATGCCAATCAGTGTCAAAAGCTCCGTCTCCTAGGCAGCCATTGGCTCCTTACAGTCACCCAGATTTGGTTCTGATTGGTCAGTTTCTATGCCAGTCAGTGTCTCTGGGCCTATCAATGGGGCCTGATCAGAAAGGCGGGGCTGATCAGCAGCCCAGGTGGAGGCCTGGAGAGAAATGGAGGTGCGGCTGTTGGCCAGGCTGGGAGAGAAAAAGAGGCAAGTTCTGATCAACAGCTGCCACAGAGGCTATGAATCAGACTCTGCCTCTCTCTCTGCAGGCCTCTCTCTGGGCCTGATCTGCAGCCCCGTAGGCAGTCAGTGCTGGGATGGGTCGCCAACAGCAGCCATGGCAACCCAGCACTGACTTCCAGTCTGCTCGAGCCTTCGGTCGTTAGGACCCTGGCTCTTTATTATATAGATTATTATATAGATACTAGAGGCCCGATGCACGAAATTCGTGCAAGGGGCTCAGCCCCCACCACTTCAATGGCTGCCTCTGCCTCAGCCCCTGCCTGCTGTGGCGGCTGCCTCTGCCTCGGCTTCATCCGGAAGGTTGTCCAGTCTAATTAGCATATTACGCTTTTATTATTATAGATATTTTTATTGACTTCACATAGAAGGGAGATAGAGAGATAGAAACATCAATGATAGAGTGAATCATTGATGCCTCCTGCACACTTCACACTGGGGATCGAGCCCGCAACCAGGCATGTGCCCTTGACTGGAATCGAACCCGGAACCCTTCGGTGGCAGATGCTCTATCCACTGAGCCAAACCAGCTAGGAGGTCATGTCTCTTTCCATCACCATTTATTCTCCCTTTACCCTTTCCTGCCTCCCCCCACCCCTATTTAAACCTGTGCCACTTTTAGACCAAATATGTCTCTTGTGACTTTTCAGAATTCTCATTTATTTATAAAGCCATAGGTCCTCTAAAAGTTGTCTTAGCACTTCCATTCTTCCTGCCATTGTTTTTTCTTGTTACTCTGAAATACATCTAGCTCTTTTTTAAAAAATTTATTTTTTTGGGGGGGGGAGGGGGATGAGAGAGAGAAAAAAAAAGATCAATGTGAGAGAGATACTTCCATTGCATGCCTCCCAAACATGCTCCAACCAACTGGGGCTGGGGATCGAACCTGCAACTCAGGGTTTGCTTTATTACTTTGCCTTTGAAGTTCAGAGAAGGTACTGTGGAGCTGCGTCTCAGACCTCTGAGGAGGGGAACACTGCATGGCTGGCACTGGTATCTCAGAAGAATACCTGTGAAGGTGGGATCAGTCTTTGAAGAGGCAATTCTAGCCAACTGGCTGATCATAGTGTCTGAAGATGTAGGGGGCGTGTTAATGCTGTTTCTGGGAGTTCTGGAAAACTGCAAACTGATATTAATTGATGTTACTGGAACAGACTGCTTCTTTAAGGTGAACTGTTGCTGGGGTGACTGGATAATAAGCAAAAAGGAAAGGAGCACGTGTTTTCCTCCTACAGCTTTCCAGTCTTCCTAAAAGAGAGCCAGCTGTCCAAGAAGAAATGTACTTTGCAAGACTTAACCTTAGCATCACAAAATAGAGTATAGAAGGCTGGTTGGAAGCTGAGGGGTGGTTTAATCAGCATTTCTTTAAAGCTCATTCAGAGGTTCAAAAGACCACATGTTGTAGAGATTAAGAATAATACTTTTGGGCTCCTACAATTCATTATCACTATTGACTAGGTGACAGTGATGTCTGGTAGCACTGACTTGATCATTTGTATTGTAAGTGCAGTAGGAGCATGGAATGTTCATGAAGCTGGGAAGATGATGTAGCATGATAATTAGATAGAGGAGATTTAAAAAAATCTCTTCTACATAGTAGAGACTGGATTGAAGACAGTACATGACTAATGCAGGTAGATTAGTTAGGAGACAATTATACTGATCTGGAAGAGGTGAGGATATTTTCGACAGTGTTCTCAAGATGTGGTCCATGTACCATTTGACTTGAAAATTTGTTAGAAAAGTAATTCTTTGGCCCACCCCAGAGTCAAAAACTCTGCAGATGGGATATAGCTACTGTTTTAACAAACCCTCCAGGGTATTCTGAGACTTTCTTTGAGAACCATTTCTTTAGGACCAATAGGCTCCAGAGACAATAATAGGCCATAAGGTTTATACAGGACTTGTAAGTTGGTTGGGTATGGCTTGCATGGGTGAAAAGCTTCATTAGAGGGACTAATGAAAAACATTTTAATATTGCAGATTAACACATTTATTTATCTAGTTTTATTTGGATAAATTATGCTTAATCTTGAGTAATGAACACATAAGGTTAGGCATTCTCAGAGTGTTTTTAGACATTCTGAGAGTGTTTTTCTGAGATTGGCCTAGTTTTATTTATTTATTTTTAATCCTCACCCAAGGATATTTTTCCATTGATATTTTAGAGAAAGTGGGAGTGGGAGAGACAGAGAGAGAGAAACATTGTTGTGAGAGAGACACATTGATTGGTTGCCTCCCCCATGAGGATCGAGCCTGCAACCGAGGTACATGCCCTTGACCGGAATCAAAACCGGGACCCTTCAGTCCACAGGCCCACGCTCTATCCACTGAGCCAAACTGGCTAGGGCTCTTTATATATATTGATTTCAGAGAGGAAGGGAGAAGAAGAGAGAGATAGAAACATCAGTGATGAGAGAGAATCATTGGTCGGTTGCCTCCTGCACATTCCCTGCTAGAGATTGAACCTGCAACCTGGGCATGTGCCCTGACCATGAATCGAATCCTGACTTCCTGGTTCATGGGTCGACGCTCAACCACTGAGCCACACCGGCTGGGCTGGCCTAGTTTTCTTGAGGTCAGAATTTACCTTGTCTCTCACAGCTCGTGAAGTGTGTCTTGTTTGTGGTTCACATCCAGGACAATCTGACTCTTTGAGAGTTACTTTTGTACACACCAAGAAGTCGACTGACTTTATCAAAGTAAGAGATAATTGGTTTTGAGTTTCTTCTGTATTTTTAACTACCAGTAAACTGGTATTTTTAACTAAAGCATGTGGATTTAGGTTTTTTTAACTTTCAAAACATAGTCACGCACCACATAACAACGTTTCAGTCAATGACAGACCACGAATACGTCATTGGTATACCATATAGCTTAGGTGTGTAGCAGGCAGTATCATTTAGTTTTGTATAAGTACATTCTGATGTTCCCATATGATGAAATCTCCTAAGGAGCATTTCTTAGAATGTATCCCTGTTGTTAAGCAGTACCTGACTGTATAAAATAGCAATATCATATCAGAAACTTTTATTTTTTAGTGGTATATTTTCCAAGGGATTTTTTAATGGAAAGTGATTAGTATTAGAAGGATACTTTTCGCCCTAGCTGGTTTGGCTCAGTGGCTAGAGCAGCCGTGGGCAAACTACGGCCCGCGGGCGGGATCCGGCCCGTTTGAATGAATAAAACTAAAAAAAAAAAAAGACCGTACCCTTTTATGTAATGATGTTTACTTTGAATTTATATTAGTTCACACAAACACTCCATCCATGCTTTTGTTCCGGCCCTCCGGTCCAGTTTAAGAACCCATTGTGGCCCTCGAGTCAAAAAGTTTGCCCACCCCTGGGCTAGAGCGTCAGAGTTCGTTGCACAAAAAAAAAAAAAGAGACATGTCTTTGAGTGGTGAACACACTACAGATGATGTATTATAGAATTGTATACCTTAAACCTACATAATTTTATCAATGTAACCCAATAAATTCAATTTATGAATGAATGAATGAAGTGGTACAGGTTTACAGGACAGGTCAGGTTTTCAGGAAAGTAAAGGGTTTATAGGACAGCTCAGCAGACATAGTATTAAAGAAAAGGCAGACTGATAAAAATGTTAATCACATTAAATCTTTAAAATTGTGGAAAATGAATTTTATGAATTATACTTATGCTGTACCTAACTATATTTAATGACACCCCCGTTATGGCATAGTAAAATTAGCAGGACATTTTAACTATTTGCAGAGTAGAATGAAATTTGAAGACAGCCCTACCTCGTTTGGCTCAGTGGATAGAGCATCAGCCTGAGGACTGAAGAGTCCCGGGTTTAATTCTGGTTAAGGGCACATGCCCAGGTTGCAGGCTCCATCCCCAGTAGGTAGTTTGCAGGAGGCAGCCGATCAATGATGCTTTCTCATCACTGATGTTTCTATCTCTCTCTCCTCCCTTCTTCTCTTAAATCAATAAAAATATATTTTAAAAAAAGAAATTTAAAGACAGATGTATTATTCGAGAAATTAGTGAGAGGAGAATCTGGATTAAAGATTCAGTCTTTGCTGAAAGGAACACATGAATGTTTTCTTTGTACAGTGGCAAAAAAGAAAACTTTTGGCAGATGAGACAGAAGATGAAGCTCTGATGTGGAATGTGAACTCTAAATCAATCTATGGTTCCATCAGAAGTTGGAACTACATTTATCTGATTTATTTACCAAATTAACAGTAGATAAACTAAAATACTGTACAGAGGAATTCGTTGCATAACACATCACTGTTTCTAATATTCAAAAGATTCCTGAGAATATATAAAAACTGCTGTCTACCTTCACAAGTTTTAGTTTTAGATAAGATTACCATTTTAATACAATTTAGTTTAATTACATGTTGCAAAGAACATTGGAAAAGCCAGTTTTCAGAGTTTTCTTCCAATTGATTAAAGCCAAGTGATGGAATCAAAACTTTAAATTCTATTTACAGGTAAAGAAATTATTTTTTCACCGTTAAAAGTTAACATATAATTACTTTTTAAAATATTACTTAATATTAGTCTTATGGAGTCACTCTAGTCATAGAATAACACTAATACTGACTTAACATTTTTAAATAATGAAATGAAATTATTTTTAAAATTCACCTGTTGATGGAGAAATACAATAATCATCTTCTACAGACTGGCCATAGAGATCATCATCTTCAAAATCTAAAATAAAAACACAAGAGATAAATTCATTACAAGTTCTTTATATATTCTTAGTTATTAACAAGAAAGCATCTGGATTCTTTCCAAAAGAAATTAAATTGTTCATCAAAATTAAAGGAACTTGGATTGTCCACTTTTCCTAAAAATTTTACCTACAAAATAGGTATTTACTGACTTTCTGTATTTATACACTTACTAGAGGCCCACTGCACAAAATTCGTGCAAGAGTAGGCCTTCCTTCCCCCAGCTGCTGGCACTGGCTTCCCTCAGGCACCCGGGACCAGGGCTTCCCTCTGGCCCCAGCTTCGTCCGGAAGGATGTCCTAAATGACGTCCGGTCTAATTAGCACATTATGCTTTTATTATTATAGATAGAAACATGGTTCTTCAGTTTTTAAGATAATTGGGTCCAATTTTTCACCTCATGTGATCAAAAAGTAATAATCCCACAGACCACATACTTAAATTCTTTCCAGAGTTGACAAATATCCAAATATCCAAAATGAAAACCACCCATTTTTTTTACCAAATGCTCTCTAAAAACAAAGCATTTATTTTTCATACAACTTTATGCGTGGCCCATAATTGTCCACTGCATAGAGATGTTGTGCTTGTCCTAAACTAATTTTAATTTTACTATCGGTCCCCAAAGCACAGGGTATACAATCAGACCAAGAAAGCAATTTTTCTTCATGTAGAACGAGGTAATCTATGAAAACCAGCTTATCCTAAACTCCCTCAAAATCACTCTGCTCGGGCTTATTGGCCTTTTTTCTACTGACTAGAATATGTTTTTTAACCAAATTTTCCTAAGGCTGTTCCTCCTCTTGGTTAAGGTTCCCATTCAAAGCTCACCTAATTGCATATGTCCTCCCTGACCACTCTGAGTAAAAA